>NW_027397072.1:72777369-72941661 GCF_003265705.2 Callorhinus ursinus
GCTCTCTGTTCAGCAGGAGGCCTGCTTCTCCCTCTCCCACTCCCCCTGCCTGTGTTCCCTCTCTCGCTGTGTCTCTCTCTGTCAAATAAATAAATAAAATCTTAAAAAAAAAAAAAAAAGAATAGAGGGGCACCTGGGTGGCTCAGTCGGTTGAGCACCTGACTCTTGATTTCAGCCCAAGTCATGATTTCAGGGTGGTGAGATCAAGCCTCCCAACAGGCTCCGGGCTTGCAGAGTCCATGTGGGATTCTTTCTCCCTCCACCTCCGCCCCTCCTCACCCATCCCTCCACCCCCTCACGTGTGCATGTGCACTCTCTCTTTCAAACAAACAAACAAACAAAAAACCTTAAAAAAAAGAAAAAAGAGGGGAGCCTGGGTGACTCATTTGGTTAAGCTTCTGCCTTCAGCTCAGGTCATGATCTTCCGGTCCTGGGAATCTGCTTCTCCCTCTCCTTCTGCCCCCTCCCTGCTTGTGCTTTCTCTCTCTCAAATAAATCAATAAAATCTTAAAAAAAAAAAGAATAGGCTATAGGCCTGAATAGAAATTCTTCCAAATGTAAGTTTCTTCTGACCTGATTTGAGAGAAACCAGGCACCACTGAAAGTCAGAGCCAGGGTCTGCTATTACAGTTTCACATTTATCAGTAAATGTATTGTGTTTGAATTTAAACATATATGTGTTTAATTTGGGGGAAACATTAGAAAGAAAAAAAAACTCAGATAAATGGATAAAGGAAAACTAAATCACCCAAAATCTCACCCCCCAGAGATAACAATTATTTCAGAACATGTCTTCCTGGTAATTTTTATGTGTAGATAGATTTTAAAATACAAAGTGGGTTATGCTGCACACAGTTCTTTTTTTTTTTTTAAGATTTTATTTATTTATTTGAGAGAGAGAGAATGAGAGATAGAGAGCACGAGAGGGAAGAGGGTCAGAGGGAGAAGCAGACTCCCTGCCGAGCAGGGAGCCCGATGTGGGACTCGATCCCGGGACTCTAGGATCATGACCTGAGCCGAAGGCAGTCGCTTAACCAACTGAGCCACCCAGGTGCCCCTGCACACAGTTCTTTTACTCCATTATGTATTATAAACACCTTTTCATATTGATAAACATTGGCATTTTAATGCTGCACTGCTTTCCATGGAGTAGGTGTCCCACAGTTTATGTCACCCCATGATTCTTCCCCTCCACACCCAAACACATGCCCTAACTCCCGGATTCTGGCACCTTCCATGACTCTAACCCAAAAAAGGGGAATGAAAGTCAAAGCAGGCCCTTTGTTTAGGGAGGTGACACGTTGCTATTTGGGCTTCAAAGGAAAAAATGAATACTGACAGGTTGGAATTAACTGGGAAGAGCATCTCATCTCAAATGCCACGAGCATTTCAATAGGTAGGGTTCAACTGGAATGGCAGCTCTGCCCGAAGGAGGCCAGCGGAGCCTCAGGCCACACCTGGGCCGCAAGCAAGATTGAGAGGAGCTAAAAATAGATCCAGAACTAAGCATCAAGACTTTTCAGAATTCACAGGCATAAACATAAAGGCTGCCCCAGAAGGACTTGGCCGCTCCAACATTTTCCATCTGCGGCGCATCACAGTACCTAAAATTCCTAAGGGTTATGGTTTTTCTAAAAGGCTCCTGTCAGAAAGTAGGCAGCTATCCTGGGAAGCGGGCAGAGTGAGTGCCCTGTTGGGAGAGAGCTGACGGAATCGGGGCTGTGGAGTCAGACTGAGACTCGTGTTCTGGCTCTGCTCATCACTAGCTGTGTGACCTTGAGTCAAGTCCTCAACCTCTCTGAGCAGCTATAGCCTCATCTGTAACCAGGAGATAAAAGGCCACACTAGAGAGCTGCCTTGAGGGTAAAATGGTCTGGGGCCAGGAACAGTGCTTAGGAGGTGAACAGAATGAGACTTATTGTTATCACCAAGGATTTGGAATTTGTTTCTCAGACCAGTCAGCGGAGGTTTTAGGAGAGCTGAGTTTTCTCTGGCTTGGTGGTAAGCATAAGAGAAGTACAGCAGAGCCCCCAAGCATGATACCCAGCAAAGGTGTGCACACTCAGGACCAACCTGGGCACGAGGGCAGGCTACAGATACTTAACATTCAGAGCGTCAAGTATTCTTCAGTTGACTCTGAAGATTCATGACCTGTAATAATTTCTGTTTTGCTGAGACCTTCATTTGAATCACATTAACTCAGTGAGAAAACTGTGTTTTGCAGATTTCCCAGGAGTGGGCCCTCTTGAGGATTTGCAGCAGACATACTGAGAGCCTGGACTAGAATCCGGGTCTATGGACCATCAGTCCCTGACTCCAGGCCTGATCTCTGCCCACGAGTCCAGTAGGGCTCATCACTCAGGCTTCCTGCCCTGACTGTGACCAGACCCCCACCTGGGGCCTTCCAGAAGTGGAGCGGTGAGTTGGAGGGTAACTGATGAGACTCTGGGCCATACTGGCACCATCAGCTGGCAGGTTTAATGTGGCTTAAATGGGCTGTGGAAGCCAGAAGTCTGAAATCAAGGTGTTGACACAGTCATGCCCTCCCTGAACCCTGGAGGGGAGAGTCCTCCCTTCCGTCTTCCAGCTTCTGGTGTTTGCCCGCAATCCGTGGGCTTCCTTGGCTTGTGGGTGTAATCCAATCCCTGCTTCTATGGTCACGTGCTGTCTTCTGGGTGACTCTGGCCTCTTCTTGTAAAGACATGAGTCATACTGGACAAGGGGCCCATCCTTCGCCAGTACCATCTCATCTTAACTAATGACTTCTGCAACGACCCCATTTCACATAAGATTATATTCGGGAGGTACGGGGGGTGAAGACTTGAACATATCATTTTGAGGGGAATATGATGGGACCCATAAGGGCTTCTAAACCCATTTTGAGATGAGTATTCTCTCTTCTGTGCCTGAGCTCAGATCAGAGCAACATCAAACACCCTCTCCAACGGAAGAACTCCCAGGAGAGATCCTAGGAACCTGCCGTGCCTGAGCATGTACCAGAGAGGGGGCGCGGGGGACGGACTCGGAGAGCCGGACGGGACGTAGACAGGCACCTTGCCCCCATCTCAGTCCATCATCATGACTCGAGTCTTTTTTGTGCCATGCAGTGACACTCAGGGTGCTGGGGCCCTGAAGTCCTGGGCTCTGCCTCCTCGAACTTACAGTCCCTATAAAACAAGGATTGAGAAAACAACAGAGCAAAGCCCCTTTTCCCCACCGCCCCCTCATACTCCTGGCTCAGGTCATTATAGTCCAGGCTATGTGGCGAAGGGGACTGAGCCCCAGCTGGCTGCCTCATCCTGGGACCTCTGGCCACCCCTGCTGGCTGGCAGGCAGGGACTTCCTGATCCAACTGCTCAGGTACAGTCCAAAGGGACAAATGATGACAAAGCCCATTCTACATTTTTAATACATTTTAAAGTCCTTAACAAAACAAACTCCAGGGCCTGAATAAATTGGTTCCCAGATGCTGGCCAAGGTACAAGCTGGTTGGAAAGTGGGGGGGGGGAGTTGGAGAGAGGATGGGTCAGTGACCAGGGTGACCAAACAGCCTGTCCCCTCCCCCAGGGCCAGGTGGCTTCTTAACGAGGTGCCTCTGCTAACAGTGTTCGAGTCTGGAGCTCCCAGAGCCTGGGCATGCAGGGAGGCAAGGGTGGGGGTCTCCCTCCACCCCCAGCACTTGCTCTCCCCGCTCCGAAGCAACGCCAGGACAAAGGCTGTCAATAATTCCTCTCGGGTACCTCCTGAGATGGAGCGGGATGAGCATCTGGGTCTGGCCCCAATCCCTCACCTGCTCAGGAACAGGTCAGCCTTGACATCCGCCCCCCCCCCCCAGAGAAGAGGGTCATTTCGGAGGCCAGAGGGCAGCCACCAGCAGGACCTTGGGAACAGAAGTGAGGGGGGCCCTTGCCAAGCCCTCCCATTCACGGTCTGTTCTGTAACATAGGAAACAGGCTGCTCCCTGCTGGCAGAGATGACCTGCCAAGGCTTTTCCCCTCAGTCATCTTCCCAGTTCAGTGATGTCTTCTTCCACAGCCTGGGAGGTGAGTTTTCCTCCTCTGTGGGCACCTTCCCCCATAACTGACCCGGCGGTTCGTCAGGCCTGTCTGGCTTTGTGTCTCCCTCCTCTGCCCCTGTGGACCCAAGTGGAGGTGCCTGAGACTGAGTCTCCGGCTCAGAGAGCAGGCATGGCTGCAGACGTGAACACCAGAGTTTAGGGATAGGATTTACAGACCAAGAGGAGGGTTTGGCCTCGGACAGAAACAGGGACGGTTCCTCTGTTGGGACAGGAGTGAGGGGCAGGTGGGCACTGGTGGCATGGGTGGTGGGTCAGCGAGGCGTTCCCTCCGATGGGTTGTGTTCTCCATAAAGGATGTGGTGTCTGCAAAGGGGGCAGGGGGATGTGGCTGTGAGGGGAGGGGAGAAGGTCAAACACTGTGAGGGCAGGCAGGAAAGGGATTCCCTGGGACAGGAAGGGGTACAAGGATTCCCTGATGGTCTTCAGTGCACATCTGAGATTTGGGGACCTAAAGAGGCAGTACAGCCTGGATGCATGATGGACCTCTGTAGCCGGGGGTGGGGGGGGTGGGGCTAGGGCTCAAGCAGGGTGACAAGGAAGTTAAGGGTATTTGCAACAAAGGCATGACAAGATGGACTGTGAACTCTAAGCCAGATAAGGGGAGGGAAGGGGGGATGGTGGAGTCAGTATGATGTGACCCTGTGCCCCAGGCCTATTGGCAGGATTCCTGGGAGGAGGAGGGAGGACAGTCTGCCCCATCTCGATGCAATAAGCAGTTCCTCCGCCAGAGAGAGCGCCGTCAAGCCCCCTCTCCCCGGGTGATGAGTGGACTGGTGAAAGCAGGCAAGTGCATGTCATGACCAAATGGAAGGTTTTTACAAGTCATTTATAGCTAATAATAAAAAATTGAAGCTTGGGAATTATTTTTATTGAGCCTACTGAGGGTTATCTCTCCTGGTCCGCTTCTCTCACCTCTGTCCAGCTAAGCTTTTGTGGATTGGCGGAGACATGACTAGTGTTAAAGCACTCTAGATAGTGGGCAAAACCTGCAGTGTAGCCTTTTATGCAGAGC
The DNA here is from genome assembly GCF_003265705.2 of Callorhinus ursinus. Taxonomy (NCBI): domain Eukaryota; kingdom Metazoa; phylum Chordata; class Mammalia; order Carnivora; family Otariidae; genus Callorhinus; species Callorhinus ursinus. The sequence continues at coordinate 72,782,460 of NW_027397072.1, forward strand.
CTACAGTGAGCCACATCCCGAGTAGCTCTGGGGGCTTTTATGCACATGGAAGGCGATGCTTCAGGGGTCTTTTTGCCCGGTAAGCAGGCTCATGTTTCTAACTCCGGCTGCAGAGCTTTGTGGCTCATGGAGTTGGGGCCATCCAAATTCATATTCAGAGGTTGCCCTGGGGGCCCTTGGCCGTCTACCATCATCTCTTTTCCTCTTTTCCTCTTCCAAAGTAGGAGGTACAGCCCGGTATGGCTGCCCAGCCACACACTATTTCCCAGCATCCCTGCGGTCGTGTGTAGCCGTGTGACTAAGTTTAAGTAACTCACTGGAGTGGAAGAAGTAATGTGTGCCACTCCCAGCCTGGTGTCCTGCACGCTGTGCCACCTCTATATTCTTTTTTTTTTTTTTTAAGATTTTTTCATTTATTCATTTGAGAGAAAGAGAGAGAGCACAAGCGAGAGCATGAGCGGAGGGGAGGGTCAGAGGGAGAGGGAGAAGCAGGCTCCCCACCAAGTAGGGAGCCTGACATGGGGCTCGATCTCAGGACCCCAGGATCATGACCCAAGCCAAAGGCAGACGCTTAACCGACTGAGCTACCCAGGCCCCCCCTATATTCTTTTTTTTTCCTGTTTCCACAAATGGGATCACAGAGGGACCTGAAACCTGGCTTCAGCCAAGGGCAAAGCCAAAGGGATGGCGAAGAAACAAGATGGAAAGAACCTGGCCCCTCACTGGCTAAGCACAGCAAAGCTACCTGCCAACCGGGGATGCTCACTTCAGACTGTGTCTTAAGTGGGCTTACTTGGAGCAGACTCTGTCCCGGAGCTTTACTGGGGTACACTCTCAGGAACAGAACCCGTAAGTTTTAAGGGCAGAAGTAAAACTGCAGTGAAGTCAGACAAGAGGCTTCAGCTGATCCAGTGGGGAGCTCTGGAGTTAGGCTGGTCCTTCAGAGTTATCCTAGATTGAGACAAGGGGGTGGGACTATTGAACTCCATATCTATCTGTCCTTCTTGGATGCAGGCTGTCCCCATAAAAGGGCGTAACTTGGGTGAGGCAGATCCCTTTGGCCAAGGGGAATTCCCAGAGAGGGACTCAGCTATGAGCCTGCAACAACAACCCTCCACCAGCATCCGGGCAAAGGGTGCCTCAGTCCTGAAAGGGGGCTCTGGGTGGTGCCCCACAGCATCTCCTGCAGACTGTCACTTAGGGAGAAACTTCTTTGTTCTCTAAGTCATTGATGATGGATTGTTGGGTCTCTTTATCACGGCAGCCTCGCCTCAGCCCTACCTGATAAAATTCTCTGCTGGTTTACGGGTGTATATTCTGCCTTCAACCAGACAGAAAATCCCTGAGACATGCCCTAGGTCGTGGTTTGCAGAATGTGGTCCCCAGACCAGCAGCATCAGCATCACCTGGGAAATTGTTTTCATTGCAAATCTCATACCTCGTCTTAGACCTACTAAATCAGAAGCTCTGCAAATGGGGCCCAGCAATGTGTGTTTCAACCAGCCCCCTGATCACACTGAAGATTGAGAACCACGGCGCTGGGTTTTCTTTCTTCTAGACTCCCAGCACCAGCCACCGCAGAGCACACTGGCACGGAGGGTGATTTACAACAGTCTCTCCTTGAAGTCCCGGGGCTGTGTGTTGAGATGCTCACAGCCTGGGTCTTGAAATGGAGCCCCACGTCGGGGGGGGGGGGGGGGGGGGGGGGGCCGCGCCCGGGGGGGGGGGTGGGGGGGGGCCCCCCCGGCGGGGGGGGGGGGGGGGGGGGGGTCCGCGCTCAGCGGGGAGTCTGCTGGAGATTCTCTCCCTCTCCCTCTGCCCCTCCCCCAACTCAAGCACGTGAGCGCACACACTCTCTTCCTCTCAAATAAATAAATCTGTAAAAACAAAACAAACATGCTCACAGCCTGATGTTTCACCCGCTGTCGGGTCCTCACTCTTCCCCTCCGTCACTACCCACTGCCTCCTCACCTCTGCCCTGAAGAAGGACGGTGGGGCAGACGGATGCTTATAGCTTTGGGGCCAGGCTGATCAGGCTTGCCCCCGTCAGCTGTGTTGGCTGCTGATGGCTACCAGCTGATCGACCTCAGAAGACTGCTTGCTGGGCCTCAATGTCCTCATTATACAACGGGGTAAGACTCGCTCTACCTAGTTACTGTGAGACCAACATGAGAAAACTTACTTTAGTGTGTACCACTGCCTGTCACCCCACATTCCACAGCTGTTAGCTCCTGTTTTTCACCATCCTGCTTTGTTCCAATACAGATTTCTGAGGCTACGTCTCAGGGTAAATTGCCAGTAACTAAAGTAATATGACCTTCCCAGGGGAATTGGCATTTTAGCTGCAGCCCAAGGATCAGATTATAACAATTTGGTTGTTTTTTTTTTTTTTTTTTAAGTTGGGTGGTGTGGAGGAGAGGCGAGGCTTCCTTCCCAGGTCCTGGAAGCACCGTGCACGTAGCACTGTCTCACATGTCTGGACTCCTGGTGACCCTTCCCCAGTGGCCTTTGACCTTGAGGAACCTCCATTCTAATAAGTGTCCCTTTATTTCTTTTTAAAGTTTTTATTTATTTAAGTAATCTCTACATCCAACATGGGGGGCTCAAACTCACGACCCCAAGACCAAGAGTCACACGTCCCTCCGAATGAGCCAGCCAGGCACCCCAATGAGTGCCCCTTTATATAGACAGCTGGGCAAAACAGCTGGGCTTCAGGGGGTGACCCCTGCAGCTGTCAGATGAGCCCTGAGTGCCCCATCTGCATCAGAGCAGAGATGCTCTGTAGAGGTGCTTCTTTCATCGAGAGTTGAAAATCATTCCCAAGATCTCCAAGACACCCCGTGGCCCAGATCTTGGGGTTCTCCAAGCTCAATCTGACCTGAAAATGGAAAGCAAGGAATTTCAGGGATACCAAAGAGCCCTCTTACCCCTAAGAATCATCCTTGACCTGCTAGTTGAGGGCTGATAGTCCTTAATTCTGGGGCCAATGCCTTCCATTCTGTACTGGGAGAGCAGAAAACCTAAAGGGGAAGGGCCGAGTGGCTTCCATTTCTTCAAAGATGAAATGAGTGACAGCAGGCCTTTCCTGAGCACCCATCCCGGTAGGTGGGAGTCCCGGGCAGCTGAAGAAGGAGGGTGCCCAGGTCAAGCCACAAATTCAAGTTCACTGATCATACGTCATCCCCCAGCATGATGCTGGCATTTCATCCCAGCTCTTGCTTCTCTCTGAGATTTTCATGAATTCTGTAAGCAAGCTTTCTGCATTCTGTGTCAGCCGCCAGTAACAGGGGGAACTCATTCTCACCATATCCACAGCCAGTCCACCCTCCTCAGCACTGCTCTGAGATGCTGCATGCCTGAGAAGTTCAAGGATGCATCCAGGGAACCAGGCCTTGCAATGCCTGTCTTCAGGGCAGCCCAGTGAAAGGAGGCATCACTCAATTCTGTTTGGGAATGTCCTGCAGAGATTCTGTGCAATGTCCCAGACAGGGAACCTGGAACCTTCTGCCGAGTCAGTGCCAGTTATGACCGTCTGTATTTGGACAGAGTTTTGGGACTCGCAGAGCTCTTTCCCATGCATCTCACCTGTCCACCACCTCCCTCCTACGACGAAGGGAAGGCAGGCTTAGATGGGGAAGCAGGCCCAGAGAGGCTAAGGGAGTTGCCTGTTACACAGCTAGTAAGGGGTGAACTGGGGCTTATTCCCAGGACTTCCATCTCCAAGTCTGGTGCACTCCCCATTGCCCAATGGAACCATGCTAGCAGCACAGCTCAGAGCAGATCTGCTCACTCCCATGGCATCCACCAAAGAGGAAGAGGAAGAAGGGAGGTCTGGGCTGAATACAACCCTGGAATCCAGTAGAAGAATCTGCTCTATCTCTCCACTGCTGGTCATCCTTCTTCGGGGCTGCCCAGACACATGTGTTGGGATTTTACAATGGCTTTCCCTTATGGTTTGGGGTTGTTCATTACTTTTCCAAGGAGACAGAGGCGTGGAATTAGGTGAGTGATCTCTCCAGAGAAGGCACTTTGCATTTCAAGACTTTTCTCCATTGAAGGCTCCAAGATGGATCAGAAGAAGAGAGTCCTGATTTAGAAGAGATATAGAATCTAGCCATGGAGGTCCCAGTCCCAGGCCTGGGACATTAGAGCAGCAGAAGCTCACAGTCCCCAGAGATACCACTGAATGTTTACCTTTGGTCTTGTGAGCACCACCACCCTGCCACAGCCCCTCTGAAAGGGGGTGTGGGGTGTGGCTCGCCTGTTGGACCTCCAGGCACAAGTGGTACAGCTTACCCTAAGTGTTCCTGCCTCCAATGGGGTCTCTTCAGACCAGTCTAGTCATAGTTACATTGAGGAAACTGAGGCAGCTTGACAGACTCTTCTCCCCGTGATGTCAGAACTGGAGTCAGGCTGACTCCTTCAGAGACAGCTTTACAGAGCAGAGGACGTGGCTGCTGTAGCTGGGAATGGCATCTCATGAGCCCCCCAGTGGCCTAGGACCCCTCGGGGAGAGTCCTCTCACCCTTCATTCAGAGCATTCTGGGAGCTACACCATGATGGTCAGAGAGGGTCTAAGTGCCTATGAAATTTGGGCAGGAAGAGAAAAACTTCCAGATGCAGCATAATAGTAGAAAAATCTATTCCATGACACCGTCCTAACAAATACATGAAACAATCTTCCTGGCGTCAGCAGCCGAGGAGTACATTCTATAGCTATTTTATGCCCGCCTTCCATGAACATGTTTGCTCATTAGGAAAAAAAAGATCTTTTTCACCTTTTTCTCGGAGAAGTTAGTTCACATACCCAAAACACTACAGTCTTTGTGGCCCAACAAAGATCTTTAAATACATTTTGGTAGGGGTCCCTGGGTGGCTCAGTCAGTGAAGCGTCTGCCTTCAACTCAGGTCATAATCTCAGGGACCTGGGATCAAGCCTGGCATTGGGCTCCCTGCTCGGCAGGGAGCCTGCTTCTCCCTCTGCCTCCTCCCCCCTGCTCATGCTCTGTCTCTGTCTCTCTTTCAAATAAATAAATAAAATCTTAAAAAAATAAAAATAAATAGATTTTGGTAGCTATAAGCAAAACCTTATTTTTGGGCACCTGGGCGGCTCAGTCAGTTAAGCATCTGCCTTCAGCTCAGGTCATGATCCCAGGGTCCTGGGTTGGAGCCTCACATCCAGGTCCCTGCTCAGCAGGGACTCTGCTTCCCCCTCTCTCGCTCCTCCTGTTTGTCCTCCCTTTCTCTCTCTCTGTCAAATAAATAAATAAAAATCTTTAAAAAGTCCTTTAAAAAAAAACCTTATTTAAACACGTGTTCCGCAGATAAAGACCTCTTCATTTTGCATGCATATATGATCATGTGCAAAAACCAACTGGTCGATTTCCAGTCTATGTTGGATCAAAACAAGTCATGGATAAGTAATGGCATGATTTAGGGGAGGGTCACTGATCCATCCTTTCAGTGGTCAGAGATCACAAGGATTTGAGAGATGGACATGCCAGGTTGGGCCAGCTCTTGGTTACAAATGAGGCTCTAGCTGATCTTCAGTTCACATTTTCTGTCACTTAATGTTCACTAAAAGACCGAGATTTCTGTGATCACATAAGGTAAGGGATAGGGGCATAATTCACCTTGCCTTCTGATATGTCAGTATTCTGTTTTATCATCCTGGAACAGACCCGTTGGTACGTCTCCCAGAGCTCCCAGATCTACCTCTGAGTGATTCTATGCACCTTTTGCTCAAATTCCATGCGCCTTTATTTTGAACACCCCATGCCAGCGACTGTCTCAGAAAGATAGCCCTTAGGTCACTCCTTCCCCAGCTGTATGCACCTGGAAGTTCCTTCACACTGGGGTAGCCCATAGCCAATGACAGACTGGTACAGAAGCATGGCAAAGATGATCATTCCCAAGAAGGGCCACAGCAATATCTCTTGTCCCACACGTTCTTCCAGAACTTCGTTGCTGCCCCATCAAGAGGTGGAGTCTAGGGGTGTCTGGCTGGCTTGGTCAGTAGAGCATGGTCTCGGGGTCATGCGTTCAAGCCCCACGCTGGGTGTGGAGCCTACTTAAAAAAAAAAAAAAAAAGGAGGTGGAGTCTATTTCCCACCCTTTATGACTACCTCAACACAGAATGTGGTGAAAAGGAGGCTCTAGGATTTATGAGGCTAGACCATGAAAGGCAATATTGCTTCCAGCAACCTGTCTGTCTGTCTCCGGACACTTGGCCTTGGAACTCAGCCATCATTTGTGAGGAGGCCCAGGCCACACGGGGAAGGGCTGGGTGGTCTCGGCCTTAGCCGCAGCCAGGATGAGTGGCCAGGCGTGTGAATGAGAGAGGCTCCGGAGGATTCCACGCCCCAGGCTTCCAGCAGCTCCAGCTGACACTGAGGGGAAAACAGATGAGCTGCCCCCACTGAGTCCTGCCCGAAGTGAAGACTCATGAGAAAAAAGGGGTGTCATTGTTTTAAGTCACTGTGTTTGGGGATGGTAAAATGTGCAGCAACAGATACCTGAGAGAGATAGGGGTGCTACCATAGTCAAGCCTGAAATGTGGGGCTTTGGCACTGGGTGGCTGATGAGGCCAGAAGGGCCTTGGGGAGGGGCTAATACAAAGCTAGTGGCTTCAAAGAGGCTGGATGGCCCTGGCAGCTCACAGCAGTGCTCCTGTTCCATGTGCTCTTCCGGAACCAAGCCCCTGCCCACAGAAACATTGATTTCCCCTGCCCCCTAAAACCGGGCAGGCCTCCATTCTGCCTGGTTGAGGAGAGCAAAATTAATACCGTCCTTGGGCTGAGCCACTGTGGGGGAGGGCCGGGGAAGGGGCTCCCTGGCTAATCTAGCAGTCACTCTTATCAAACAAATGCTTGTGGGGGCACCTGGGTGGCTCAGTCAGTTAAGTGCCCCACTCTTTTTTTTTTTCTTTTTTTAAAGATTTTATCCACTCACTTGAGAGAGAGAGAGAGAGAGCACAAGCAGGGGAAAGGCAGGGGGAGAGGGAGAAGCAGACTGCCATCTGAGCCGGGAGCCTGACGTGGGGCTGGATCCCAGGACCTGGAGATCATGATCCGAGCAGAAGGCTGATGTCCAACGATCTGAGCCACCCAGGCGCCCCTAAGTGCCCCACTCTTGAGTTTGGCTCTGGTCATGATCTCAGGGTCCTGAGATCAAGCCTCATGTTGGGCTCCGCACTCAGTGGGGAGTCTACTTGACTACTCAGAGGCAGATCCTCGCCCTCTGCCCCTCCCCCCACTCATGCGAGGGTGATTGCTCTCTCTCTCTCTCTCTCTCTAATAAATAAATGAAATAAAACTTTTTAAAAAAAACACTTAAAACACTGAAGCATTACCATTCTCTTGCTGGACCGATGTTATGGCCACAGTTTTGGGTGGGACATGAGACCTGCAGTTACAGACGCCTAAGGAAATTTTTCTCATGACAATAGGGACAATTACACCGGTAGCTCTGCTTAAACTTTGTGAGCTCCAGTCCACACCCTCCAAACGGAGTGGCCTCACAGCCTGTGCCCTGGATGGCACCTCCCCCTGCTCATCATCTTTGGTCGAAGTTTGCAAACCGTGCCCCACCCCCCCACCATTCCTTCCTCGCTACATCAGAGCTCCTCCATTGACTGCTTAATGTCATTCTGAATTCTTCTAATGTTCTCCCAATCTGGCAGGGCCACACCTCTTGCATAAATTTAAATCCAATTGGATTCTGAGCATCCCTCCTTTTTTTTTTTTTGTAAGATTTTATTTATTTATTTGAGAGAGCAAGAATGAGAGATAGAGAGCATGAGAGGGAAGAGGGTCAGAGGGAGAAGCAGACTCCCTGCTGAGCAGGGAGCCCGATGTGGGACTCGATCCCGGGACTCCAGGATCATGACCTGAGCTGAAGGCAGTCGCCCAACCAACTGAGCCACCCAGGTGCCCCAACATCCCTCCTGTCTTTGTCTGGCTCCCACTGAGGCCATTTCAATGACAGACAGAACGCACGAAGATGATCCTTGGAGCATCATTTATAACAGCCTAACAACTGGAGACAAATGAAATGCTCAGTAAAGAAATTACTGCCTCTCAGTTAGGTCACACCCAGGGTAATACCGCAGCAAGGGGGTGGGAAGCACAGCATTAGCTTATCCAGGCCTAGGGAAGCCTAAGGGATGGCTGGGGCATGGGAGACCTCAAGAGCAATGCAGCACTTGGGACTGGGTGGCGGGTGGAGGAGCTATGACCACACAGCTCCTTAAATCAGGACTGGCCCCACAAAGCAAAGTCTGACAGCTGCCAGGGAGAGGTGAACAGTGGTGGGTGGGGCAAACCTGGGTCTGTTTCTTGCACATCTGCTTGCAGGTACGTAGAGGCACACGGGACAGAGGCGGAGGACCGACCTCATATCCACGCCTGGAGCTTGAGGTGCAGAAACCCAGCAACTAGAACAGGTCTGCGCTCTGGGTCTCCCTCACAGGGAAAGGCTGGATAAACTCATGCATACTGAGGGTCAGGGGTGGCTCCGGGGTGTGTGTGTAGGAAGGGCTTGGGGAGCGCAATCTGGTTGGAAGGAGGAAGCCGGTGGTTATGGGTGGAAGCCGTGTCAGCCTACTGAGTGCAGCATTTTTATTTGTAAATGGAGATTATAGCCCACCACCCTCTCTGCCATCCTTGACGCTACCTCTATTAGAGATCGGAAGCATAAAGACAGTCCTGCCTTATCCACCAAAGAAAATCCTCAAATGGTGGGGGGTTTGAGCACCAGAGGTAAGGGTGGAAAACTGGACTTGATGAGGGAGGTGAGGTCCCCTGAAAGCAGAAAATCATGCTCCAATCCCGCTCAACAGAAGATGTTCTCTGGCTAAGTGAGCAGAGAGCAAGAGTAGCCAGGCATTGCTTTCCAGGTCGAGAAAGCTGAGCGAGAAGATCACACGTGGGCAGGCAGTGCTCTCTAGAAGTTTCGAGGGCTGGTCACCCGCTCCTTGACTTGCTGAGCTGGCAGGAGACTGGATTCTACATCTAGCTGCCGTAGCCACATCAGCACCTGCCCCAGACTCAGAATTAACCAGCCTTCGCATGTATGGGTGCTACATTTCCCTTGGAAGCCGAGGAATCCAAAGAGTGTAGGAGGAGAAGTCAAGCTGCTAGGGAGTGCTCCTTCCAGCGGCTCGCACAGGGAAGACCCCGGTCCAGGGCTGCACAACCTCCAGACGGTGTAAGCCAGCACGAGCTGCAGAGAGCACACAGGCGAGAGGGTCCTCACGCTCAAATGCTGATGGCTGGACCTGGAGAATGCGGAGTAGGGACTGTGGCTGGAGCAGTGGTGGCAGGCCTGAGCTCTGCCTGCTGGGCCTTTTGCGCCACAGGGGGCCAGACACCTTGCTAGCTGCAGGCAACACAACCAGTGCTGGTGTGTACCCATGCTGCCCAGCTCCGTGTCAAGTACCGTGTGTTCTTGGGTGGGAGTAAGGTCTGGACGAAAAGCAAGATGGGCCTCTCTGAAATAGAAGAAAGGCAAGGCTGTGGGCCAGACTCAAAGCACCAGGGCAGGTAGCAGGATGCATTTTCTTGGCCATTAGGTATCATAAAACCTAGGTTCCAGGCTGAGTGCTACCATTTAGGGCTTATCCATTTTGATAACGGCCATCTGACACAGGAGTTCAGACTACAGCACAGATGGTACGTCTAACATGGCAGCATTAAAATGAAAGAACCCTGTGAAAAGAAGCTAGACATAGAAGGCCACACATCGTACGATTCCACTTTTATGTGATGTTCAGAACAGGCAAATCCACAGAGGCAGGAAGGAGCTGAGGGGAGGAGGTAATGGGGAGCGACCACTTAACAGACACAGGATTTCCTTTTGGGACGATGAAATGTTTTGGAACGAGATAGTGATGTTGGTTGTACAACACTGGGATCATAGTTAATGCCATTGAATTGCTCACTTTGAAATGGTTAATTTTGTTGTGTATATTTTACCAACATTTTTTATTTTTTTTACCACAATTTTTTCTAAATGGAAGGGCCCTGGGGTGCCTGGGTGGTGCAGGCAGTTAAGCATCCGACTCTTGGTTTTGGCTCAGGTGGTGACCTCAGGATGGTACGATGGAGCCCCACACTGGGCTCCATGCTCAGCATGGAGTCGGCCTGAGATTGTCGGCCCGCCATGCTCTCTCTCTCTCTCTCTCAAAATAAATATTTTTTTAAAAAATTGAAGGGCCCACTTGTTTTTCTTGTGTGACCTTGAACGGAATAACCTCTTTTTTTAAAAAAAAATTTTATTTGTGAGAGAGAGAGATGGGGAAGGCATAAGCAGGGAAGAAGCAGGCTCCTCACTGAGCAGGGAGCCCGATGCGGGGCTCAATCCCAGGACCCTGGGATCCTGACCTGAGCCGAAGGCAGACGCTTAACCAACTGAGCCACCCAGGTGTCCCAGGGGACAACTTCTTGAGCTTCAATCCCCTTCCTCTGTAACATGAGGCTCTCAGCCCTGTTTATCCTCCAGGAATGGGAGTGGGAAGGACACAGGTATGGGCTCAAATCCCGCCTACAATACTCATTTGCTATGGGACTTGGAAAGTTACTTAAGGCTCTCTGAATCTCCATGCCACCATCTATAATTAGGGCTATTGGTGGGACTCCAGACTTTTTGATATTTGAGTTAGAAACAATTTTTACAAGGAAACAAATGTTTATAAACCAAACAAAGAATGTGCAAGTGTGTGTGTGTGTGTGGGGGGGTATCTGGCATAGATATCAGAGCTCTCATTAAGTAGGAACTTTTATTAATTATTATGTTAATAAATTATTTTATTTTTATTTTTTAAGATTTATTTGAGAGAGCATGAGAGGGGCGGGGCGGGGGGCAGAGAATCTCAAGCAGACTTCCCGCCAAGCATGGAGCCGGAGGCAGAGCCTAAAGTGGGACTCGATCTCATGACCCCGAGATCATGACCTGAGCCAAAATTAAGAGTCAGACCTTTAACCAACCAACTACTTAGGTGCCCTTATATAATAAATTATTTTAAGTAGAATTAATGAAGATGGAATCAAGTTGTAAATAAAACCCCTAGTTAGGAGCGCCTGGGTGGCTCAGTCGTTAAGCGTCTGCCTTCGGCTCAGGTCATGATCCCGGGGTCCTGGGATCGAGCCCCGCATCGGGCTCCCTGCTCCGTGGGAGGTTTGCTTCTCCCTCTCCCACTCCCCCTGCTTGTGTTCCCTCTCTCGCTGTGTCTCTCTCTGTCAAATAAATAAATAAAATCTGAAGAAAACAAAAAACCTGGTTAAACCTAAGGAACAGAAGGTGGCTGGGTGGACTAGAATTGTTAATAACATTCGTAGAAAGATAGGATTTGAACTGATCTTTAAGGGGAGCTGAGATCTGAGCAGGTGAATTTGGGGAAGGGCAGGAAAGGGTACACATGAGCAAAGGTTCTGGGGTTGGGGGCATGCTGGGGCCGATGAGAAGACTGGCTTGGCAGGAAGAGAGTGTTGGGGGTATGTGGGGAAGGAAAAGATGCTGGGTTTCCTTAAATACCAGGCCAAGGAGTTTGAACCTTATATACCTGATGGTACTGGGGAATCACAGATGGTTCTTGAGCAGGAGAGGAATGTGATTAATATACAGTGATATATAAGGATAAATCTAGCCCAACCCAGGCAGAAATTATTTGGAGATGAGAGTCTAGAGCCATCCAGCCTGGCATCCATGGCTTCAACCCAGCATGAGGGGATGCGGCATGGGTGAGGGGAACCGACCAATCCTAGAAAGGAAGAATCCACACGTGTCCTTCTGGGCTCCAGACTTACCCTACCTTACGCTACTTCTTGGCTTTTGGCACCAACAGCACCGATCTGGCTATTTCTCATCTGTGGGTGTTTTCCTGGAAAAACTTAGAGTAGTGTCCAAGAAAATGATTCAGGGGACATATGCATATCTGAGATGATGAGTCCACATCAGGTAGGACGTGCACAAAGCTGAGTATGAGGAAGGAGCTGGCTTTCTGCAGGACAGGCTCAGCCCTACTTCTGTGGATGTCAGTGCCAGGCCTGGGTTGGGCCTGAAGCTCCACAGCACTTGGATGGCAGGCGTGCAGGATGGCAGCCAGAAAAGCTCATCAATCCCCAAGCAGCAGTAGCATGATGCTTTCTGGCAGGGAAAGTGGGCAGGTGCTGATACTACAAGTTCATCACCACCTCCACATCCCCAGCAAGTGGCCCCAGGTGGGGGTCCTTGCTCTATCAGTCAACCAGAATAACTCTTGTTACAGGCGTGGAGCTCACCTAGTAGGCGACCGTTCTACGCTGAGATGTGGGAGCACACATACCCTGTAGAGACCTGGACCCTGAAAGCAACACAACTGCTGAGGGCAGTCAAAGATCTAAACAGATGGAGAGATAGCCTGTGCTCATGGCTCGTAAGACTCAATGCTGTGAAGATGTCAATTCTACCCAAACTGTTCCACGGAGTCAATGAAATCCCAATCAAAATCCTGGGAGGCTCTTTTGTAGAAATTGACAAACTGACTCTAAAATTTACATGGACTAATCAAAACAACTTTGAAAAAGAAGAACAAAGCCGAAGGAACACTGCCTGACTTCAAGTTTATCATAAAGTTAGTCAAGACGGGCTGTTATTGGCATAAAGACAGACAAATAGATCAATGGCACAGAAGAGAGAGTCCAGAAATAGACCCATACATCTATGCACAAGTGAGTTTCAACAAAAGTGCAGAGGCATCGCGGAGGAGAAAGAATAGTCTTTTCATCAAACGGTGCTGGAATAACTGGAGATCCAAATGCAAAAGAATGAACTTCAGGGGGTGCCTGGGTGGCTCAGTTGGCTAAGCGACTGCCTTCGGCTCAGGTCATGGTCCTGGAGTCCCGGGATCGAGTCCCACATCGGGCTCCCTGCTCAGCGGGGAGTCTGCTTCTCCCTCTGACCCTCTTCCCTCTCGTGCTCTCTATCTCTCATTCTCTCTCTCAAATAAATAAATAAAATCTTAAAAAAAAAAAAAAGAATGAACTTCAATTCATGCCTCTCGCTATATGAAAAAAACGGCCTCAAAATGAATCATAGACTTAAATGTAAAGCCTACAACTATAAAACTTGTAGAAGAAAACAGAAGGAAAGCTTTGTAGCCTTGGGTTAGGCAAGGTTTTCTTTGCTATGATACTGGAAGCATGAAAGAAACTGATGAATTGGACCTCATCAAAACGAAGAATTTCTGCTGTTTGTGGGGTGCTTGGCTGGCTCAGTTGGTAGAGCATGCGGCTCTTGATCTTGGAGTTGTCAGTTCGAACCCCATGTTGGGTGTAGAGATTGCTTAAAAATAAAATCTTTTAAAAAAAAATTTCTGCTGTTTGAAAGACACCATAAAGAGAATGAAAAGATCAGGGTATCTGGGTGGCTCAGTTGGTTAAGCGTCTGCCTTCGGTTCAGGTCATGATCCCAGGGTCCTCCAGGGAGCCTGCTTCTCCCTCTCCCTCTGCCCCTCCCCATGCTTGTGCTCTCTCTCTCTCAAATAAATAAATAAAATCTTTTTTAAAAAGGAGAGAATGAAAAGATAAGCCACAGATTAGGTGAAAATATTTGCAAATCACGTGTTGGGTAAAAGACTTGTACATGGTATATAACATGAACTCGCAAAACTCAAGAAAATTAGCAACCCAATATTTTTAAAAATTGGCAAAGACTTCAACAGACACTTACTTCTCCAAAGAAGATACAGAGAGCAAATAAACACACAAAAAGATGCTTAGCATCACTGGTCATTGAGAAATGCAGATTAAAATCATGATGAGTGACACCATTACACACCTATAATGGCTAAAATTAAGAAGCTGGAACTCTCATATACTGCTGGTAGAAGTAGACATGGAGCAATCACATTAGAAAACAATTTGTTAGTTTCTGGTAAGTTAGACATACATCTACAATAGGATCCTACCTTTCCACTCTTGGTATTTACTCGAGAAACCAAAGCATGTGTCCATTCAAAGACTTGTACGCAAATGTTCATTGGAGCTTTATTTGTAATAATTCCAAACTACAAACACTCCAAATGTCCACCAACTGGGGAATGGATAAACAAATTGTCATACATATGTATAATGGACCACTACTCAGCAATAAAAATGAACTATCAATACAACCAACAATATAGACAAGCCTCAAAATAACTACGCCAAGTGAAAGAAGCCACACTAAAAAGAGCACATACTGTTTCATTCTAGAAAATGCAACTAGGGGTACCTGACTGGCTCAGGTGAGTAGAGCATGTGACTCTTAATCTCAAGATCATGAGTTTAAGCCCCATGTTGGGTAAAGAGTTTACTTGAAAAGAAAAGAAAAGAAAAAGAAAATGCAACTGATCTGTAGCTTGATCAGTGGTTGCCCGGGGGTAGGTACAGAAGGAGGGGCAGGAGGGGGGATTACGAAGGGACACACGGGAAACTTATGGGGATGATGTTCACTATCTTGTGGTGATATTTTTATGGATATATGCACATGTAAGAACTCATGAAACTGCACACTCTATATGTGTACAGTTTGTTGTTTGTAAATTATACTTTGATAAACCATTTGGGAGAAAAAACAAGCCTCCAAATTCTCTGTATTTCATGCAGAGTAAAAGCCAAAGTTCTTACCGTGGAAAGGTTCATGGCTGGCGGCCCTCCATTATTCACAGTGCTCCCAGAACCGGGCCTGGAACAAAGGAAGAGCTATAGAAGTACTTGTCAAATGACTGCCTGGAAGGCCCACGATTAATCTACGTTGTTTAATAATTGTTGTTAAGAACAACTTGAGGGTCCTCAAATGATCAACCATTTAGTTACCATATGACCCAGCAATTTCATACCTAGATATATTCCCAAGAGAAATGAAAACACCTGTCCATACAAAAAATTGTTCATAATTGCCAAAAGGTAGAAATAACCCAAATGTCCAAGCAATAAATAAGACGTGGTATATTCATACCATGGAATGTTATTTGGCCATAAAAAAGAACCAAATATCACAAGATGGATGAACCTTGAAAATATTACTCTAAGTGAAAGCAACCAGTCACAAAAGAGCACATATTAAATGATTCTGTTTATATGAAAAGTCCAGATTAGGCAAATCTATGGAGATAGAAAGTAGAATTGCTTCTTGGGTGTTGATAGGCAGATGGCAGGGGATAGCTAAACGGTTTAGGGTTTGTCTTGGGGATGATGAAAATGTTCTAAAGTTGTGGTTATGGTTGTATCTATCTGTGAATATACTAAAACCACTGAACCGTACATTTAAATGGGTAAGTTGTATGGTATAATGATTTTGGCTCAATAAAGCTGTTTAAAAATAAAGAACACAGTATCAGGGGGAAGGCACAGCTCTCACTCAGAGTTTGAGTGGAGAGTGGTAAGCCCTTGTTACCATTGGTTCACTGGCATGGTTAGGACCCTATCAAGTGCTCCCTGAGAACAAATGTGGCCCAATATGCCCAGCAGTGAAGAGGCTAAGGGCCCAGAGAGGGCACTGGATCTGCTCAGACCATATTGATGGGGAGCCCTGAATAGAGGTAGAGCTCTTTCTCTTGGGACAAGCAAATGAAAGCACATCGCTTGCAGCCCTACAGCCCATGGCTGGGACTCTCTCTGCTGCCTTGAGCTGTACTGAGCTACATGATGTCCCCCAGTTGCCTCACAATGATAATACCTTCTATTTATACCAATATAAACTCCTCCTCCCAGGAGAGCACTGTGTTTTCCCAACATTGAATCATTAAGCCAGCCAGACTGAATTGAATTAAAATTCACAGCAGCCACTCACAACAAGCCTCCCCCCTTCCCCTTCCTGTCCACTCCTCCATGCACTGCTGTGATGCTCACAGCAGAACAGGCAAGTCAAGAACATCGGTCTTCTACACATCTGCCCCACTTGAGGGACCTCTCCCCTGATCCTGCTCCACACCAGGGGTGGGGGTGGGAGCTGTGTCACTCCAGGGCCCTTCTATCATGGGAAAAATAAAATGTGGGAGGGACAGGTCTTCAAGTGTAACATTGCCCTTTCCATAAACATTTAAGTCATCAAAACTCAAAGGTGAGAACCGCTAGTGATGAAATTTCAGGCAACAAAGAGAAATATATTGAGGGTGGCACTGGAATTTTTTCTAATTCGTAAGTTATACCACATAGGCTGCTGTCTATTTTGCCTAGGCGAAAGCTAAACACAGGCTCCTGGTCATCATGGTCAGAGGGTTCTCCCCTGGGTTGAGCCTCTTGGCTCACTGGAGAAATGAGAAGGAAGGGACTCGTGGGCTCTGCTAGCCCTTTCCCCTTAGTACAGATCCAACTGGCCTTGGGCAGTCCATAGCCCTGGCCTGCAGGACAGAGAGCAGGGAGGGATCCAGTTAGGAGCCTGCATGGGTCTGACTGGATTGATGAATGGATGTCCCATATGCATCCCACCACACACAGAGCCTTACCCTCTCTGTGCCTTTATCCTGCTCTACTAGTTGGCACAGTCTCTGGGGGCCACAAAGATAAAGACAATGCTAGGGGCAGGGGTCTCCTACACGCGTGCCCACTCCTGACACTGCCACCCACAGTCAGTCAATCCAACAAGGGCGAGTCCTTCCTATAGGCACTGTGTGCCTACCTTGGGCCACCTTCTGTGGGCAAAAGCACATCCCCCTACCCTGCCTGGGCAGATGCAGAGGGCTAGTTAGGTGAGAGCCCAAGAGTGCCTCCCTGGGCAGGGTGGGGCCATATGGCACAAAATCCTCAGGGGATGTAGTCCCAATTAATAGTTTTTACCACAGAGTCTGGGATCTCAGGGTGGGGAACAGCTTAGGGGTCATTTAGTCATCCCCCTGCCCCCAGCCCCCCTCATCCATCTCCTGCATCCCCTTGTGAACATCAACAGTACTAAAAGAGCAAGAGTTCCAGTGCCCATCTTCTCCACCATGGCCTTGCCCACCCCCTTCCATCCTTCATTACTAAGGCCTCTTGGTGCTACCTGTGGTCAAGGGCACTTACCCCATCAGTAGCCTTGGTAATGTCTTCCTTGAGAGGACATCAAGGGATAGGGCAATGGAGCCCCAGGGATCACATAAAACCCATCCTTCAATAAGGCAATTTACTGGCCCTTTGAAAATCAGGGGTCTGTGACATGAATAGAACATTCCCCAAACCACACATTCCTCCCCTCCCATAGAGACAGAGGGTGTCTGAGCATTGGTTTCTATTATGCCATATTCAAAAGACCAGTTCAAGAGCATTAGATTTTCTATATGGAAACTTACAAATATTTAGGAATTGAGAATCATTATGAAACTGCAATTAGAGGGGCGCCTGGGTGGCTCAGTCAGTTGGGTGTCTGCCTTCAGCTCGGGTTGTGGTCCCAAGGTCCTGGGATCGAGTCCCTTGTCGGGCTCCCTGCTCAGCGGAGAGCCTGCTTCTCTCTCTCCTCCCTGCTTGTGTTCTCTCTCACTACTCAGTCTTTCTCTCTCTCTCTCTCAAATAAAATCTTTAAAAAAAAACTGCAATTAGAAAACTGTCACTTATGATTGTTGGATTTATAAGACATGGGTAATAAAAATAACAATAGCAATAGAAACAATACACCTTACTCTATCATAGCATTTTGGGTGTGTCAAATACACTTATATATGTTGTAAAACAGAGGGAACATTTGATTAGAATAATAGAATATTAGAGAGAGGCATTCTCAGGTGGCTACTTAGTATGTGAGGGCCAGGTTCCATGACAGCTGTTTGCATGTGTATGAAAGACAGATACACAGACAGGTACCTCAAATGCTGCTCAGCCCTCCAAGGCCCCTGGCAATGAGCACCTGGGGGCACCCAGCTGTGCCACTGTTGAGGCAGAAGAACTTGACAACTGTGAGTTGAGCCTTTAGACAGGGAGCCGCCTCCCCATGCAGCCCCCGGATGTCGCAACATTACTAGGGGCCAGCTGTGGAGGGCACATCTCATCATGCACCTGCGGGCAGCTGCGGTCTGATCATGCACCTGCTGGGCAGCTGCTGTGTGCAGAATAGCAGCTGCAGGAAGGCGCCGGTGCTGATAATGAATGCCCTCCGTAGACGGCGCTCAGCTCCCATACACGATGGCCCGTCAAGACCAGCACACACACACCAAGAGCGGGAACGAGGGGCCAAACTGGGCGGTTTGGATTATTGCTGTGCCTCTGGCCAGCTGCAAAATCCTAGACTTCTTTTTTTATAAGATTTATTTATTTATTTGAGAGAGAGAGAGAGAGAGAGAGCACAAGCAGGGGGAGGGGCAGAGGGAGAAGCAGACTCCCTACTAAACTGGGAGCCCGATTCGGGCCTTGATCCCAGGACCTGGAGACCATGACCTGAGCCGAAGGCAGATGTTTAACCAACTGAGCCACCCAGGTGCCCCCAAATCCTAGACTTTTATGAAGATTCAGAGAAGGAAAGTTTGAGAGCAAAGTGGGGTGGGAGGCACCCAGCCCTAAGATGGTCAGTGTAATCATTGGCCCCTCTCATTTGACACTTGAGAAACTGAGGCCCAGAGAGAGGAAGGGACTTACTTAAGGTCACATAGTGGGTAGGCAGCAGATAAAGCACAAGTGTCCTGGCCCTGGCTTGACTCTCTCCACAGTCACCTGGGTTGCTGTTCCCACACCTTATGGTGGATGGACCCAAAGGCCTGGGTCTATGGAGAGATAGACCATTCTACAGCCTCGACCTTCCTTGAAATTCAGCCCAACTTAGCCCGCCACCTCTCAGCACTGCTCTGGGGGAGGCTGCCCTGGAGGAAAGTCTGAATAGACAGACTGAGGGACATTGTCCAGAAGTGCCTCTCCCAGCAGCTGAAGAGAGAGGCTGTTCTGGGACATGGCTCCTCAGCAGTGATGATCCCTGAGTGCCAGTTTGCACCGTCAGAGTCACCAGCCCAAGAACAATTCCAGACCAGTGAGGACCACGCTCCTGGGGGCCCTGGGAACAGTAAAGGGCACAGTCTTGGCATCTCACCTCTCCTTGAGTCACACGGGACAATAAAAAGGGGATTTGTGTTCAGCTGCTGTGGAAAAAGAATCTGGCAATTCCTCAAAATGGTAGGCAAAGAATTAATGTATGAACCAACAATTCTGCTCCCAGGCACATACCCAAAAGAATTGAAAACAAGTGTTCAAACACTTGAACAAGGACATAAATGTTCATAGTGGCACTATTCACAATAGTCAAAAGGTGGAAACAACCCAAGTGTTCAACAAACACTTGTTTGTGTTAAACAAAATGTGGTACATCCATACAACAGTATTATTCAGCCTTACAAAGGAATGAAGCACTGACGTATGCTAGTGTCAATGAACCCGAAAAGCATGATGCTAAGTAAGAGAAGCCAGTCACAAAAGGTCAGGCATTGTATGAGTCCATTTATATGGAATATCCAGAATAGGTAAATCCACAGAAATAGAAAGTTGATGAGTAGTTGCCCCCTTGACAGACTTGGTCACATGCTGGCTTCTGGACCCTCCACTCAGACACTGTCCCTAAAGTTAGTGATCCCCATTGAATGAGAGCTTCACTTTCTCCAAAGGACCTGTTAAAAGTCCCAGGTTTAAGTCTCATTTGCCTGAGCCAACCCCATGGCAGGTGGATGGAGTGCACCGCTTGGATAGGCTGGATCTTGCCATCCCTACGGTGGGGATAGGGTAGGAGTGGGGATGAGCTGCATACGACCTGCCCCACCCAAACCAGAAGACTGAGAAGGGGAGGGAGTCTGGATGGGCAAAAACAACAATATCTACTCCAGAACCACAAAGAGCATGATTTCTCATGTCCCTCTCTTTCCTGCTCCCCCTCTCCTCCTGCTGAGACATTTTTGGAGGACATAGCATGAGGGTAATGATTTCTATGGATGTGGACCTGACTACAGGTCTTGAGTTCTTTGGCACAGTCCTAACTTTTAGTCATCTGTCCCAATATCACATTTGGATCAGATCATGTGTCCTGACTCCAGATTAGAAAACATGGTTAGCGGCCCTCACAGCCCCACTGACTACGTGGGCTTTCCCCTAATCACTTCTTTGACCACCAAACAGTCTTTGCTTTACCAGGAACTAGCTGACCCCCTGGAGTTTTATTTCAGGGATGAATAGTGGATTTGGGTCCAGGAACATAGAGCTAGTAAAAGAGAGAAAACAAGAGTGCCTTTTTCCTTGTCCTTTCCTTCCCTGAGGCTGCCATTTTTCTCATACAGGATTCAAGTCCTCCTCTCCTGGACCTCCTTCTGCAACCTGTGGCCCAACCCAAGATCTTCCTTGCTCCCTCTCTCTTGTGCGCACAGTTAGAAACCACTAGGGGCCCCATTACAGACTCGGTGATGATTAACTAAGGAATATATCCAACAGAAGGCATTCATTCCAGGAGGCTTCCAGCTTCCAGGGCAGGGAATGACCCACCTTAGGGACTTCACCCCTGTTCCCACTCAGGTCCTGTGCCTGGATGAAGGAATACTGCAGGCACTGAGCTCCTCCAGAAGTAAGGAGGTGGGAGTAGGCCAGAAGCAGGGAGAATGTGGGAACCAGGCTCTTTGTCCAGGCCCAAGTCAGGCAAGCATCCAACTCATACTCAGAATCTGCTGAGTCTCTACAAATCTCTTTTTAAAGAACCAGCGCTGACCCCCATTGCAGCGAAGTAAGGAAGCCACTGCCTACTGACTTGAAAAATTTAATTAACCATCTCTGCCTAGCTCCTTGTCTAAGAAACAGGACACTTCTCTCAAGAGGACAAGGGAGATGATTTGCAGTCTTTCTGAAATGTGGAAGGAATCCAGTGTGCTGGAGGAAAGGGCAGGAGGTGAATGAAGAATATACTTGTGGAGAGTGCCTGGTAGGATGGAAAGGCTGGGAGCTAGAAAGCAAGGCTGACCTCCCTGCCGTCCCTGCCTTAGCTCTGCTCTGCACCCACGTGGCTTCACCAAGCTTCCCACTGGCTCCTAACCCTTTAACAAAAACCCACCTGGTCAGTTCAAAAACATATAAAAACAGTCCTTACAGACTGTTCCCTCTTGGGGGAAAAAAGCAAACCGTACAACAGAAAGCCTTTTACAATCACAAATTCACCTCTTGTGGCATCCTATTAATGCTTGGTGAGCTGTGTCCTCCATCCTGAACGTTTCAGTCAAAATTGCATGTTTGCACTGATTGCCTGCCCCACTAACCCCACAGCCCTGTGGACTCTATTTGTTGGATGGACTCTGGAGCCAGGCTGCCTGGGCTCCAATTCCAGCTGTGCCATTTGCTAGTTGTATAACGTTAGGCAAATTAGCTAACCTCTGTGCCTCGATTTTATCATCTGTAAAATGGGGACAATAGTAATACCTACTTTATAGGGTTGTTGTGAGGACTAAAAGTATTAACCTATCTAAAGCATTTAGAATAATGCTTGCAACATAGTATGTGCCAAGAAAATGTGAACTTATAACAAATTACTACTGAAAAAGAGGTGGAGAAGGGGTTTGAATAGGAACCAGCAGTCTCATTGAGAAGGCAAACCCAAACATTTACTGATATTTTAATGGGAAAGGAAAGAGTGATGAAAAAAGACAAGGTAAGGGAAGAGGGGGAACCTAAAAAATTCAGGAAGACCTGCCAATGTGGGCACAATGTTAACAAATGATATTCTCTCCATAGATAGAGGTATAGATACAGATATGAAAGTTACATAAGCTCCATGATCATTAATCAACCCAGGTACTGGGACAGTTGTTCTTGGCACATAGTAGGTGCTCAACAAATATACTCGAATTGAAATACTGGGGGGGGGGAGAAATAATTGAAAAAATTGTGAACAACCTATAATGTAAAATATCCCATCATTTAGCAAAATTAAATATGTGTAGAGAGATAGATAGATAGATAGATAGATAGAGCCAGTCAACCAGGCAGAGGAATCATTAAAATAATTAATAACAGGGGCACCTGGCTAGCTCAGTTCATAGAGCATGTGACTCTGGAACTCACGGTCATGAGTTCGAGCCCCACAATGGGTATAGAGCTTACTTTTAAAAAAAGAAAAAAAAGGAAAAAATGATCAACAACAGTAATTCTCTCAGGATAATGGGATAGAATTTCGGGTGATTTTTGTTTTCTTCTTTTTTGCTTTATCGAATTTTTTTTAAGATTTTATTTATTTATTTGTCAGAGAGAGAGATAGAGCATAAGCAGGGGGAGCAGCAGGTAGAGGGAGAAACAGGCTCCCCACTGAGCAGGGAGCCTGATGTGGGACTCGATCCCAGGACCCCGGATCGTGATATGAGCTGAAGGCAGATGCTTAACCCCCTGAGCCACCCAGGCATCCCTTGAATTTTTCAATTATTCTCTGTTAGTCACACAGTATTTATACAAGTCTTTTTTTTTTTTTAAACCAACAATCTTTTATTCCCAAACTCACTTGGGGTTAACTCTTTCCCTGGCTAACACATCAACAGCATCTCTCTTTTTTTTTAATTTTATTATGTTATGTTAGTCACCATACAATACATCATTAGTTTGTTTTTTTTTTTAAGATTTTATTTATTTATTCGACAGAGAGAAAGACACAGCGAGAGAGGGAACACAAGCAGGGGGAGTGGGAGAGGGAGAAGCAGGCTTCCCGCTGAGCAGGAAGCCCGATGTGGGACTCGATCCCAGGACCCTGGGATCACGACCTGAGCCGAAGGCAGATGCTTAATGACTGAGCCACCCAGGCGCCCCATCATTAGTTTTTGATGTGGTGATCCACGATCCATTGTTTTCGTATAACACCCAGTGCTCCATGTAGTACATGCCCTCCTTAATACCCATCATCGGGCTAACAACTCCTCCCTCCCCCCTCCCCTCTAAAACCCTGTTTGTTTCTCAGAGTCCATAGTCTCTCATGGTTCATCTCTCCCTCCAATTTCCCCCCCTTCATTTTTCCCTTCCTTCTCCTAATGTCCTCCAGGCTGTTCCTTATGTTCCACAAATAAGTGAAACCATATGATAATTGACTTTCTCTGCTTGACTTATTTCACTTAGCATCATCTCCTCTAGTCCCATCCATGTTGCTGTAGAAGTTGGGTAGTCATCCTTTCTGATGGCTGAGTAAGATTCCATTGTATATATGGACCACATCTTCTTCATCCATTCGTCTGTTGAAGGGCATTCCGGCTCTTTCCACAGTTTGGCTATTGCGGACATTGCTGCTAGGAATGTTGCGGTGCATATGGCCCTTCTTTTCACTACATCTGTGTCCTTGGGGTAAATATCCAGGAGTGCAATTGCTGGGTCATAGGGTAGCTCTATTTTTAAATTTTTGAGGCACCTCCACAGTTTTCCAAAATGGCTGTACCAACTTGCATTCCCACCAACAGTGTAAGAGGGTTCCCCTTTCTCCACAACCTCTCCAACATTTGTTGTTTCTTTCCCTGTCCATTTTTGCCATTCTA
The DNA here is from genome assembly GCF_003265705.2 of Callorhinus ursinus. Taxonomy (NCBI): domain Eukaryota; kingdom Metazoa; phylum Chordata; class Mammalia; order Carnivora; family Otariidae; genus Callorhinus; species Callorhinus ursinus. Next base: position 72,805,906 of record NW_027397072.1, read on the forward strand.
ACTGGTGTAAGGTGGTATCTCAATGTGATTTTGATTTGAATTTCCCTGATGGCTAGTGACGATGAACATTTTTTCATGTGTCTGTTAGCCATTTGTATGTCTTCCTGAGAGAAGTGTCTTTTCATATCCTCTGCCCACTTTTTGACTTGATTATTTGTTTTTTGGGTGTTGAGTTTGAGCAGTTCTTTATAGATCTTGGATACCAGCCCTTTATCTGTAGTGTCATTTGCAAATATCTTCTCTCATTCTGTGGGTTGCCTCTTTGCTTTGTTGACTGTTTCCTTTGCTGTGCAGAAGTTTTTTATCTTGATGAAGTCCCAAAAGTTCATTTTTGCTTTTGTTTCACTAGCTTTTGGAGATGTATCTTGAAAGAACTTGCTGTGGGTGATGTCAAAGAGGTTACTGCCTATGTTCTCCTCTAGGATTTTGATGGATTCCTGTCTCACATTGAGGTCTTTCATCCACTTTGAGTTTATCTTTGTGAATGGTGTTAGAGAATGGTCGAGTTTCATTCTTCTGCATGTGGCTGTCCAATTTTCCCAGCACCATTTATTGAAGAGACTGTCTTTTTTCCATTGCATGTCTTGTCCTGCTTTGTCAAAGATTATTTGACATAGAGTTGAGGGTCCATATCTGGTTTCTCTAGTCTGTTCCATTGGTCTATATGTCTACACATCAACAGCATCTCTAATAGGATCTAGGATGAAGGTGCAGACCTAACAAAAATTACTCCCCAACAAAGGATTACTCTCTCTCCCCCCCCCACACAGAGATATATATACACACACATCTGCGTAAGTATTTTTAAAACAGCAAAATTCACCAGTGTTGCAGGAAAAAAAAATCCCATGCGATTTCAGTCCATAAAAAACAGCCTTTGGCAGTCTGCTGCGTTAAAAACTCCAACTCAGGATACACCTAGGAGAAAAGCATTTCCTTGCTTAAAAAAAATAAAATTAAAAAAATGTCCCTTTCTCTTTCTTCCAGTTCAACTTCTACTGTTCATTCCTAGGGACACCCACAGGATAACTGTAAAAACCAGCTCAAGCTCACTTCCCTCTGCCTGTCTGTGAAGGCTCACACAGAGGATCAGTCCTCAGGAATTTTCATCCCTAAATTTCTGGGCACTTGCAAACTGTCCTGCTGTTTCCTTCAAGGAGGGGCCTGAGGGCTCGGGGAAGGATGGAGGGAGCAGTGTACTTGGCCAAGAACTGGAATGCCAGGTGGGGCAAAGGGGGGGGGCTTTCTAGATAAACATACCTGACACCTTACAACCTCAAGTCTAACTTGCCAGGTAAAAAACAAGTAGCAGCTGGCTATACCAAAGAGGTGCTTCTGTCCCCTGTCCCCTTTTACCATAAAGGTGACAGAAGAAGTCTCAGGTGTATTTGACCTCCACTCTCTCCCAGATACTGTGACCTCAAGTTTTAGGCCAGAGCCATGTTGCAAAGACAGTCATTTGGTCCCAGGGTAGAGCCTTCGCTGGTTCTGTCTGGATCAAGCTGCCACTCCTGGCAAATGCTTCTATAGCAGCTTCTAGAAAACTGCCCAGAGACAGCCCTTCTGCTCAGGGTCACAGATCCTTCCAGTTGATGGCCTCCTTGCCAGACTTCTGCTGTAGCTCATTGGTTTTAGAGAAATGTCTACATTCCAAGAACCCTCTGTACCTCGACAGCCTTAGAGAATGTCTACATCCCAAGAACGCTCTGTACCCCGACAGCCTTAGAGAATGTCTACATCCCAAGAACCCTCTGCACCCCGACAGCCTTAGAGAATGTCTACATCCCAAGAACCCTCTGTACCCCAACAGCCTTAGAGAATGTCTACATCCCAAGAACCCTCTGTACCCCGACAGCCTTAGAGAATGTCTACATCCCAAGAACCCTCTGTACCCTGACAGCCGGGATGGCTGTGCAGCCTGGAGCACGTGGTGGCTTTTCCTATCGATGGCACTTCCTTCCTTCTGAGCATAAGAGCCCCAGAGCAAGAAGACAAGGCCACTAGAGTTCTGACTTAGCCAGGACACAACCGCATCAGTAAATTGCTCCCATCCTCTCTCCTTATGAGAATTAGCCTGATGTGCCCGGACTGTGAGGACAGCGTTGAGTAAGAGAACACCTTGCTTGGCCCACCCGGATAAATGACCAGGATGAATGAAACCATCTATGTCTGTGGACAGCTCTTTATAAATGTTTTCCAGACTGGGCGGTGGTGGAACGGGTCTTCGAACACTAAAGCAGAGTGCATGGGCTTGGTTGGGTCCATGAAATGGATCCTGACCCAGGATGACAACCTTCACATGTCTTAGGGCACACATTTGGATCCACGTGAAGACTCGGTGTGGGGGTGGATAAACAGTGTAATGTTTTCTTTCTTCAGCAACAAATCCAATTAGCTTGATGAAATACGGTTTCCCAAATGCTGCGCTGAGCCTCGTCTGCCAACTCTCACCGAAACCCACGGGCATGTTGCGCGCGGCAAGTCTGAGCAGGGCCACCTTATTCCTCCGGATGTGGACCAACACGGCGGGGCTCAGCCGCGAGGAGGGCAGTGTGCTGGGGTCCTCCTGCCCGGTCTGGACGGTCTTGGAGGGGCTAGCTACCGCCGCCAGGCCGGTCCGCGGGTGGGCCGGCTCCAGACTGCTGGGACGTCGCTTCCCTGCCATGCTCAGGGAGAAGGAATAGAGCGTCTTCTGGCGGATCATCCCAGAGCCCAGGAGAGCAGAGGCGAGCCGCCCGGGAACCCGTGGTACGCACCAGCCCTGGCGGTCCAAACTTGGCCTGTTTATACAGTCTTTAAAAACTTATGTCAAAGTCCACTTGGGACAAATCAGTACACGTATGATCTTACCCACAGGACAAGAAATCTGGGTCAGATTTTAAAATAAAAGTTGAAATAGACATTTAAAAATTAAGAAGTGATTTGGCATTGGAAGAGAGGGCTCATAGAGATGTTTAGACAAGGAACCCATAGATTTCTGGATGGACAAGAGAATTAGGTGGCAAGGAGTGGTCCCCAGTGGCCTCATGGCAACTCCTCACTCTAGGATTCTGGGCTTCCTTTCCAAGCTCCTTATAACCAGACAGGCATCAGTGGCTTCATTAATCCTTGAGCATCATGCTGACATAAAGATGACAGTACAGGGGTGCCTGGGTGGCTCACTGAGTTAAGCATCCAACTCTGGACTTAGGCTCAGGTCATGATCTCAGGGTGGTGAGACTGAGCCGTTCATCCATTCCACATTGAGCCTGAAGGTTGTTTGTGAGTTTCTCTCTCCTTCTCCCTCTGCCCCTCCTTGCTTGTGCTCTCTCTCTCTCTAAAATAAATTTAAAAAAGAAGAAGACTGTACACTCTTTGCAAAGACAGATATGGAAACTGGAGCCCGGGGAGGTCTAAACACTAGAGCCTGTGGCTCTATACCTAATACATTCCTCATTTGTCCCTCTTTTCCTCTGCAGATACAACTTGAGCCACAGTCCCCTCAATGTGGTGTGTCTATGGGGAAACTAAAAGTTTGCCATAAAATTGGCTTCATGAATCCACCTATATTCGATATCTGACACTCATCCTGGAAGGAAAACACTCCCCGTTGGGTTTCACAGGCCAGTTATTGCATGCACTCAAGGGGTATTAAAAGGATGACAGGCCAGCCAATGGAGTCATGGATTGTAAAAGACAGAGGAACTTTCCTCTCTGCTTGCCACAGTTCCTTAAACACAATATGCTCTTTCCTGCTTCCACAGTAGCACTCAGATCCACTCTCCTGACTGGGATGTTCCCTTTCTTCCAGTCCATCTGAATTCTACCCATCCTTCAGGACCAGACGCCATTCTGCCTGCTACCCAAAGCTTCTTCTGACTCCTGTGGTCCTCACCACAGGCTCCTTTCTCTCATCTATGATGAGTACCAAACAGTCAGCTCCTACCTGTACCTGCTGTGTCATGGTCCATACTGCTTCATATATGTGTATCCTGACTCCTGAGCCAGGCTTTAAGCTCTTGAAGGGACAGCAGAGCCCAGCACATGCACACACGTGCACACACATGCACATACACACAGACACTTACATCACATTGTTTTGTACTTGATAGGCTCTCAGTAAATGTCTATTCATTGATTATTTGGGAATATACCAGGAAGCAGCTGAACAATCACAGGCATTCTTTTTTTTTTTTTTTTTGACAGAGAGAGACACAGCAAGAGTAGGAACACAAGCAGGGGGAGTGGGAGAGGGAGAAGCAGGCTTCCCACCGAGTAGGAAGCTGGATGCAGGGCTCAATCCCAGGACCCTGGGACCATGACCTGAACCAAGGGCAGACGCTTAAAGACTGAGCCACCCAGGCGCCCAAATCATAGGCATTCTTAACAAGTTCAATTAGGAATCTCATGTACCAACTATATATTATCTACAAGAGACTCACATAAGATCCAAAGACACAAATAGATTGAAAGTAAATGGGTGATGAGGTGCCTGAGTGGCTCAGTAGATTAAGCATCTGACCCTTGGTTTCAGCTCAGGTCCTGATCTCAGAGTACTGGGATTGAGTCCCACGTCAGGTTCTGCTCTCAGTGGGGAGTCTGCTTGAGGATTTATCTCCCTCTCCCTCTGCTCCTTCCCCCACTTGTGTATACTCTCTTTCAAAAATTTTTTAATTTTTTTAAAAAATGAAAGTAAATGGGTAGAAAAAGACATTCTATGTAAATAGTAACAAAAAGAGAGTTGGAGTGGCTATACTCCAGACAAAATAGACTTTATTTTTTTAAAAACATTTTTTATTTAAATTCAATTAACATATAATGTATTATTGGTTTCAGAGGTACAGGCCTGTGACTCATCAGTCTTATATAATACCCAGTGCTCATTACATCACGTGCCCTCCTTAATGTCCATTATCCAGTTTCCCCATCCCTCCATCCCTCCTTGCCTCCAGCAACCCTCAGTTTGTTTCTTATGATTTCTTTAAACATTTTTTTAAATGTTTTATTTATTTATTCATGAGAGTCAGAGAGAGAGAGAGGCAGAGGCAGAGGGAGAAGCAGGCTCCCCACCTAGCAGGGAGCCCGATGCGGGACTCCATCCCAGGACCCTGGGATCATGACCTGAGCCGAAGGCAGACGCCTAACCATCTGAGCCACCCAGGCGCCCAGTTTGTTTCCTATGATTAAGAATCTCTTGGGGCGCCTGGGTGGCCCAGGTGGTTAAGCCTCTGCCTTCGGCTCAGGTCATGATCCCAGTGTCCTGCGATCAAGTCCTGTATCAGGCTCCCTGCTCAGCTGGGAGTCTGCTTCATCCTCTCCCTCTCCCTCTGCCAGCCACTCTGACTACTTGTGCTTTCTCTCTCTCTCTCTCTCTCTCTCTATCGGTCAAATAAAATAAATAAATAAATCTTTAAAAAAAAAAAAGAGTCTCTTATGGTTCATCTCCAGCTCTGGTTTTTGTCTTGTTTTTTTTTTTCCCTCTCTTCCCCCATGATCCTCTGTTTTGTTTTAATTCCACATATCAGGGAGATCATATGATAATTGTCTTTCTCTGATTGACTTATTTTGCTTAGCATAATGCCCTCTAGTTCCATGCACATCATTGCAAATGGCAAGATTTCATTTTTTGATGGCTGCATAATATTCTATTGTGTATATATATATATATATATGTATATATACATATATATATATATGTATATATACATATATATATACCACATCTTCTTTATCCATTCATCTATTGCTAGACAGTTGGGCTCTTTCCATAGTTTGGCTATTGTGGACATTGCTGCTATAAACATTGGGGTGCAGGTGCCCCTTCAGATCATTACATTTGTATCTTTGGGGTAAATACCCAGTAGTGCAATTGCTAGGTAGTAGGGTAGCTCTATTTTCAACTATCTGAGGAACCTCCATACTGTTTTCCAGAATGGCTGCACCAGCTTGCAGTCCCACCAACAGTGTAGGAGGGTTCCCCTTTCTCTGCATCCTCGCCAACATCTGACTTGTTAATTTTAGCCATTCTGACTGGTGTGAGGTGTTATCTCATTGTGGTTTCGATTTGTATTTCCCCAATGCCAAGTGATGTGGAGCATTTTTTCATGTGTCTTTTGGCCATTTGGATGTCTTCTTCAGACAAAAAAGACTTTAATTTTTTTAAAGATTTTATGTATTTATTTATCAGAGAGAGAGAGTACATGTGAGTGCACAAGCAGGGGGAGCGGCAGGCTGAGGGAAAAGCAGGCTCCCTGCTGAGCAAGGAGCCCCTTGCGGGACTTAGTCCCAGGATCCTGGGATCATGACCTGAGCCAAAGGAAGATACTTAATGGACTGAGACCCCCAGGCATCCCAAAATAGACTTTAAATTAAAAATTGTTACACTAGACCAAAAGAGGACATTGTATATTGAAAAAAAGGTAAATCTATTAAGAAGCTATAATAATTATAAACACATATGCACCAAATAACAGAGCCCCAAAACATATGAAACAAACACTGACAGATTTGAAGGGAGAAATGAGTTTAATGATAATAGTTGAAGACTTAAATACCCACTTATTTATTTATTTATTTATTTGAGAGAGAGAGAGAGAGAGAACATGAGTGGGGGGCACAGAGGGAGAAGGAGAAGCAGACGCCCTGCTGAGCAGAGAACCCTGAGATCACGACCTGAGCCGAAGGCAGACTCTTAACTGACTGAGCCACCCAGGGGCCTCTAAACACCCACATTTGATAATGGATAGAAAATCTAGACAGAGGATCAGTAAGAAAATAGAGGCTTGTTCAGTCCAAAAGGAACCCCCTCCTCCAAATGCAAATTGGAAAGAAAAGGAGCATGATCGACCCTGTTATTGTAAGCACCTCTGTACTATCTGCAGCATTGCTTATCTATCACTGCTCAGACGCACTTTACCATGAGGTGCCACCTTGGGCACCAAGGATACTCTCCTCTCAGGTCACAAGCCCAGGCTCAACCAGCTCTGGTCTTCAGATCCCACAGAGGGCTAGGGAGATGTGCCTATGGGACATGTGGCATCGGTTACATCCTCTGCTACCAAAGCATTTAGACACTTGTCTGAGCCTAGCTTCCAATCCGACTCCTCATCCTCAGAATAATTTCATTTCAAAGGGCCTTTCTCCCAGCTCCTGGGCTGTGGTTAGCCACTGCCCTCTGCACCCTTCCTCAACAAGCCTCTCTGACCTCAAATTCAGGAAAGACAAATCAGACATCTTTCCTTTCCATCCCAGAAGGTCCTGGTTGGAATCGGTTTGGTCCTCCTCAGCCACCAGCTCTGTAAAACATGGTGTGAGGAAATTTTTGCCAGATCACATAAAACATAAAAGGTCTTCCTTTTTCCTAATTCCAGGAGAATGAGGGGAGAAGGGTTTCTGCAATTATACAACTCAAGTGACCCTTCACATGATAGAGATGATTAGCTTCTCCAGACCAGGACTTTATTTATATCTTGTTACACAACTAATTGCGAATGAATAATAAATAATAGAGGGGTTCTGAGATCAGGAAGATCAAAGAGGTTTGGAGGCACCCAGGAAATTCTGAATTTGTTACTTGGAATGCAGAATTTTTCATGAGAATTTTACCAACGGAGATTAATTTTTAAGAGAAAGTACTTTCTGGAGCAAACTTATTTTATTCAAGTTAATTTCATAATCAATTTTCTCTCTAGTGCAGCTAAACTTTCCACAATTTTTCCTATTTTAAAGAAATCATTTTCCCTGGGATCAATTCTTTTCTACTTCTATTTTTTTTCAATAAAGCAATTGATCAACTAGTTGTATTTTTAATAGATTTATTGAGATGTAATTCATATATCATACAATTCATTAATTTAAAATGTACAATTTGGTGCTTTTTAGTATATTTGCAGAACTGTGTAACCATTGCCACAATTTTGGAATATTTTTATCACCTCCAAAGAAACTTCCATACCCATTAGTGGTCACTCCTATTCCTCCTCAATTCCTCAGCCCAAAGCAACCACTAAATTACTTCTATCTTTGTGGATTTTCCTATTCTGGATATTTCTTACAGATGAAATCATCCAATAGGTCATCTTTTGTGGCTGGCTTCTTTCACTTAGTGTGATATTTCAAGATTCATTCATGTTGTAGCATGTGTCAGTACTCCATTCTTTTTTATTGTTGAATATGTCATTGTATGGATATATCCCATTGTATTTATCATTCATAAGTTGATGGACACTTATGAACTTGATGGGTTGTTTCCACTTTTTGGCTATTATTGGTAAATGCTGCTATGAACATTCATGGACAAGCTTTTGTGGGGCTATATCTTTCCATTAATCTTGGGTATATGGGTAGGGGTAGAATTGCCAATTGGGTGCATTTGACCTTCCCTAATTTTCCTGGTTAATGCTCTTGCCATCGTGTTTTCTTTTATAAAAGACAGAGAGGTACAGAAAAAGGGAAGACCTGTACCTGCTCAGGTGTCTTATCTGAAGTTCTCAAGGACAAAGCGGAATCAAATGATCTTAGGATTGAAATGATGGCATCAAAGTGATTGGGTCAAAATATCCTACAAAGGAAAAGTCTTCTGGAAAAAAGTTTTAACTTCAATTGAGCTGTATATTTGAAGAGCTGGAGAGAAAGAGAAAGAAGATGGCACTCCAGCAGGGGCCATAGCACAAGCAAAGGCCTGATGACTGGGCTGAGCACAGAGTACTCGGGGGATAAGCAGGACATAGCAGAAGGTGAAGCTGGAATGATTTGCTGGGAATCACATCAGCAAGGGCTTTGAATGGCAGCCCCCAGGGTTTAAAGACTAAATTTTTATAGTTTTGGGGGAGCCAGGTAAGACTGTGATCTAGGGACATTAGTCACATGATCAGATCAAATGGCATGATCACAGCAATGACTGGCAGATGCAAGCAGGATGGAGCTAAAAAGGGAGACATCTGAGATAGCAAGGCTTCATCCCTAGGAGGCTCCTGCAGCAATTCAGGGCCAAGGTAAAGGCTTTGAGGATAGCCAGCTGGAAATCAGTGATTTAAATATTGATTCAGTGGGCAAAAGTGGCATTCATTGTGGGACTGGTCCCCCAAAGGACCCCGTGCCTATGTGCAGGGAACTCATCATTTTCCTATTATATAAATTGATTAGATCATTCAGAGTTGAGATTGATGCCAGGGGATTGCTGCTAATCAACCTAGAATAACAAGCTGGAGGACAAGGCAGGCCCTCTGCCAACCGGGCAAGGAAGTGGTCCAGAGGCACAGAACACTGCAGCAAAGCACTCTGTCCCTGCCCTGGGAGTCTGGGCAAAGAAAGCCACTGAGAGGTCTGGCAATTCCCTTCAGCTGCATCTGGAGGCTTCCAGTGCCAACTCCTGGAATGACACTTCTCAGGGTTTCTGTCAGGGCTGACCAGTCAAGTGGAATCCAGCTCCAAAGGTCCATGGCTGGGCTGTCCTCCCTGACTGCAGGAACTCGTAGAGATGGGGGTATCGCAGGGAAGAGAGAAGAAGTTGGGGAAACGGCACTTTTATAAAGCCTAAGAGAGGCAAAGACTTGGAAAGAGAATAATTGAAGTGCATTTTGCAAATAATAGCAATAGTGTGCAATGGCAATAATTTGTGTTTGTTTAAAGCTCCCAGTAAAGGGCGCCTGGGTGGCTCAGATGGTTAAGCGTCTGCCTTCAGCTCAGGTCATGATCCCAGGGTCCTGGGATCGGGTCCCGCATGGGGCTCCCTGCTCAGAGGGGAGCCTGCTTCTCCCTCTCCCTCTCTCCCTCTCTCTCTGTCTCTCATGAATAAATAAAATCTTAAAAAATAAATAAATAAAGCTCCCAGGATGAATGAGATATTCTCCCCCTCATGCAAAGATTCCCCTGCCCCTTTCTAAGAAGATCACTGCAGAACTTGACACATGCCACTCACAGCCAGAAATCCTAGTTCTGACTATGGTGGTGGAGTCTCTTCTCATCTGTCCCACCCTAACGCATGGGGGAGTGCAGTTGGCTCTATCTACAAACTGGAACAGCATTTCTAGGAAGATCCAAGTCTCCAATGTGCCTGGTTTAAGAAAACCAATGCCCCAAGTCAGATGCCTTTTAGCTTTCTAACAGCTCTCCTGCTCCCACCCCACCCCACCCTACCCTACCCCATCCCAGTCTCCATATGGTGGCATGGGCTCAGAGGTACCTAGTTTCTAAGCTGGGAAATGCTCAGTGAGTAGCGGAGGCTCTTTCAGGAACCACTTTGAGCACCCCGACCCTTAAGGGGACTGACGATGCTGCCGCCACTTTGGGTTGACCTTAGCTTGACTGTGTTCTGGTGTGGAGGCCAGACAGGCTGGGAAATGGGTGGGGAGATAGCTCTACATTTTGCCACAGTTCACCCACCTAGCGTGTCTAAACACAGTCACCATTATTGTTTTTGTTTTCTGTTATCTGCGTAGTCTCATCATCATCATGGGAAGGTGGCAGACAGAGAAGGGGCTGGCTTCCCGAAGAGGATGTTTTTCCGTCCCTCCGTACCGAGGGTGTTCCTCACTCGCCACAGAACTTTGTGACCCAGGTGAAGCCGGGACTGTGTTCCGCGGAGAAGCTCCCGCGGTAGCGCCGAGCACCCGCTGTTTCCCGGTCGCGGCGGGACTAGGGGACGACGACTTCCCGCCCCCGCCGCTCTCAAAAGCACACCCTTTCCTCCGCGCCCCACGCCGGCCTCGGGGGAGCGAGCCTGCTAGGGAGCTTCCCCTGCACCTCTTCTACCCACCCTGCCACAGCCAGGTTCCTATCCAGGCTTCCCCACCGCGGGCTGGAGAAGTCAGGGAGCTGGGGCGGCGAAAGAAGACCCAGCAGCAGGGTGGGTCTGGACGCCTCCTCCTCCGGTGGCACCTCAATCCCCTACTAGCACTTGACTCCTCCCCTGTCTCTGTTCCGCAGCGTCCTCGCCCTGTCAGCACGCTGCTCAGCAACTGTACCTGCCGCCGACTGGGGGAGGGGGGCGATAGGAGAAGGAGAAAGGGAAACAGGGTTTGGGGAGCAACGCGCATCAGGGTGATGGGCCTCGCCCCGCGCTGCAGGCCCCCGCAGCCCTAGCGCCGCCCGCCCCCGAGCTGCGGCACCGACGCGCTGTCCGCGGTGCTGACGCCGGCCGCCCGCTCGGTCGGGAGGGGAGGAGACGCCCTCATTCCCAGGTCGCCCGGAGCCGAGTGACCCCACCCCCATTCCTTCCCAGGCGCGGGATCATTTCCCCAAAGGAACCCTCAGAGACCTAGCACTGCGGAAGGATCCAAGAAGAAGCGAGCAAGAGGGAACTTAAACTTCGGACTGCAGCCCGAGAGCAGGGTGTTGGAAGATTCGCGTCGTGTGGCCCCCAACCCCGAAGACCGCAGGGCACTGTCAAGTTGAGCAAAGTTTGGCGGCAGCTTGGAGATAAGAAAGGGATTCCGAAGCCGAAGCTCAGGGAGGGGCCGGACAGGGTTCCCCGTCAGGGGAGCAGCCAGCACCGCAGTCCTGACACCTGCTTCGGTGCCCCGTATTTAGTGCGGCCAGAACGACCGGGAGGCGTCGCATCAGCCCAACTCCCCACCCCTTTCCTTCCAGCCTTATCTCCCCCCCAACACCCCGCCCCGGGCGCCGGTGACTCCGCCTCTCCGAGCCGGGCGGCTCTACGCCTGGAGCTGGAAAGGGAGCGCTTCCCGGGACTCGGCTCTGTTCTGAGGCTCCGAAGCCGACGCCGCCAGCTCAGGCCCCGGGGGTGGGAGCTGACTGCCCGCGCAGGCTGCGCCTGGGAGCCGCCGAGAGGGGAACGCCCCATGGGACGCCCCCGGGGGCTTTCTTCGTGCCCTGCTGCGGCGTCCCAGTCTTAGGCTCCCGGGTTCCCCACCCCGCCCCGCCCGCAGCCCGCGGCCTGTCTGGAGAGGAGTATGAGGCCCGGGGCCCCGCGGACGCCGGCCACAGGGCGGCAGGGGCCTAGCTTCAGACCCCTGCGCCCGAGGGTGGCGGGTGAGGAGCCGCGGAAGCCAGCGAGGCGTCGGGGCGCGGAGAGGAGCGTCCCAGCCCGGGCGCCCGAAGGGCCGCGGGACCCGTGTGCGGCCTGAGTGCCGAGGAGGCGGGGGCGAGGCGCCCCGCCGTCCGGGCTCTGGGGGAGGCGGCAAGGGGCTCCGCGGCGGCCCCCGACCCCTGGCCATCATCCTCACGCTTCTGCTCCCGCGGGGGGGATGTCGCGGCCCGGGCCCCGAGCGCCGCGCCGGCCCCGGGGCTGAGCTCCGGACCATGTCCTCCCGCAGCCCCCGGCCCCCGCCCCGCCGCTGCCGCCGCCGCCTGCCGCGCCCCTCCTGCTGCTGCTGCTGCTGCCGCCGCTCGCACCTCAACGAGGACACGGGTCGCTTCGTGCTGCTGGCGGCGCTCATCGGCCTCTACCTGGTGGCGGGCGCCACAGTCTTCTCTGCGCTGGAGAGCCCCGGCGAGGCAGAGGCGCGGGCGCGCTGGGGCGCCACGCTGCGCAACTTCAGCGCAGCGCACGGCGTGGCCGAGCCGGAGCTGCGCGCCTTCCTCCGGCACTACGAGGCCGCGCTGGCCGCCGGCGTCCGAGCAGACGCGCTGCGCCCGCGCTGGGACTTCCCCGGCGCCTTCTACTTCGTGGGCACCGTGGTATCGACCATAGGTGAGCGGCGCGCCCCGCGCGCGTCTTTCCTCTCCGTGCCTTTCACCTGCTGCCCTTTCCACCGCTAAAAGGCTGGGTCCGCGTCCCTTGGCTCCCCCCTTACCTTCTAACACCCCACCGCCTACTTTCCTCTTGCCCTCACCTCTCTGCCCGTCCCCCTCCTCCTAACCCTTCTCTTTCTTAACCGGCTGTTGGCGCGGAAAGTGGCCTGAGAGGCCCATCTCTGGCGCTCACCCAGCGGTGACTTGCCAGGCAGTGCGGCCGAACGGGGAGAACACTCACCCAGGCTCTGGGCTGACCGGCGGCCGCCCGCGCGCTCCAGCGCTTGCCAGCTTCCATGACTTAACCTCTGTGCGCCTGTTTTCGCCTCTAAGAGGACTCGTGAGAACGAGCGTCCAGGGCCTGCTGTTTCCTTGCATTTCTCGCGCCCCCTGGGTCTGTTTCCTCATCCACATGATTTGGGAAGCCCCCTTTACCTCCACTCACAGCGTTTTTCTCTCTTCTTTCTTTCTTTCGCCACGCGTTTTCCTTCAGTATCCTCTAGCCCTTTACCCTGGGGAGGGCGACCACTTTCCTTGATCTCCTTCCCACCCGCTTCTCCTCCGGTCCATACCGCACCTCCCCCAAAGAAAAGCCCGTTAGACTTGGAGGCGCGGACTTCGGCGCTCTTATTCTGCTTCCCCCACTTCTCACCCTTCTCCCTCCACCCCCTCCCAACTTCTCCAATTTCTTGACCTCTCCTGTTACCTTGCCGTCTTTTCCAACCAATAGTGGCACCAAGGGGTAGCTGGGTGGGGTGGGGGAGGGGTGGCTTCTCTATACTTATTATCCCTTTTCCTTATTTTTTTTAAAGATTTTATTTATTTATTTGAGAGAGAGAGAATGAGAGATAGAGAGCACGAGAGGAAAGAGGGTCAGAGGGAGAAGCAGACTCCCTGCCGAGCAGGGAGCCCGATGTGGGACTCGATCCCGGGACTCCAGGATCATGACCTGAGCCGAAGGCAGTCGCTTAACCAACTGAGCCATCCAGGCACCCCCGCTTTTCCTTTTTTTGGGGGGATAAACAGCTCACGGTTTCACAACCATACACAACATGCTGTTTAAATACTCCTTTAATAAGCCCCCCACTTCTCCCACTTTTACCCCTCCTCTGAACCTCTCCTGTAGAGAAGCTGGAGTCCCTTGCTGCTCCCCACTCTGCCCCTTCCTTGTCTTACTTCTTCTCCTGAGACCCACTTTCCCCATCCCCCCTTTCCCTGGACCCTGGGTGTCATGTGAACAGACCTCCTCCCCAGCTACTAGAGAGTGCAGAATAAATACAGGATTTCCACTTTGGTGAGATTTTGTGTGTCCCATCTGCTCCTGCTTTGAGTCCCAGGGTGGGAGAAGGCATTCGGCTGGCCATATCACTAGTCACCCCAAGGCACTATCTCCTGGTGGTAGTTTTGGAGGAGGGGGCTGGATTCACTGGGCTGAGCAGTGAGGGATTGCATGGACACACCTTCCATGGGTAGGCTCTGGGCTAGTTTGCTATGCCAGCTCAGAGACGGGCACAGACTAACTGGCCAGTGTAAGCCATCGCAGATGGCTGCTGGGAGACAGAAAGCCTTCATCCATGTGCAGAATATGAGCAGCTAGAGATGTCTCTCTGAGTGTATATGTACAGTCTACGAAAGGGCTTCCTTTCCTTCAATGATTTTTCATGTGTCATGCTTGATCTGATTATTTTAAGTAGAAAAGGCAAATATGGCCCAAGCCCAAAGCACACACAAATTGGATAAAAATACCCTTTAAAAGCTATATCATGTTGTTATGGTGATTGAAGATATAAAATGACCCCCTCAAAAAAAAATCCCCTTTTAAGAGCTGCATCAAGTTGCTATAGCAACTAGAGTTTTTTTAAAGTGCTTTAAAAGTACTAAGGATGCTTAGTCCTAGAGGATGACATCATGCCTTCATCGCTCATTACTGATTTGTGCTCTTCCTCTTGTAAACATACCCTTTTGCTTTCTTCCACCTAGAGGCATACCTGTGCACATTTTGGGTGGTGACAGCATTTCTCTCCCACTTACACACTCTGGCTTTAGCTTCCTAATGGAACTCACAGGCTAAAGGGAAAGGTGTTAGCAGCATTCTCTTCCCCTATAGGCAGTGAGTCCACCCGAAGGGGGCCCCATGCCAATGACATGTGGTCTTGGCACCTCTCTGATGGAGCTCCCATCAATTTCTTCATTCACTGCCCAGCCACAGCTTCTAAAGCTTCTCTCAGTCTTTGCACAAAATCAAGTCTGTGTGTTGGCAAATTTTTCCAAGCCCCAGCCTTTAATCTACTGGCAGAATAGGCTGTTCTTTAGTCAAGCAGAAAGGAGCTATGTTCTCTTTCTTGATTTGTGTTTTCAGATGTAGGCAAGCAGTGTAGGAGGGCTACACTCAAGCATGTGGCTGTGTTACGAATGACCCAGCACATTGTTTCCAAAATCTGCTGCAGGGAGACATGTATCTCTCAGGGGAGCTGCACTCAGAGACCAGAACCAGCCTGTGGACAGCTTAGCATCAAAACAGACCTTTGCGGGGATGTCAGGACAGCCATGCGAGTAGCAGGATCGCTGTCAGTTACCCACCTGCTCTAGTGGTCTGGGCCAGTGGTTCAAATCAGTCACTCTGTCCATCAGATAAGTTCCGCTGAATCCCAAAGTACCATGGCTGTCATTTCAGCCTTCTCTTGCAAAATGTACTTCAATGAGATTTAACTAAAGACCTATATACGTCAGTTTCTCTTCTGCTTATATGGTTTCTTTCCCTTAAATGCCCTGAGTCTTCAGAGACCATTATTAGTATTGGTGCTTTTATGCATTTAGTGGCTCAGGGAGCCAAAGCTCAGTCCAAAATGGGCAGTCAGGATTCTCTGCCTGTCACCTCATCCAGTGGGGAGGGAAATTCACATGCACTCAGTTTTATCTGATCAGTGTAAGATCATGGTGTCTATGGTCCATGCTGTAGTGTGGATATTCCTTTTTTGTGTTGTGTGGACCCTGCTAAATGATGCATCTAGATTTTAGTATTAAAAAAAAAACCTTCTTTTATTTATTCTATAAATATGATGAATTGTGTATGTCAGGCCTGGTGCTACATTTTGAAAAGTTAAAGCTTATCCTACAAGACACAGGTTAAAGCATATTCCAGCAACAGATGGATCACAGTGTTTATGGGCGGCATATCCTGGCTATTTGCACTAAAGATGACTAGAACAAGGGGGAGAACTTTAGTCCAATCCCATGTGGTGCAGAGCATTAAGGGACTTGTCTCAGGTCACGGTTGATTATATGTTCAGCTGGGTCCAGAATCCACGTTATGCAGTGTTTGGTCTACCAATTTCATGCATATAATTAGTGGGCACATCCTTGTTTGAGACTGGAGTATTTAATAATGGGTGTGGGTGGGTGTGGGTCTGACAGCAGGACAGGGCTGGGCAGGAGGACTGGTCTGTTGGTCAGGCCAACAACTGATTGAGTCCTGAGAAAACGTGAAGGATCAAACATATCTTAGAGGTCAGACAGACTAGAAGCATCTGGCAGGTCTAAGCTGAGAAGGCAAGAGCCAATACCAAGAAAGTCAGAGACAGAGGTGCTAGCAAGTAGGAGACATTCTGATGTTTATCAGAATGGTACAAAGACAGAAACCACTTGCTTTTTGCCTTCTTTTGCCCCAGTGTGTGTGTGTGTACGTGTGTGTGTACGTGTGTACGTGTACATGCAGGGAAGGGAAGGGGAAGAAGGGGCAGGAATGGGCCTTCAGCTACAGGAGACATAGAAGAAAAGTTCAGGTGTGGCTATGTGTATTCAGGGTTAGATGGAACATCATGATAAGATGAAATCTTTGTCTGGACATTTGGCTTGAACAGGGCCCCAACCCCAGAGCTAGGCAGTTTGCAACTGTAGAGACACATGTGTGTCCACATGGTACAGATCCAGGAAAAATTTGCCAGTGATTGTTCAGCAGTAGTTGAGGTTGTTTAGAAAGTCAACCTGAACAGCTCAAGTAAAATAAAAAACCACTTTGTGGCCTAAATCATTCATATTGAACTGAAATCCTGGGTAATTATTATTTCTTTCATCTATGCTACGTGACATATTCCTAAGGGGTTGAAATCAAGTTTGTTTTCATGTGATTGCATTCGTTTATTCGGTCCTCCATTTAACAAAATCCAAGATGAGCAGAACTCATCATAGGTGCACGTGTGCCCTTTGGCACATCATTATCTGCATCTCCTGTGATTACATGAACTCCTACAGATAAAGATGGTGGCTTGTGTTCTTTCAGCACTAAACAATATTCTCGGAGGCTCAAAGATAGCCAAGTATTAATCCATCATTTCACATCCTAAAGGACGTTTTACCGGTTTACTTTTAAAAGATTAAAAGGAAACTCTCCACTGGGGTTTTAATTATGCAACTGCTGTCAGATTTACACATGGGGAAGAACATATTTAAAAGTCTTTCTCAAATGGCAGCTTGGTATAAACAGAAATATTTTTGCTTCCTTTTATTAGGTTTTCTGGCAGCGTAGTTTAGCTATGAAGTTAAAACCATGCTGCTAGAGACGGGATGGTGTAGGTATGAGAGTTGTCACTTTTGGCACTGCATAATTTCGCCTGCTACTTTCAGAATAAGGCACACTTAATTATTCAGCCGCGAGATTAGTAACAAGTCCTAACTTTTTTCCTCCTTTTTAACATGGATTTTTAAAACTGTTTTTGCTTCAAAGGAAACTAAGACATTATAAGACCGAAATGTCACTACCACATTGACATTTGGTTTTCTTCTGACATGTATGTACTCCCGCCGGAGGTGGCTCTGATCCCGGGAGCCAACGAACATTCCCAGGAAGGAGAGGAGCACCTCTCCTCCCTTATTTCCCTCATCAACCACTTCTTATTGAAAGATGACGCTGTGACAATTTTGAAGGCCATTTAGGGAAGAGCTTTAGGACTAGACGGGAGGCGCTAGATGGAGAGCAGGAAAGGTGTTCTCAGCTGCACCCAGCCCCGGCCCCGGCACATGGGAGACACTCAATCGTTATTTCTTCAGTGAATGACACAGCGAGTCACTCATAATACAGCTGCCGTTCTCTGTCACACCTTTGCTAGGGAAAAGAAAGAGTACTGATGTGTGCGGAGCCGCTTCCCTTTCACTAACATTTTATCATCAGGGTTGTTTCCATGTTTCCACATAGCCTTCACATGCTAAGTTTAGTGGGTGCATAATATTCCATCTGGTTGATGTTCTATAATTTACTACCCCTATTGCTGGGAAGCTGGGTAGTTCCCTGTTTAGGGCTATTTTGAGTAATGCCACAGTGATCATCTTTATGCAGATGGCCTTTTCTTTCTGTAATATCTCCTTGGGTTGAATTCCCAGGGGTGAAATTGCTGAGTCAGTGGATACTGCTGTCTTCCTGGCTTCGGTGGCCAGCCCCTTCAGAGTGAGGGACTGTCTGGTCTCCCCCAAGCTGAGCCAACACCTCTACATGGCCTAGCGGAGACTGGACAGTTATCCAGCTGATTATTCCATGGAAAACAGGCCACTTGGTTTTTGCCGGGACTGCATTCAGTCCCAGGGGCTGAGCCACCCCTTGAACAAGGCTGTGGCTTCAACATTGTCAGCCTCCACTGACTTAATGAGAGCTGCTTCCTTTGGGAAGTTTTGGGTGAGTGAAGGCGAGCAGGAAAGAGGAACAGAAAGGAGTAGCTGTTGGACCATCAAAGACTGAGAGAGAGGTCCGGTACCTGGACCCTCTCCCCTCCTGTCTTCTGCACTCCTGGGCGAAGCCAGCTGAGGGAGAGCATCCTTCCCCTTAGCCCTGACTGGGCCCCAGCCTGGAACGGCCCAGAATTGTGCCACATGGAGCAAAAATCTACCCCTAGGGGATTCCAGCTGGACAGTACTATAAAAGTCCTCCAGAACTTCTCCCAAGCATGTAGACCATTTGGCAAAGAAAAGAAAAGAAAAGAAAAGAAAGAGAGAAAGGAAGGAAGGAAGGAAGGAAGGAAGGAAGGAAGGAAGGAAGGAAGGAAAAAAGAAAAAAGAAAAGAAAAAAAGAAAGCAAGCCAACAAACATCCCATTATAGAAATCGGAGTGTAGCAAAGCTGCTCTGATTAGAGGTAAAGGTTGGAGCCCTGCCCATCAGGTCTACCTTTGGATGCTATGCTCTCCCCAGAGGCTGCTCCAAGGAGCCCTAGAGCTCCTCCAAGACCCACCTGAAGAGGGCTAATTTAGCCTTGTTCATTTCACATAAGGTTCAGAGAGGGGGGGAGGCTGCCCAAGGTTACACAGCAAGTCAGAGGAACATTAAGCTGTACATCGAGGAGAAAGGGGAAGAGCATGTAGAGAGGAGACTAGGGCATCAGAGGAGCAGCAAATAAGCTGGGGGCCTTGGAGGTGTCCTCTCCTGCCCCATCTGAAGGTGGGCTGTGCAGGAAGGTGGATTCGGTGCCCCAAGCCCTGCTAGCTACAGTGGGACACTCCTTGCCCTTGTGTAGCTGCCTCAGATTCAGAGGAGCTGGGAGACAGAGCAAAAGGCCACTGTGTTCCTGTGTTCACTCCCAGCCTGGGGTCTTCCCCAGTCTTCTGCCCAGATCCGCTGACTTCCCCAGGACCCAGGGTGGAGGACAGGGGCTGCCAGCCAGCAAACCAGGATGAGTGTGGGGCTGCGGTGGGCACGCTGGGTCATCTCAACCTCTGACTTCACTCAGGGGCAGTGGCAAGATTTCTGTGCAGGTAAGAGTGGGGAGGCGGAGGGTCTCCAGGCTGTGAGGACATAGGCCTTTCCATGGGACTGAGAAGAGCCTTTCACAGTGTGCATGGAGGTGCTGGGAGAGAGCAGAGAAAGAACCAGAGCTCCTTGGCCCTCGGCCCCGCCCAAGCTCGTGGCTACCACCCCTGCTGCCAGGAACTTCTGTCCCGAACCTGCCATTCCCAGGGCAGCCCCTGGGCCTAGGTTTCCCTCACAGGAGTCTAGGCCTCCTCCCCTAGCCATCAGCGGCGATGCTGGAGGATGCTCTGGACCCGGTCTGAGTGCTACCCTCTTCCCTGGGCTTGGCAACCCCCAGCTCAGGACTAAGCTCCCAGCTGAGCAGCAGGTCAGTGGTGACTGGTGTGCCTGAGCCCAAGAAGGACCAAGCTCTGGGGGACCTGCTCTGTCTGCCTCTCCCAGATCCCAGAGGACTCACCCCCACGTGAGCCTGGGATGGAGCTTCCAGAATTGCCTAATTTCAGGCTTTATTATATCTGGATACAATGTCGTGGAACTCACGGTAACAGACACTACAGACCAGGAAGGTAGAGCAGCACAGGGCACTGCTTCTCCAACTAGAAAGTGCATGTGAACCACTGAGCTCTTGTCAAAATACAGGTTTCTGCCCCGTAAGTCTGGGGGAACCCGAGACTCTGCATTCCTAACGAGCTCCCAGGAATACCCCTATCATTGGTCCCCAGGCCGCACCTGTACTAGCCAGGTGTAGAGAAGCAGTGGCGGATCAGTGGACCCACAGCTGAGACCTCCGCTCTGCCACTCATGAGCTGTGTGCCTTTGGGCAGGACACATCACCACGCGGCACCTCGGTTTCTCCATTCCTAAAAGGAACGAGTACCCAGAGTCCCAGGGCTCCCTTCCAGCTCTGACGTCCTCATGTCCCGGAAGGCGATTTGCTCCCATGGTCCCAGTGCAGTGTAGTAGAGACCGAACACACTAGCCGTGCCCACCTGCTTGAGTCCCAGGTCTGGGTTCTGCCACTTACAAGCCCGGTGCTCCTGGCGAGGGGACGTACCTCTCCACACCTGGGTCTCCTCTGGGAAGTGAGGATAATGAGGGTTCCTGCCCCACGGGGCGTTACTGTGAGGACCGAACGAGCTAGGCTGTGTGCACCGCATGCCTGGTCAGCCCTCAGGAAGCATCAGCTGCCCAGAGCTGGGCTGGCCCCACTGGCGAGCCCTGCGTTGCCTCACTGCACAGGAGGGAAACTGAGGCACTACTCACCCCCCCCCCCCCCGCAGCTCAGCCGCATACACCACCCTGTGCACAGCCCTCTGGGCCTCAGCCACCCCTGCAATGTGGCATTTGCTGCCCTCTCACTGGCTACTGTCTCTGGGGCGTGTTGCTGACCTGCACGGTTACATAACTGGCCCCGGAGGGTGCTTTTTAAAATGCATTTTCTTTGGTTCCTCAACTAGACTGTCTTAATAATCCTTCACGTCTGTGTGCTCTTTAATCTTTTTAAAGAACATACGTAGTGAATAACCGAATGAATGATTGAGTGGTGGGTTAGACTAGTGTCCCCTGGCACTTCTCTGTTCCCCACTCCCAGAACAGAGCCCTGGCAAGCCAACCCCCTGCCCACCCTCGTCATCTCCCAGTGGGCTGGGGCCTCCTGGCAGTGCCCAGGGCCTAGGGAGAGGGCGCGGAGCTGAGACGGGCAGAGACCGGCGCCAGCTGAAGTCAGGACCGGCCATACTTCCCTGAGGTGGACCTCGTGCTGGGACTGCGGGTGGAGGCCTTTGGAGGACAGCACTGCAGCAAACAGCCCCGTTGTGGGTGGGAGCCAGGATGGCACTCCAGGTCTTCAGGCCCTGACACACCTACACTCTTTCCCCAGGGGGCTACCTCAGCTCCTCTGACCGGCAGAGAAAGCCTGCCAGCATCCCCGCCGCCCAGCCCCGGCTCCAGACTGTACCCTGCCAGCAGCCCAGGCCTTTGTTGTGGGGAGCAAGAGGGATAGCTGAAGCCTCATTACTGTCACTGATGGTCTCCCCCTCATACACGTGCCATGCTTGCCGGTTTACTGTGCTCTCACCCATGTCTACTCAGGACACCAAAGAGGACGCTATTACCTCATTTCACAGACAAAGAAATAGGCTCAGAGAGGTCAAGTGACTTGCCTGGGGTCACACAGCAAGTGAGTCATTGGCAGCAGAGAGGATTCAGGACTCCTGACCACCTAGCATCCTCTCTGCCCCTAAGCCCCCAATTACCACAGATCGGGAAGGATCAGAGCCCACTCTGAGGTCTGCTGGGTGGTGGGGGTGGAGGAGGAGAACATGAGGAGGTATCAGCAAGGGTTCAAGCACAATTTAGGGACTCAGAGTTGGCTATGCTGTGCTCCTTGCAGCCCCAGTGGCTACACTGAACCAAGAGCTCCCTGCTTTCTATCCTTTACAGCCTACTCCTCTTGGTGAGGGGGGCTGCCAGGCAGATGAGAGAAGGGAGACAAGCACCGTGCTTTGTGCAGAGCTCACCAGAACTCTGGGAGCCTGTGTGGAACTCTGTGCCAAGCTCCTGCCCAGAGAGGGGACCCCAGGCCCTGAGGGCCCTCAGCCTTGCACGGGAGCTAGCAGCAGTGGACACGGAGAGGTGGGAACACAAAACCAAATAACCAGAAGGTCCGCACACCAGCCAGCAAAGTCTGGGGACTCGGCCAGCTCAGCTCCCGAGGGCCAGTTGCTTTATGGAAGACTCTGCTCAAGGTCATGTCCTGGAGGCAACCCTGCCCAGATGTTAGGGGAGCGCATGAAACCAGGCACCTATCAATGTACCCACCCCTCGCCCCGTCTCTAGCCACTCTTAACTTCCCGCCGTCCCTCCCCCTCCCCCCCCCCCCCCCACCCCCCCCCCGCCCCCCTCCCCCCCAAACTACAGGCACTTCAAGCCTCCAGGCCATGGCTGGTGCTGTTCTTTCCACGCGAAATGCTCTTCTCTTTCTCTCCATCTTCTTCTACCCAGTGAACTTGGTCCTTAAGGCCCAGCTCAAAGGGGGCCCCTAGCGCAAGACCTTCTATGAAGTCCCCCTTACCGCCCTCAGACTTGTGGTGACTACATATCTCTATGCCAGTTTCCCTGGAAATGATGCAAGCATGTCAATAGCTGCCACAGGACCCAGCACGTAGTAGGTGTCAGAAGTTACTCTCCCTTCCTCTTCCTCCAGGTTAGGAACTCCGTCTTAGGAGGGCTTGTCACTGCTACAGTTAGTAATGGCCGTGCACTGAACGACTACTATAAAGGGGCACTGTGTCTGGAGATGGACGGAGATAATTAAAGCAAAGAGAGAGTTTCTGTATGTCATGGAGCAGAACGCTTGGCACAAAATAGGTGATCGATCAACGTATGCTGAACGGATGGAATGAATAAATGAGTGTGAGTAACTGAAAACCTTGGACTGCTAGACATAGTAATAAATTTTTTTTTTTTTTTTTTAATGCCAAAAGGCTGGGCCCAGGCTGGGCTCCAGGAACCTCCCTGTGCCTCCCTCTCCCTCTGCCCTGGAGCCAGAGGGGCGGGCTGGGCCCTGGCCCCTCTGCTGGGCCATTGCTTTACCGATCTCAGCGGCTGACGCAGCCAGCTCGTGCTGGGGGGGCTTCCCTAGGCCTGCAGCGCTGCCTCCAGGGCTCTCTGAGTCTGCCTGGGGCCCTGCACGATCCTTGGCGTGAACCCACGCCAGCCGATTCTGAGCCTCAGCCCCTGTCGCCCCAGGAGTGGTAGCAGAAGTTCAGTCTGCAACAACAAAGCCAGACCCCTGGTCCCAGCTCTCCCGCCCACTCTGATTCCCTGTCTGGCCTGGCCTTGGCCACAGCCCCCGCTCTAAGGAGGCCCTGCTGAACTGTACCCCTCAGCCCAGCAGTGCTACCTTCCCCACCTGCCCAGGGCACATCCCTCGGGAACCACATGTTGGTTCACAAATTGGACAGAAGTTTTCCCAGTAATTAAACGCACGGCACAAACTGGGAAAACCACCCCCACCCACATAATCCAGCGGCATCACAATGCCTCCCAAAAATACTTGGGGAGGCTTTTATTGGAATTGGGTGTCCCAGCTTTCTGGAAAGTTACAGTTGAGATAAACACAAACCCCAAACCACACTCCGTGTAACTTCTTCCTAATCCTTTCCAAATGGCCGCGATCTCATTCCCTGCTGCCAAGTGTTCTGAATTCTGAGCTCCTCACACCGGGGCCTGCCAGAAATGCTGCAGAGACAGCCCGGGCCCAGAGGGAAAGGAATACACAAAACTCTGCCCACTTTGAACTTGTTGGCTTTTCTGAGGAGGGCAGGGTGCACTTTGGAGACCATGCAGGTTTTGATGGCTGGCTTCTATTTTTAAATGGAGGGTAGGGAAGGAGAGGTGAGATGGCAGGTGAGCCAGTGCTGGGGAAGATCGGAAAGCCCCGGGTAGCAGGCAGGGAAGACGACGCTGCCTTTGGACGCAGAACCGCAGGGTCCTACCCCGCCAGCAGCCAGCGTGTGTGTGTGTGTGTGGGGGGGTGTTTCCTGCATCTTCTGATCTCTGCTGTGCCCCCACCCCCCACCCCGGCTGCCCCCATGGCTGGCACATGGGAGGGGCTCCAGGAATATCTGTGGGCTGAATGGCTGTTTCCAAGATTCTCAGGTCTACCTAGGCACCCGTTTATGAAAAAGTAAAATGTGAAAATCCGACAACGATTTGCTGTGTCCAAGAAAGCTTCAGTTCGCGGAGGGAGTCATCCCAGGGCTTCTGGAAGTAGAGCCAGCCACCTCAGTGCATGTAGAGTGCACCGCACCATGCAAACAGTATGTCAGGGGCCCAGCAGCCGTATACAGTCCCCTTTGCTGCCATCACCACCTACACACCAGCCTTAAACCCCTGAGGCAGCGCAGTCCCTAATGGCAAGCGACTGTGGTCAAATGAGTGAGCGCACTTTGCACGGCCCAGTGGGCATCTGAGAAGCAGGAGCGCCAAGAGCCAATGTGGCTAGCGCGCCCTCGTACTCAGGGGGCTGCACACCGGACTGCGTACCTGCTGTGCGCGCAAAGTGCTTTACGAATCTCCCTGGCTCGCACTGGTCAGCGGGCGGCGGGTGTTGCAGAATGAGGAAATCTTGCATCACCAGCAGACACCTGGTGGTGGGACACAGGGGGCAGGGAGAGCGCCAAGAGCCCTGGTCCGGGGTTTGAATTTCAGCTCCGTCCTTCACTAGCCGGTTGCTGGGGCACATCTCTTGCTCCATCACTGAGGAAGCCTTGCTCACTGACTTCGTCTGCACCCCGCTCCCGTCTGCCGAGCGGGACCCGTCGAAGACCCAGGGCTCATGTCCCTCGACCGTCTCACCTACCACCATGCTCTTCTCTGTCCCCCTCCGCAGGTACGCGGTTCTCCCACTGTCCTTGCTATGATCCTGCCCTACCTTCAAAGCATTTGACTCCAAACATCCCCGCCTCTGCCCACCACCTCCTATCCTTCCAGCTCTCCTCCTCTCCTGCCCCAAAACAGCCATCCTGGGACCTCAGGACCTACGGTGTCCTGCTCTTATGTTCCCGTCGTCTTGTTTGGGCCCTCACTTCTTTTCTAACCCAGCCTGGATTAACTCCCTCTGCAGGGACCCTGAACTTCCTTGCCCTTCTCCCTGTGTGCTGTGCCCCTATGCCCACTCTGCCATCATCAAAGCACCAGCTTTCTACCCATTCCTCTCCTGCACCCAAGCAGCTGAATGCGGCAGGAGAAAACAGTGCCAACATGCTGGTTGATCCAACTTCATGTTAGTGATCCATGGGGACCGGCTGGACACTCCAACTGGCAGGCCCTCCTACCACCTTCCTACCATGTCAGTTCACCGCTTCTCCCCGCCTTCCGGCCTCCAGCCTCCCACACCCCTCACTCTGCTCACACTTCATGGAGAAAATAAAAGGAATCAGACAGGGACTCTCTTATCCTCACACCCCTAAATCCACTCATCACATGGAGCTGCTTTCCCTGTTAAGACAGCAGATGAATTGTCCACCCATCCCCTCTAACTTGCTCAAAGATTCTGTTCCTGCCATTACCCACTCCCATGCATTACCAGAGTGTCCTCAAGGAGTATGCAAACATGCTGTATTTTCTCCCTTCTTAACAGACCCCTCCATCATCCTCCAGCTACCTCCTCCTTTCTCTGCTCCCATTTACAGGAAAACTTCTCAAAAGGGTAGTCAACATCTTCCTTCCTCCCCTCCCTTCTCTTCCGGATCCTCATCAATCAAGAGGTCATGCCACCTTTCCAGAGTCTGAGCTTGCAAGATCCCCGGCAGCCTCTTGCAAATCCGATGATGACTTCCCTATTCTCATCTTACGCAGCATCCCAGCAACATTAGACATGGCTGACCACTCCTCCTTCTTGAAATCCTCTATTCTCTTGGCTTCTGGGACACCATGCTCTCCTTTATCCTCATTGGCTGCCTTCCTCAGTTTCCTTCACTGGGTCCCCTCCCCTGTGTGGCCTCCCAGTGTTGGAGAGCCCCATGCTCAGTCCTCACTCAGACCCTTCTCTCTGCTCTCTCTTCAGACAATGTCATTTCACCTGTGGGGGAGGAAAGGTCTTTTCCCTCTACCTTCTTAGATTCAGTTAATGGAGCCCTGCAAATTAAACTGACAAAAGCCAGGTGCGCAGTAGAAAGGGATTATTATGTTTATACGTGGAGGTCTTTTAAGGAAAGAACTGTATACCCAAAGAAGCAGTTAGGCCAGGGGCTTATATGCCATCTTAATGAAGAGCAATAAATTGTGAAGTTATAAGACAAAGGAAAGGGGGTTTAGCTTTCTAGGAGTGTTAAACTGTAGGCAGGGGAAACTAATGAAACATAAGGGTTATTTTAGTAGGGTTTCTTATGCAGACTCAATCTCATGCAGTACCAGGGTGATAAGAGGGTCTCTGGTGATTAAGAGCTCTTTCTGGTATGGTTGAGGGAAGGGAAGACGTCTTCACAAAGGAAATTTTATACCCTACATTTAGGCAGATAGGGGAAGGGTAGAGAGCTTTTCCTGCATCTGCTGTTTCTCCATTGCCTTCAGCTCAAAATAATCCTACGCCAAAGTTGCATATTTTGGGTCTGCATACTCCCATCCCCTTGCAGCCCATGGCTTGAAACCCTATCTGCTGATGAATTCCAGAAGAATAACCCCAATCTTCCCCACTAAGCTTCAAGACCATAGGTCCAACAGCCTCCTTGACATCTCCATGTGGATGGCTAATTTGGTATCAAAACTTAAAAAGACCAACAAAAGAACTCTTGATTCCTGCCCCAGCTCAGTCTTCCTTATCTGAATAAATGTCACCAACATAAGGAGCTGTCCTGATTCCTCTTTCTCCCTCACCTTCCGTATCCAATCCATCATCAACTCCTGTCAGTTCAGTCTGCAAAATATGTGCCAATCCCGTCCCCTCGCCCCCATGCCCATCAGTACCGTCTGCTCCGACCACCACCACCACCACCTGCTGCTGGGGCAACTGAATCAGTCTCCTAACCAAACCTCAGCTTCCTGTCTGCATCTTGACAACCTCTTCTCTACACAGCAGCCACAGAGATCTTTAAAGGTCTAATCAGATCAAGTTCTTGTCCAGTTGTCCACTTGAAACCTTTCAATGACTTCCCATTGCAGGAAATCGGATTCCTTAACCATGACCTGCAAGGCCCTGTGGGATCTGGCCCTGCCTGCTGTCAGCCTCACCGGTGCCGCTCTCCCCTTTGCTCCTGTCACTCCACCCAAACTGGATATTAGACCTCAGGGACTTGCACTTGCTGTTCCTGCTCCTTAGAGCACTCTTCCCTGTGTCTCAGCATGGCTAACGGCTCAACCGCATTCCAGTCTCAATGTCGAAAGCTAAAATGTGCCCCTTTGAGGAGTCCGCCCTGACCCCCCTGACGACTCCTGCTCATCACACTTCCATGTCTTATCAGAGCAGGAACCACTTTCATAAATGATCTGGTTCGTGTATCTGTTTGTTTGCTTGTCGGGTGCCCGACCTCTGGCCGCTGCCTGCTCCTTGAGAGCAGGGTTCCTCTCTCTCTCATGCACGGTTATATTCCTGTCCCTGAGCAGAGCACCAGGGGTTTGCTGAACCAGTGAATGCACTGCCAGAGCTTCAGTTTTCACATCCAGAAAATGGAAGTAATAATAGTGCCTATCTCACTGGTTGTCGGGAGAATGACAGGAGATAATGTGTGCAGTGCTTAGTCTGGCCCTGGCATTTAATAAGTGCTCTAAGTGAGCTAGTGTTTTTATTTTTTATTTATTTTTAAAGATTTTATTTACTTGTCAGAGAGAGCACAAGCAGGGGAAGCAGCAGGCAGCGGGAGAGAGAGAAGCAGGCTCCCCGCTGAGCAGGGAGCCCGATGCGGGGCTCGATCCCAGGACCCCGGGATCATGACCTGAGCTGAAGGCAGACATCCAACTGACTGAGCCACCCAGGCGTCCCGAGCTAGTGTTTTTATTAATGAATAATGTGGCTGTGGTCACACCGTGAGTGGCAAAGCTGGACCCTGAGCTGAGCTCTCTGACCCCAGAGCCTTTGCTCATTCCACCGTGTCTGACACCACCTCTCAGGCTGCAGGGTAGGGAGCCTGGAGGAACAGTGAATGACATAAGGACCAGCCTGTCTTAGGCATGTTATGGAGCGGTGACAGGTAAAACTGATTTTATAGGTTTGGTTCATATCAGCGGGCCTTGAAAAGCCAGGCAGAAATGTTTAGCCTTGGCACGGAAAGCAGTAAGGAGCCATTACATGTTCTTGAGCAGGAGGGCAATGTGAGGATGAGTGTTTCGGAGGAGCTTTCTGGCTGATTAGTCACTATATAGTAGGTCATTAAATCAGGCAATCTAGTTAGTCCAAATTGTCATTCTCTAGACTGCCTGGAAACCACCAGATAATTGTGAAGTACCTCATTTTGGCTGTTCACCTCAAACATTTAAATCAGCCCACTACCAGCTGTCCCCTGCACTTTATGGGGAGCTTACATGTCTATATGGGTGGTAAATCCTTGAGGAGTAGGTACTTAGTTTGTATATTTAGCTCTGAACTGCAGTGTGATTCCAAACTCATTCAAAAGGATTGCCAATGTGTATTGTTTCTTCATGAGCTCTAAGTGGCTCATGATCTATGAAGGTTATAATTTTATTTTATAGCTACTGGGGTACACACATTGAACAAAGAGCTAGCAGAATTTGGCACACTGGACTTCGCAGCTACATACAAATCTTTCCCACAATAATGTCTGCCTCACAGGGCTGCAGGGAAGACCCTCACATAATAGGCCAGGGCTCCATAAATGTTTGTTCATTTGTTTATACGGCAACCCAGGATGCTGAATATCTGCGTGCAGAGTGAATTGGGTGGAAGGGGCTAGGGACAAGGGCCGGGGATCCTGCGGCCTTTGGAAGGGAACAGAAGAGAAGTTGAGGGAGGTGTTTTCAGGAACCAAATGGCAGGATCTAGTGATCGGCGCTCAACATGACTCAACACCATCTCTACTACTCTTCGGTGTTCTTGTTCTCTGTTCTGCCGCCATTTCTCCACATCAAGGCCACACATGAGGACGCAGGGAAAGGGACTGCAAGTGAGCCTGGGGATCTCTACAATACATCCAGAGTTGTGTGTGTTGAATAAGAGGGCGAAGGCAGTTGAAAATGCTCCAATTGCACAGAAGGTGGGGAGTGAAGTCAGGCTGAGGCCAGAGGAGAAAGCCCCTCCTCCAAATCTGGGCTCAGCAGGGCAGCCCACAGATGGCAAAGGGCAGCCTCCTGTGCCCTGCAGGTGAGAAAGGTGCTAGGGAAGGGTGGCAAGTCTGCAACAGAGGTTGGTGCGTAGCAGTGACCTTAATTCACAGCCTCTTTGTTCCTAGAACTACCTTCACCTCCAAATAAATCTCTGCTTGATTTCTTTTTAAATGGTTTTTCCATAAAAAATTCTTCTTTATAGCTGTTTATGGCTGAAGGGCACTCCAGCTGCAGACTTGGAGCTGAGTACTCTGATTAATTCTATCCCAGTTCCTGACCCTGCCCCACTCCCCAGGGC
This sequence comes from Callorhinus ursinus, assembly GCF_003265705.2. Taxonomy (NCBI): domain Eukaryota; kingdom Metazoa; phylum Chordata; class Mammalia; order Carnivora; family Otariidae; genus Callorhinus; species Callorhinus ursinus. Next base: position 72,835,387 of record NW_027397072.1, read on the forward strand.
TGAGAAGGGAGGAAGAAGATGATTCAGACCCTGCAGGGAGAGGCCCAACTTCCCCATGTAATATGATCGAATGAGCCAACATCTGTAAGGCCCTGGCCTTTGGCTCTTGTAACGTTTCCAGGGTTTCCAACCCCAGAGTGGTGCCACTGTACTAAAACATATGTCATTTAGAACTCCTCCCAACCCCTTTGAGGGTACCAAAATGTTTTATGCATCAAGGAGTCCAGAACTAGAGTTCCAGAAAAACATGAGGTAGGGATGCAGTGTGTATATGTGTGTATGCGTGGGAGTGATTGATTTCACATTCCACATCCAGCAGTGAACAAGTAGACAAAGTCTCCACTGTAAAGAGCTAACATTCTAGTTGAGGAAGACAGTCAATAAATAAATGTCAGGGACTCCTAGGTGGCTCAATCAGTTAAGCGGCTGCCTTCACCTCAGGTGATGATCCCAGGGTCCTGGGATCAAGCCCCACATTGCGCTCCTTGCTCAGCAGGGAGCCTGCTCTTCCCTCTCCCTCTGTCTGCCACTCCCTCGCACCCACTCTCTCTCTCTCTCTCTCTCCCCTCCATCAAATAAATAAGTAATCTTTAAAAAAAAAAAAAAGATCTCATCACAAGGGAAAAAATTTAAAAAAATAAGGGTCAGATGGTGATAAAGGTTACAAAAAGAGAAAAGCAAGTTAAGAGAATAAAGAGTGATGGAAATGGGAGTGCTGTTTTTGATTGGGTGATATAAGAGTGTCTCTGATGACATGGCCCTTGAGCAAAGCCATGGAGTGAAGTAAGAGAGTGAGCCATGTGGCTTCCTGGTGGAAGATTATTCCAGTCACTGTTGGTAAGCACGAGCTTCCTCGGTTTGTTGGAGGAGCAGCAGTGAGGCCCATGTGGCTGGAACAGTGTTTGGAGGAGGGTCAAGTGGGAGAGTGTTAGAATGTGAAGTCAGAACCACCACCGAGGACTGGATCCTGCAGGGTCTGTAGGCAAGGCCTTTGGGTTTTACTGAGTGAAATGGGGAGCCACTGGAGGGTACTGAGAAGAGGAGGGAGACAATGTGACTTATATTTTAAGATCACTCTGACTACTGTTCAGGAAAAAAACTTCAGGGGAGTGAGTGTAGAAGCATGGAAACCAGTTAGGAGGCTTTTGTAATATTCCAGGTGAGAGCCGATGGTGACTTGGACCAGGTTTTAACAGCAGAGCCAGGAAGAAGTGATGAGATCTTTCAGAAGAGACCGCAGAAAAGATATATTCACTGGGTATAGAAATCTAGGTTGAAGGGCTGTTTGTTTTGTTTCCTTCAGCCTTTTAAAGATTGTTTCCTGGCTTACATGGTCTCTGACAAGAAGTCTGTGATTTTTATCTTTGTTTATATGTAAGTAGTGTTTCTTTTTTCCTTTGGATGCTTTTAAGATTTCTCCTTCAACCCTGATTCTCAGGAATTTGATTTTGATGTGCTTTGGCATGGTTTTTTCTTTGTGTTTATCCTACTTGAGTCTTATTGAACTTCTTGGGTCTGTTTATAAATTTTACCAACTTTGGAAAATTTTTGACAATTAGTTTTTCAAATACTCTTTTTGTTACCCCCACCATCTCTTTGTGGACTCCAATTACACATGTTAGACCACCTGATACTGTCTCACAGGTAACAGCAGCTCTTATCTTTGCTTCCTTTTTTTGTTATTCAGACTTTTTTTTCTTCACTGTGCTTCATTTTGGATAGTTTCTATTGCTGTCTTCAGGTTTGATCTTTTTTTTCTGCAGTGGCTAATCTACTGTTAATCCTACCCAGTGTGAAATTTCCATTTCAGATAGTTTATTTTTTTATCTCTAGAAATTCTCTATTATTTTTCCCATTTCTCTCATTATGTTCATCTTTTTCTTAAATGCTTGAACATATTTAACATATTTAAAATAGCTGTTTAAGTGTCTTTGTTAGTTCCCTAATCTTTAGCATTTCTGGATCATTTTCTACTGACAAATTTTTCTTGTTTGTGGATTTCTGCTTCTTTGCATGTCTGATAATTTTATTAGAGACATTGTGAATTTTATATTTTTGATGATTATGCTGTACTCCTTTAAAAAGTGTTGGACAGGGTGCCTGGGTGGCTCAGTTGGTTAAGCCCTCCGACTGGATTTCCACTCAGGTCATGATCTCAGGGTCTGCATTGCACTCCATGCCTGAGAGGGAGTCTCCTGGAGATTCTCTCTCCCTCTGCCCCTTCCCCTGCTCATGCTTGCTCTCTCTCTCTCTCTCTCTCTCTCACTCAAATAATTTCTTTTGTTTTTAAAAAAGGGTTGGACTTTGTTCTGGAAGACAGCTGAGTTACTGACAGATACATTTTATCTTTTCCAGGCTTGTTTTTAAACTTTTTAAAGACAGATATAAAGGAGACTTTTCTCTGGGGCTAGTTTAGCCCCACTATTAAGGCATAACCTTTCTGGGGTCTCTACTGAGTGCCTTGTGTATTCATTAAAACCTTCGTACCTTGGCTGGTGGGAATTCAGGTGATCCCCAGTTCTGTAAGAGCTCTGGAAATGGTTTGGCTTACACAGCTCTGGCAGTTGTCCTTTCCTGGAAGTTGTTTTTTTCTTGGTCTTAAGAAGTTTCACCCTACACCTGTGCAGGTTGTTATTCCTCCAAAGACTCAAGGAAACCCCTATGCTTTTTCTCTCGGTAGTTCCTTCCTTTCCCATACACCACCCTGCAAGTACTGCCTTTTTGATAGCTGCCTTGTCCTCCTTGAACTCAAATCTCTATCTCCTCAATTCAGTAAGTGCTGGGCTCTATTTGGATCCCCATTTCCTCTATTGCTGTCTGAAAATTGCATCCAAGCAGAAAACCAGAGCAAAGGTCTCGCCTGGTTGTTTCCCTTCTCTCAGGGACCATAAGCCTGTACTGCCTGTTTTCCACTGTTTGAAAATAATTTTTTCATAGATTTTGTCTAGTTTCCCCGTTGTTTATGATGGGAAGTATGTCTGGATCCAGCTACTCCTTCATAGCCTGAAGCAAAAGTCAGTGGTTAAATTCTGAATATGTTTCAAAGTAGAATGGAAGGGTTTGCTAATGGATCAGATAGAGGGTGTGAAAGAAAGAAAATAATAAAAAAGGACTCTAAGACTTTTGACCTTAGCAACTGGAAGGATGGATTTGTCATTTACCGAGATAAGGAAGGCTGTAGTCAAATCAAGAAGGGGAGTTGCTGGGATGGAGAGGAGAATCAAGAGCTCAGTTTTGAAGATACTAATTCTGAGGTGCCTGCTAGACTTCAGGTTCGATGTCAGTTAGGCAGTTGGATATGCAAATCTAGAACTGAAGAGAGAGTTCAGGGCTGAGATATCAATTTTTTATAGACCAGTGGTTCTTAACCCTGACTGCAGTGGTATTAAAAACACTTAGGAAACTTAGAAAAAAAGTCAATGTTCAGACTGGACCTTAAGCCAATTCAATCAGAATCTCTGGGGATTGGACCTAGGAACTGATACTTTTTAAAGTTCTCCAGATGGTTCTACTGTGCAGGCAGGAGTGAGAACCACTCTTACAAGTGTCATTTGATGCCCTGCCAAAGATCAGCTAGGGCAGTGGTTCTCAACCCTGGCTGCATATTAAAATTACCTGGGGAGCTTTTTAAAATCCTAATGTCCAACCAGCACCCTACCCCCACCATCCAACTGTATCATATTCTCTAGGGGTAGAGCATAGGAACGAGTATCTTGTTAAAGTCCTTAGGTAACTCCAATGTGCAGCCAAGGGAGTGATCATGGGACTCAGAAGTGATCTGAAGACTGAGTCTTAGTGATCCAAAAGCTGAAGGAGTGGCCAAGCTAGGAGAACCAACAGGAGGTCACAGGCGTTCTGTGAATGTCTGAACTGTGGCTGTCCATTCACATTCACGAATTAAAAATAGAAAATCTGACTGCATGGATGGGGCTTCTCAGCTCAAGTTTCTCTTTAGTGAGCAGCTAGCCATTATCTTTGTGGTATTGCCCTCACCCAAGCCTGTCCAGGGTCACTTCATCTCCTTTGCCTCCTGAGCCACACCCACCTTCACCAGTCACCACTCCTCCACCTGCTGTCACCTTCCAGAAGTATGTTGAGATTCCTCATCCACTGGAAACCTCCCTCCCCATTTTCAGTGTTGGTCCTGCTTTACGCCTTTCTATCCCTTTACTGTTATTTTAACAGGGTCTTAGAGGGAGAGGGGATCAATCCAGGTGATTAGATGATCATCTTAAAAACCAGAAGTCTCCAAACCTTTTTTAAAGGTGAGGATCCCTTTAAATATTTTTACATAATAAATATTTTTATTTTTAAATTTTTTTTGAAGATTTTTATTTATTTGCCAGAGAGAGAGACAGCGTATGCGCGTGAGAGCACAAGCAGGGGGAGCGGCAGGCAGAGGGAGAGTAAGAAGCAGGCTCCCCGCTGAGCAAGGAGCCCAATGCAGGGCTCCATCCCAGGACCCTGAGATCATGACCTGAGCCAAAGGCAGACGCTTAACCGACTGAGCCACCCAAGCATCCCGAAATGTTTTTATTTATTTAGAGTATTTTTACAGAACACATGATAGAAGTTACATACACTTTCAGTATCTGTTAATTAATAGGGAAAATACATACCGACACAAAGTCCTCTGAATGCAATCCCACTTTTAAATGCATTCATGGTTTTACTTCACATATATTTGAAAACTAATAGCACAGGCATGTAGGAGAAAGTTATTATGGCTGAGAACACACAGATTCAGATGCCTTTGCAATAAATGCAGAGTTGTGAGAATCTAAGCCAGACAACTGGGACCCAGAGCTCTAGGCTCTGGAAGTCCTTGGAAGTTTCTGACAAGGGAGGGGCTGTTCCTCTGTTCCTGGGGCACCTATGATGTGGGTTTCACTTACAGCTTTTCCCTGTCCATAGCTGTCTCTCTCTGGGAGTTTAATGTGGGAGGGTTCTTCCCCAAGAGAACACGTAGACAATACCAGCCAGCCTCCTGAGCCAATTATTTCCCCAAAGAAAACAAAGGAAGCTTAGTGAAATTCAGTCTGGGAGTTTTATTCCGCCACCTTTCTCTTCTCCATTCTTCCTCATCTCCTATCTTTAGAAATTCTGTTCTTTGTTCTCTAACAGCACAAATGGTCAACATTTCCAAGGCCAGTGCTAATGCTTTACATACTTTATTTCATTTAATCCTCATCACGGTCCTGTGGAAACAGGTGCAATTGTCAAAGCCTCACTTTACAGGTGAGAAAACTGAAGCAAGGGGAAGTTACAGGGCTTTCTCAGATCAAAGAGCTAGCGAGTGACAGAAAGGAGACTGACGCCGGGGTCCCTGCTTCCTCCTCAGCCAGCCCACCGCCCACCCTACCCCACCACAAAGCTGGTGCTGCCAGAATGATGGGGGACTTAGAGACAGAAGAGGGACTTAGTAAATGACTGAATTGAAGAAAGGTGTGGAACTGTCTCCAGGCCTCCCAAAGGGTCCATCCTCTGGCGGCAGCCTGCCTGGTGTCCTCCAGGCTTCTAGAAACTGGCCCCAGCCTCTCCAAGTCTCTCCTTGCTCCACCCTCAGCTCTAGTCAAATGACCTGGTACCGCGTCCCTCCGCTCTTTCTTACAACGTCGCCTCTGCCCAGGAAGCCCTCTCCCGTCCTCCCACTTCTCCAAAACCCACGCAGCATTCAAGGGCCTCTTCCTCAGCAGAGCCCACCCTGATAACTCAGCCTCCACTGACCCTCCTTTGTTTCACTCCTGCCAGCAACTATCTGACCACACACATATGACTTCCCTCCCACCAGGTGCTTACACCCCGCCTTTAAAAAATAATGACAGTCTTTAATCCATTCAAATACTATATGCTTATTATTGAACATTTGATAAAGAGAGAAGCACCCAAGTGAAAGAAAAAGTGTTCCAATATTTCTATTGCTAAAATAGAACCAAGACAGAGATTTGCCTTGGAGTCTTTTTTCTGGAGAAAAAATTCAGGTCTTACATTATTGATACATAATATAGAAATAAACTTTTTAAAAGCATCCCTGTTGTTGGATGCGTAGTATTCTTTGGAGAGGATGTGCCATAGCTTGTCAGAAGCACGCATGCCTCCCGCACAGGACCTAGGCCAGGGACCCCCCACCCCCACCCCCCACCCTGCCAGGAGGGTCCTGGTGAAGACCATGTGAGTGAGTAATCGGGTTGTCTGGAGGGTGGAAAGAGGGTGGGCTATGTTTGGTGCGTGGTACGTGTTAGCTACAGGGGGGCCACTTAGGAGGCTGGAAAATTACCGAGTGCTCATGCTGAGCCCACGTCTGCCAACAAAGGGCATTTAAAACAAATCCCATGAAATTATAGCTTTTGCAATCTATGAGTTACTCAGACAGGAAAGTACACAGGACTGATGTGTTTTAGTGAGAGCCCTGGGAACAATAAAGCTAACCATCTCTAGGGCCTGGGAAAGTGCCGCTTAAAAGAGAAAGGCTTTCCCAGATGCTGGCCGCAGCCCACCATCCGCAATCCCAGTCATTCAGAGCTGGTGAGGTGCAGGCCCTGTGCACAGAGGCCAGGGCTTCCCCGGGCTACGAGGCCTGGCCGAAGAACAGGCTGAAGCTACATGAAGAGCTGATGACGAGAATCCCTTTGGCCTAGCTTTATCCCTGTTACGTGTGTTGAGGGGGATGGTGGGGGGGGATGAGGCAGTGAAGCGGGAGTGCGGGCATGTCTGTGTGTCTGTCATCTGGGTGGAAGTCTGTCTTTGCTCTCCTCTGAGACCGTGCAGTCCAAAAGAAAGAGAGGTGAAATTGGTGGTCGTGTTTCTAGAATGTTGCTTGCCCTTTCACTGCCGCCAAGAGCTGAGGGAAGGCAGGCCCTGGGGACTCAGTGCCACATCTGGGGACCCCTTCTCCTAGGAGCGGTGATGGGTGTCCTCCTGGCTCCTTGGTGGAAAGAGCCCCTGACCTCCTCTCATCAGGGACAGAAAGAGCTATGAGAATTGAGTCTGGGTGGACAACGCCTCACTGTGTGGCAGAGAGATGAGAAATGTAAAGATGGTACACGTTCTACAGACCTCCAGAATCATAGCAGCAGAGGGGAGGAGGGAATGACCCATCCCCAAGTCCTGGCTCGCTGGCCTGTCTCCCAAAGGGCCAGTCCGTGGCCAATGGTCAGGACCACGTGACCATGGGGATCCCCGCACTGCCCTTCCACCCAGAGAGCCAACAGAGCACATGCCTGGGGGAATATGGCCCACTGGCTTCCGGGGCATCTGTCCAGTCAGGGGCAACAGCACCTGGTAAGACAGCAGCACCTAGTGGGACAGCCAAGCTTCCGATGAGTTTCTGCTCTGAAACCCCAGGACAGTGTTGTCAGAGACCTGAAAGGGGGGGTAGCGTCAGCCGCTGTGACATCACGGGACCCGAATTCTGAGACCACCTCCACCACTTTGTTGCCTCAGACCATGCCTGTCAGATTGTGCACTGAAACACAGGGTAATCGCACCCACCTCCGATGGCTGGGAGGAAAGGCAAATAAACTGTATGTGAAGAGGACCTCCACAACTGCACACCCCCACGGAAATCCAGTGAGGAAAGGGACACAGAGTAGGGATCAGAGCTCAACAAGGTAGTTGTCATCCGGGCCTGTGGTGGTGGCCGTGGTTGTGACAGGGTCTGTGAGGCAGTGCTCCGACGGCTCCCTTTTTCAGTGTCACTGACACAGCTGCTCAAGTAAATAAGCGTTCCCGCTCAAATAACCCCTTTGAAGAGAACCCGTGTGCGTGTCAGTGTGGAGACTGACCCGTGTACTTATGCACCCAGGAGTACAGACACTGTCTCCTCTAGCCGGCGCCGAAATCTGCAGGCCTGTCTGTGTCTTTGCTCACCTGTTACCGTGCACGCACACTGGAATTCTCTGCAGACAGCAGAAGCCTGGGCCCCCTCACCTGGCTTGGGTTCTCGCATCTCACTCCTTCCCCGGGCGGGGACCTCCCCGGCCACAGCGCGGCAGTGATTTCTCCCATAAAATAACAATCTGTGCATTAGGGCCAGAGTCCTGTGGAAACCTCTCATCGGCTCCTGAAGGTCCAGGCTGGCTGTCAGACCCCTGAACGTTCCCAGACTGGCTGAGCCCCAAGTCACAGGAGACCCTCCCTCAGAGCTCCCAGGAAGGGGAGCAAGAAAGGAGGACGGGGGGCAAAAGCACTTGACGGTTTACGAAGGTAGAAGTCTAGACAAGCTTTTTTAAACCCAAACCCCTCCTCATTCTGTTTATTGAGCACCTACTGAACACCCAGCGTCTTGGTGAATCGGAGTGAGACTAGGATGGAGACCTGTCTGCAAAGGCAGGAGTCCTTGGGCTGTGCACATTGTGGGGAGCATGAGAGCTGTAGTCAGCTTCCATGCAATCCGCCTGTGCTCCGGAAAGACCAGACTCCGGCCCCTGAGCCCCAGGCCCGGTGTGGGGGTGAGGAGAGCTGGCATCACAGAGAGCCTGCAGGGAGGCGGCACCTGAGAACCACGGGGCCTGACAGCGTGGGCCCGGCTGGAACAAGCCAGCAGGCCTGACGGAAGCAGCTGGTTCCTCGGCTGCCCTCATCTTGCCCGGGAGGTTATTGCTCTGGGTATAAACAGTCCCCTGCAGTTAGCAGGATAAATATAAACACAGCCTCCTGATCCGGGCTCCCTGCTGCCACCACTGCTCTAAGCACGAGGATGAGCAAGGGTGCAGCGACGCAGGGCCCCCGTAGCCTCGCACACAGGCTCCCGCAGCCAGCCTGGCTCCCAGGATAAAGCGCCACAGGCCCCGGGGGCTTATGTTTTCACGGTTCTGGAGGCCCCAAGTCCAAGATCAAGGTGTTCTTGGGGCTGGTTCTTTTCTTTTCTTTTCTTTTTAAAGATTTTATTTAATTATTTGAGAGAGAGAGAGCACAAGAGCAGGGTGGGGGGCAGAGGGAGAAGCAGACTCCCCGCCGAGCAGGGAGCCCCATGTGGGGGCTCGATCCTGGGATCCTGGGATCATGACCTGAGCCGAAGGCAGACGCTCAACCGACTGAGCCACCCAGGCGCCCCTGGGGCTGGTTTCTTTTGAGGCCTCTTTCCTTGACATGTAGGTGGTGGCTGGTCTTCCCTGTGTGTCTTCATGTGGTCCTGCCTCGGTGTGTGTCTGGGTCCTAATCTCCTCTTCTTATAAGGACCCCAGTCTGGCTTAGGACCTATAACTTATATGGCCTCATATTTCCTTAATTCCCTCTTCAAGGGCTCTATGAGCAAATACAGTCATGTTCTGAGGAACTGGAGGGTTAGGATTTCAACATAAGAATTTGGGGGGAGCAAGAGGTCATCGAGGTCATCCCCCTGCCTTTAGAATGAAAACTGTCAGAGACCGTCCTTGATGAAGGAGAGTTGGTCTGCATTTTAAAAACCCCCTTAGAGAAAGACATTCCATGTATTTGGTGGGACCACTGTGACTTGATTTCTGGAAATTGTTGCTGCTTGTTATATACAACTAAAAGCCAGTTTTGTTTTGTTTTGTTTTGTTTTAAGATTTTACTTATTAACTTGAAGAGAGAGAGAGAGAGCGCGCCCAAGCAGGGGGAGCGGCAGGCAGAGGGAGAGGGAGAAGCAGGCTCCCCCGGAAGCAGGGAGCCTGATGCGGGGCTTGATCCCAGGATCTTGGGATCATACCCAAGCCAAAGGCAGCTGCTTAACTGACTGAGCCACACAGGTGCCCCTAAAAGCCAGCTTCTTTCCGTAGAGTGTGAACAAACTTAGTGGTAAAACTTAGAAATAAGCTGAACTGTGAGCTCTAAGAGGGCAGGGCTGTGTCCTAGTACGGAGCTGGCCCAGAGCAGGTGCTCGGCAGATCTTGTGGACAGGAGGAAGAGGGCGAGGGAAAGAGCAAGGGAGGGGTGAAAGGAGCTAAAAAATAATTAAAAACTGATGAGAGTTGTCCTAAGCGCTGGGACACAGTCCTACAGCAGTGGGTCACTACCTTGGCCCCGAGCTTCCCCTGAGCAGGCACGCTGGGCACTCAGCACTCTCAGGAAAAGGAAACAAGTGCATAGGTGCCCCCAGGACACCAACACTTCAGATCCTACATCCAAGGAGAAGCAAATCTCATGGATTTTTTTTTTAAGATTTATTTATTTTCATTTGAGAGAGTGTGGTAAGGCCAGAAAGAGAGGGAGAATCCTCAAACGGATTCCCCACTGAGCGTGTAGCCCGACTCGGGGCTCGATCCCAGGACCCCAAGATCATGACCTGAGCCAAAATCAAGAGTTGGATGCCCAACCGACTGAGCCACCCAGGTGCCCCTCAGGGATCTTTCCTCAGGGACATGGGCAATATTTTTTGTTTGGTTTTGCAGAAGACACAGACCTGGTCTTCCTACAGGCAGGCAGTAAAACATTAAATCATTTCTGAAAGCATTTCCGTGGGGAGCAAGGACAGTATGGTCCACAGTAGCTGTTCTCTGATGACCTGATTTAGCACAGAGATGGCAATTGGAGACCCCACAAGAGGGGGCTTGCTGCTTAGAGCCTCCAGGCTCTTGTTCAAGCCTCTAATGGCGTGAGCCTGTGTCCTCCCACTTCCCAAGCCAGACATGAAGCCCCTTGGCACAGCGAACACCCCTCATGGCTGACACATATAGGCACATCACATTATAGAAGCGAGAGACCAGTTGAGGGCACATGTAAGTGAGGGCGTGGTATGATCTGAAATGTCTGTGTCCCCCTAACATTCAGATGTTGAGACCTAATCCCAAAGATGATGGTATTAGGTAGCAGGGCCTCTGAGTGATTAGGTTATGAGGGTGGAGCCCTCATGACAGGATTAGTGACTTTATAAAAAAGATCCCAGAGAGTTCCTTCACTCCTTCCCTCAGATGAACGCAGAGAAAAAGGTGCCTGTGAACCAGGAAGAGGTCTCTTTCACCAGACACTGAATCTGCTGGCTCCTTAATCTTAGATTTCCCAGTCTGCAGCTCTGTGAGGAATAAATCTCTGTTGTTTATGAGCCACCCAGTGTATAGAATTGTGTTATAGCAGCTTGAACGGACTAAGACAGGGTGCAAATGCCTAAAAGCAAGATTTGACACCTGAATTTTAGGAGCATTGTTTGCATTTCCTCCAAGACGAGGTCTGCCCAGCTAGGAACTTCTCCCTCTCGGCCCTTGCAGGGTGTGTAACCTTAACATTGAACACACTGATGTCCACTCCTCTGAGTACAACAGCCACCCTGTGAGGTCCTGCTGTCTCCAAGTGACAGATGGAAGACACAGGCATGCCAGGTAGCCCTGAGTGAGGGTGGAGCTGGACAACCTGAATCTCTGACTCCAGGGCCTGGGATTTTAACCAATGTGGTCTTCTGATAACTTGAGCAAGTTACTCAACCTCCCCACCTGGTCTGTTTGGGCTGCTATAACAAATGTACCAAGAGACGAGTGGCTGAAACAGTATTTATTTCTCACAGCTCTGGAGGCTGGGAAGTCCAGTATCAAGGTGCCGGCAGATTCGGTGTCTGGTGAGTGCCCAGTTCGTGGTTCACAGGTGACACCTGTTCTGTGTCCTCATATGATGGCAGGGATGAGGGAGCTCACTGGGGTCTCTTCACAAGGGCACTGATCCCATTCATGAGGGAGAAGCCCTCATGACCTAATCACCTCTCAAAGGCCCCACCTTGTAATGCCATCACCTCAGGGGCTGGGACACAAACATTAAGACCACAACACTCCTCGAGGTAAAGTAAGTGAAGCACCTGTCTTGGACCCGAGCCTTGCCAGGTGGGGGTGTCCTAGCCTCCCCCCTCCCACCCCATAACCTGCTTCAAAGGCAGGCTCCTCCCCTGTGCCCATTTCCTCCCCTTTCGGGACCTCTGCGCACCCCCTGCAGCCTGGCGTCCATGAGGCCCTACCCCCTCCTTTCATTCCTAGAGCCAGCTTCTCCCAGTTGCCAAATCCCAGGGGACCTGTCAGGTTTCTATCTGATTAGATCCTTCTAGAAATCTCTGACCCCTTGCTCCATCATCCGTGCTTCTCAAACCCTTTGTCTGTTCTAGCTTCCGTGACTTTGTTCTCTCCTGCTTTTGCGTCCTCCCTGTGGCCCCCGCTTCCTAGTCCCCTTCTGGCTACTGCCCTGCTCAGGGCCACCCCCCTCCCCGTCTGGTGCAGCAGCCTCTCAACTGGACCCCTAGATCCTGACCCTTCAGGCTGTCCTCAACACAGCAGCCAGAGACAGGCTTTACTGTTATCGTCGTTGTTGTTGTTGTTATTACTGTCATGTAAATATTTTAATAGCCAGGGGCGCCTGGGTGGCTCAGTCGGTTAATGTCTGACTTGATTTCGGCTCAGGCCATGATCTCAAGGTCATGAGATGGAGCCCCGAGTGGGGCCCCGTGCTCAGTGCAGAGTCTGGGATTCTTTCTCTCCTTCTCCTCCTCCCCTCACCGACCTCCCCCGCCCACCCCGACCCCGCTCATGCTCGTGTGCACTCTTTCTCAGTAATAAGGAAATAAACCATAAAAATTTGCTCTGTACACTGAGCAGCTGATAGTTGTTCTTATAATCTTAATTCCTTCTAAAATGGCATGTGATTCTAATAGAGAAAAAAGGTAGTTATCAGTTATATTCAGCATTTCTGCTGTCCTTTGAAATCTACTTGAATAGTTACTATATTCCTTCCCCTTTTTTTAAAGACCGCTAGCTTATCTGTTTATCCCTCATGCTAAAATTAAAAAAAAAAAAAATCAAATGAGAGTGATAGCTTTTCTTACGTTCTGGGGCATCTGTGTGAGTTAAAATTGGCTCTGAGAGGGTCCATGAGAGATTCGCTGACTAATCCCTCTGCCCAGTCTCTTCTTTCTTTTTCCTGCTCTCTTCCTCCACCTCCAGCTCCCCTGCCTCAGGGCCTTTGCTCTGGCTGTTGACTGGCCTGGAACATTCTTACCCCAGACGTCACTTCCTTCCAGTGCTTCATCAAATGTTCCTTCCTTAGTGAGACCTGCCCTGACTCACCCCACTTGATGCTGCAAGGTGCCCCCTCCCAGCCCATGGCACCCCCATCCCCTTAGCCAACTCTAGTTTTTTTTCTCCATGGCACCAGCCACTTCCTAACACAATTTACTTACATATTATGTTTGTAGTTTATTATCCATCTCCAAGCTGAAATATAAGCCTTGTGAGGGCAGGGAACTGTTTGAATTACTGATGGATCCCAAGGGCCCAGCCTAACACCTGACACATAGCAGGCCCTCAATAAATATTTGAGTACATGAAAGCCTCCTTCACAGGCTCCTCTTCTACCCCCAGGGTTCCCCAGAGAATGCCCTCATTCTCATACTGTACACACTCCCCGAGAAGTCTAACCCATATGACCCCTGAATCCATCTCCCAGCCTCCACCTGCTTGGCTAAGGCAGGTTTACTACTCAGCCAAAGACACCTCCTCTGAGAAGCCCCCTAGGCCTCTTCTCTTATTTGCCGGCTTCTTGTGACGTCTCCCATGCTGTCATTTTCATAGGGTATCAGGGTCATTCTTTTGAGAACGGGGGCCTTATCTCATTCATTTTTATGTATACATTTTAATTTTACTGATTTATTTAGTAATCTCTGTACCCAACAGGAGGCTTGAACTCACGAGCCCAAGATCAAGAGTCACACAGTACTGGGGCGCCTGGGTGGCTCAGTCGTTAAGCATCTGCCTTCGGCTCAGGTCATGGTCCCAGGGACCTGAGATCGAGCCCCACATCGGGCTCCCTGCTCCACAGGAAGCCTGCTTCTCCCTCTCCCACTCCCCCTACTTGTGTTCCCTCTCTCACTGTGTCTCTCTCTGTCAAAAAATAAATAAAATCTAAAAAAAAAAAAAAAAAAGTCACACAGTACTGACTGAGCCAGCCAGGTGTCCCTATTTATAAATTTTTTTTTTTTTTAAATCATTGTTGGGGGGGAAAGTTACAATTTCAAAAGTAGTGACTATCCCATTTGTATCAGAGGAAATGTGAAGTATTTATAAAAGCATACAGGAGAAAATTAAAATAAAAATCACCCATAGTTCTACAACTTAGAGGTATGTTCCACTTACAGAATTAAATACATGTGCATGCACACACACATGCATATATATATATTTTTTTTCCTCCTAATAAACTGAAAGATTTAGAAGGAATTTCTTTAAAAATAAAAATGAATGGCATCTAATAAAATGCTGTTAGGGAATGCTGGGTGCAGAACCATCTTGAGAAAGACGGAAGCAGCCCCCAGGAGCCAGGAGCGGGCCCACACTCACATCTAGGCTGGGGTGTTTGGACAGGGAACATAACCCCACAGGGCACCGACAGCAGACAAGGCCACTTGAGGACCACAGGGGGTTAGATAAAAACAAAACCACTCACCCATGACCATGTCTGAACACTGACCATGTAAGAACATCATCCAAGCCGCCCACATGACCATACACCCCCTCTGGTCTCGATGAGTAGACTACAGTTGCTTTTCTGACCTCGGCTCTGGCCTTGCTCCATTACTCCCACCTTCTAGGTAACAGTTACTAAAATGTCCTCTCCTAGAATTATCCCTGCTCCCTGGCAGCATCCAATCCGGAGCAAAGCCTTGCTTCCTTGAGCACCCCCCAAAATCACCTAACTCAAGCCCAAATCCTAAAGAAGTCCTTTCTGATACCCACCGGTGGAGATGCCCCCCAGCTCCCCACGGTGTACACCTCCCTTGTTGCAATGAGTCAGGAGACTCAATTTTGTGTGTCTGCAGGTGTGTTCCTGGTGGCCTTTGGCTGCCGGGCCAGACGATAGATACTGTTCACACACTGTTCCCTCCCGCGCCCCATGCCTGGCACAGAGCAGATCTCAAAAACATGTGAGATGAATTCACTCAAGCTAAGGTGCAAACCATGTTTCTGAGACAGGCCCTGTTCGTGACCACTAGACAAAGTGCCAGTTCCGTTGGGAATTAGCAGCTGTTCCCTGAGCACCTGCGTCGTGGAGGGAGAGAGGAAATATAAGACACGGGCTGGATCCTCGTTGACAAGGCAACACAGAGAAGCACAAAGGGGTAACGAACACTCTGGAACACGGTCAACAGCACAGGGGCCACCACACAGCTAAACGTGCTGCCAGGTGATGAATGGGCTTCAGAGAAATATAAAGAGAGGAAAGAAGTCACCGCAGGCCTTGCACAGTGGGGAACGGCAGATGCAAAGGCATGGCGCGGGGGTGTCTGTGGTGCATCTGCCCCACACGAGGCTCTGTGCAGGCTGCAGTTTTGCCCATCCTGCTCGCCTCCTGTCCACCAGTGCCTGACACAGAGCAGGCTTTCCGTGAATTCCTGGTGAGCGAATGTGTGTCTGCATAAGACAGTGAGGGGACCCGAGCACCTGAGGAAGGAGGTTCAAAGAGGGAAGATGATGCGAGAAAAGTGGGTCAGGGCCTTGAGTGCCAGTCTGAGAAATTCCGGGTCCTCCTGTTGGGAGCTCTGTGTGGCTTGAGCAGGACAGTCCGCCCAGGACAGTCTGCAGAAGGAGGGCTCCAAGGCATCAGGCTTCTCTGTGAATGGGGGTAGGGAGGCTAAAGGCAAGCTGATGAGGAATGTGGGATTTGGGGACGGGCAAACCTGAGCTGGAATCCCACTGTCTGCCATTGTCTGTGACCCTGGACGAGGTCCTTAACACCACTGAGCCCCAGCCTCCATCTCCTGTCACTCAGGATCTGAGGCACACTCATGCCACAGACCCAGGGTAGGCATTTCGGCCACAGTTGCCCCATCACGGTGTGGTGTTTCAGGGCCCGATCACAGGGTATTCTCTGAGCCAAAGGCTGAATCGGGCCTCAAGGCGGGGGGGGGGGGGTGATGGAAAGAGCCATGGGTATGGGGTTTGGGACCTGTGTGCTGGTGTTCTTTTGTTCATTACTTGACTTCTCTGGGCCTTGGTTTTCTCACCTGAATAAGGACCAGAAGCACCCGCTCCAGGAGTTGCTCTGTGGGGCACCTCTGGGAAAGCAAGAGCAGAATGCCAGGCATGGGGTAGGGCTCCATACATAGTCCCCCCCATCCCTCACCTCCTGCGAGCTGGTGATCAACCACCCTTCCCTGCGGTTGGCTGAGAGCAGAACATGCAGGAGCAACCCTGCCCCATTTGGAGGAAGAGGCACTCCTGGCGCCTTAACCTCAGTCCAGAGGCCACAAGTCCAATCCTCCCGACACAGCCAAGCCCTAACAGAGACCCCTGTGCCGAGACACTGTGGCAGCCCCTCTAGCTTGTCTGCTACAGGGCAGGGGGCATGTCAGTGGGCACCGGGGCGGACACGGGGTTCTGCGGGAACCGTCGAGAGCATTTCCCCAGCTGCAGCTCTCCACAGTGACGCTGTCCACATCATGCCTCCTGTCTTTTTCACTCCCCTGGAGCAGCCCACAGGCCTCCTTCTGTGAGGAGAGGTAGGGGGAGGAGCCAAGTGCTGGGACAACTCCGCATACAGACCAGGGCCTTGAAGAGTGCCCCCCCTGTGCACAGGGAGCCTGTCCCTGAGGGCTCAGAACCCAGCTTCCCAGCACCCGACTTCCTTCCCTGTGTCTCCCCTTAGCAGGGCACGGAGGCCCTCCTTCAAATGTGGCTTGCAGCTCCATAGGCAGGGATGAAGGATGGGGTGCATGAAAGCGGGACTGACTGAGAGGAGGTGAACTGTCCGTGCGAGAGCAAGACTTTGCTCTACGGGAACCACCATGGGCTTGAAAAACACTGCTCCCCTACGGATCCAGGACTTGAGGTGACAGGAGATTCAGTTGACACTGTAGTGACACTTCCAAGCAGGCACGCTCTCAAGCTCCTCTCTGAATGAGCAGCCTTACCCCAGCCCTATGGGGGCCCCAGAGGTCCAAGAGCAAGGAGCGAGGCTAGGGCGGGCCTCAGGCTTTCCTCATGTCACCAGGCCGGCTCCAGGCTCCTGCCCGCCAGGCCTGTGTCCCGTTAGGGAAGGTTCTGCCTCCCCTAGCCTTGGAGTCCGCGCCCCCCCCCTCCTGGGCTGAGGCTAGGGCTCTGCTCTTTGGGGATGGGGGGGCAGGAGGGGCAGTGATCTCATCCCTAAGAAGAATTAGTCATCAGAGAGGCAGGGACAGATCTGGGGGGCAGGACGGAGGATAGGCTCCATGTTAATGACTCATCTCCCCCCGCCAGCTCCACGGGCCCGGCTTTGACAACTGCTGGGAGAGGTTGTTAAGCGGGAGCTATCCGGAGGCAGAAGTAGTTAACTGGTTTTTAAGAACTCATTTTGCTGAATGATTTCTGGTGAGGAGAGAAAACCTTAATCCCACAGAAGCAGCACAGAGTAGGAGGAGGTTCAAGTCAGCCCCGGCAGGCCAGGAAAGCCGTGCCAAGGTTCACGACCAGTTCTTGGGGTCACTTGCCCATCGCTCACGGTTTACCAAAAGTTTTCTTTTTTCTTTTTTTAAAGATTTTATTTATTTATTTGAGAGAGAGAATGAGATAGAGAGAGCATGAGAGGGGGGAGGGTCAGAGGGAGAAGCAGACTCCCCGCTGAGCAGGGAGCCCGATGCGGGACCCGATCCTGGGACTCCAGGATCATGACCTGAGCTGAAGGCAGTCGCTTAACCAACTGAGCCACCCAGGCGCCCTACCAAAAGTTTTCTAATGTGAAACATCACCAGCCTGCAGCTTGTTGGCGGGGGCGGGGGGGGGGGGGGTTCAGTCCTCTTTTCCTAGGCCCCCGCCCTCTCAGCCACCCCCCACCTGCCCTCCTCAGACAAAGCTCATCCCAAAGCCTTCCCCAGAACAAGCCAAAAGCACGCGGGAGAGGAGGGGCCCACGTTCCCCAGATGCTTTGCCAGCGGTGCCACTTTGTCCCGTGGGAGCCCCACCCCACGCTCGGCCGTGGAGAGAAGGGAACCAAGGGCTGCTGTCCTCGGGAAGGTGGCCATGGAGTCTGCCATCTAGACAAACCCACAAGCGCCAACCCATACAGCAGGGCCGCGCCCGCCGCGAATCCCAGCGGCGCCCGCGCAGGGGCCAGAGCACCGAACACAGCCTGAGGGCGTGCTGCCACTCACCTGGAACCGCGAGCAAAACCGAGGCGGGGGAGGTGAAAGCGCTCAGTGGGAGCGTCGGGTCCGCCGTGTGTAGATGGGGAGCTCTTTCTGGCTGCTGAAACTTCGAGTCACGGCTTGGCCCTTGGCTCGCACGTTTCACCTGATGCCCCTGAGCTGTGATGGAGGGGCCGTGCCTCTCCCGTGCTGTTTGCCAGTCAAGCTTGCTGCTTGGTGAGCACTCAGCATGCCCCAGGCACTGTGGGAAGCTGGGGGAACCACCTCCCCACCGACCCCTCACAATAACCTTCGGAGGTAGGCAGTCAGCAGGCCATTTACGAGGGGGAAGTAACATGTTCATGTTGCCCCATTATCAAGTGAGGCAAGAGCCTGACGCCACAGCCCCTGCTCCCAGCCTCTGCTCTCAGCTCTCCAAGAAAGGTGACTTTGGCCCTTCCCAAGCCTGCAGGAACAGGAATGGAGACTCGCCAGTTTTGTCTCAGGCAGCTTGAGGTTTCCGGAGCCTGTAAGTTTGTCCAAGGTAGGACATGTTGCCGGCTCAGATGCTGGAGAAGCTTCTAGCGGCCTCACTCCCACAATGCTCCCATTAAAAGTTCAGCCTGAGAACAAGGTGGATGGGAAGTTCTCCCACATCGTCCTCTTCCTTCTTCCACACAGTCACGCACTCAGTACGCGAGAGCTACCGGACACTGTCTGGGGGCCAGGGTGAGCCCCCCGCACACCTGGCCCTGTGCACGGCACCCTTCCAGCGCGCATGCTTTTCTCAAGGCCGGGCCTGTACTTCTTCCCTCTCGAAACCCCACCCAGCCTTCTGGACAAAGACGCCTTCCTCGGTGGGTCTTTCCCAGACCCTCCCGCCGGAGGACCTCAGCCCGAATTCTGACCTGCGCTCGTGTGGGCGCGCCTGCGCACTGGGGACAGCTTTAAGTCTTCCCCGGTGATTCTCCCATGCAGCCGGGAGTGAAGCTCTGCTGCTCCAGCCAAAAGCAACCTACCTCTCTTTCTTCCGAACTCCCCTGCACTTGACTCCCTTACCACACAGCAAGCTCCTTCCTCCACTCTCAAGTCCTGGCTCTGCCACTTGTGTGATCTGGGCAAGTTATTTAACTTCAGAGTCTTTATCTATTAAATGAGACTACATCTGCTAATCTCACAAATGGGGTTGATAATAACATCCCACTTGTGGTTCATCCCATCTGAGATTATAACTGCACCATTGACTATAAATGCACCAGTATTGTATGCCATTAAGAATTTTAAATGTTGCCAAATAAACTGTGTCAGGTCATCATTGTAAGAAGCATCCTGGTTTCAGGCATGTTAAAATTCAAGGAAAAAAAGCTGTGACTTAGAATGAATAAAACCCAGTGCCTCCAGAGTCATCGTGAGGATGAAATGCATGGATATACCTGAAGTCCTGGCCAAGGGCCCGGAAGTAGTGAGGGCTCAGTACATGTCAGCTGTTATTAGCCCCTGCCACGTCTTTATTCCTCATGGAATGCTTTAGTGACTTTTCCAGCCCCAGCTCTCCCAAAATGTTTGGTGCTTACCCAGAGTGGTGAGTTGTTCCCATGCCCCCCTCCCCTGGCCTCAGGGTAGTGATTAGAGCTGGATGAATAGGCAGCCCCAAGGTTCCAGGGCTGGGGCTCATGTCCCAAGGAAGTCTCTCTGGCCCAATAGCCTGATGCCCTCTCAAGGGTCCAGCCTTCTTCCAAGGAGGAGCCGCCCTCCTTCTCCCTGGGAGTCAGTGTCTTAGCTGTAGCCACAGAGCAGCCTCACGGCAGTCGTACCCCTCACCCCACATCCCACCTGGAATCTCCCCCTGCTCCCTGCTTGGAGACGGAAGGGCATGGGAGGGCCTGGCTGCTAGCCTGACCTTGAGTAAGGACAGCCTCCAGTGAGCTTCAGGTTCCTTGATTATTAAAGTGAGGCTGTTAATCCTTCGTCCAGCCAGTCAGAAAGGATCAAATGAGATGAGGACGTTGGGAAAGGCTTCCCAGAGAACTGTGCCAAGCAGACAAGTGCAGCCGTGGTAGGGTCACCAGATTGAGCAAATAAAAATACAGGACGCCCAGTTATATTTGGATTTCAGATAAATAATGAAACTTTTTTTTAAGTAAATCTTTATTTTTAAGTAATCTCTACACCCAACATGGGGCTCGAACTCACAACCCTGAGATGAAGAGTTGCGTGATGTACCGACTGAGCCAGCTAGGCGCTCCTAATATACAACACTCCCTTTTTTTAAAATACAATAACATTTTTTTATTTTATTATTTCTTCTAGTAATCTCTGTGCCCAACATGAGGCTCAAACTCACAACCCCAAGATCAGGAGTCACATGCTCCTTTGAGCCAACCAGGCACCCAATAATGAATCATTTAGTGCAAGTGTGCCTGATGCAGCGTTTGGGACATACTTATACTAAAAAGTGATTTGATATTTAACTGGGAGTTCTGTATTTTATTTGGCAACCCTAATGAGACCTTGCCCATCCTTGTCTGTTGACCCCATCCCACCCCTCTGCTTTCCCACTGTCTCTGAGAGTTAACTCTCACACTTGAGAGGTTCTTAAAATTTTTACTTTCATTCGGTCAACAAGTAACTATCATTGCCTACTTTACATAAGATTCCCTGGTTCACTGTAGAGCCCAGAAAGATTAGTAGTAAATCTTTATTAAGGACTTCCTAATGTGCTAGGCATTAAGTATTTTGCAAATATTAACTCAATACAAAAAATTATTGAGGTAGTTATCTGCATTTTACAGATAAGGACATTGAGGCAGAGAAGTTAATTAATTTGCTTAAAGACACACAGCCAGGGAGTGGTGGAGCTAGGATTCAAACCTGAGAAACATAGTTGCCAATAGCGAATATGATGTGGCCCCACCTGCGAGGGATTCCAGTCTCATTGTGGAGACAGGCCCCGAAGGTAATTAATGCTGTATGTCATCTGTGCTTGCTACTTAAAATAAAAATCACTGACCAGCTGTAGTGGCATCACCTGAAGCCAGGTTACAAATGCAGAATCAGGAGCCCTGCCCCAGAATCCAACAAGATCCCCAGGTGGATCCTAGGCAATCTAGTTTGGGAATCACTGCTCCAAACAAGCAGAGGGAGAGTCTATTTATTCACTCAACAAGCTTAGCTCGAGCACGTTCTGCATAGCAGGGGCTATTCTAGGCACTGCATTGTCACGGTGACTGTTGAAAAATGTGGGTACTCCTCAAGCATTTTTTAAAATGTCTCAGCCTTAAGTCTTCATGAGGGTAGAATGCAGCATTTCCCAAAGGTTATTCTTTGAAACACTCAAGTTCACCAGAGGCAATTAAATACAATCTGTGGTCAGATTAGTATGGGGAACACTGGAGAGTGTTAGCACAGCCCCCTGAGATTCATAAATCACAGTAACACAGTAAGTGCTCTGAAAAGTCCTGCCATAAATAAACTTGTTTCACGTTCATCCACTTTTTCTTTTTACTTTTGGGAATTCTCCCCACCACCATTAAGTCTGTTTTATCATCTTGAGGAGCATACTTGGGCATATCCTATTACAGTTTACAAAGAGCGTTCACATTGGGAGGTTTACATTTTACAGATGAAGAAATGGAGGCTCGGAGAAGTTCGTGGTAGCGACTTGCTTCACACTTGGCCCATAGAGGCCACAGCAGAGGTCAAACCTTTGAGTTCAAGTCTGGTCCTATTTCCTATTTCCTGAGCTGCTCGCCCAGGCCCTTCACCGTCACAGCAATTGGAGTGTGTTTTTTTGTGTGTCATGGAAGGTGTAAGCAGGAAAAGGGGTTCATGGGCTCAAGCAACTGGCAGTCCTGAGGTAGGCTGGGCAGCATGGCCAGCTTGATTTGACCGCTCATTGGGGTCCTGATGGCCTCATTTCTTTCAGCTGCCTCCACTCGGCCTCCTGCCGTGTCGGCTTCATCTAAGGCTGGCTTCACCTCACGGCCATAGATGGCTACCAGCCACTCCTGGGACTACTTCCCGCTCCCTCCAGATCCAGGGCAGCTCTAGAGTGACAATCTTTCTGCCCAAAACCCATCGGAGAAACTCTTCTTTCATCTGATTCACCTGCATGGGGTCACATGCCCATTCCTGCACCCATCTCCGTAGCCCGAAAAATGCCTTGCACTGATTGGCTTAGGCCTATCCATCCTTGAGCCAATCACGGTAAGGGAGGGGTCATCTCCATTGGCTAGACTAACGCGGAGCCCGCCCCTGGACTTGGGTCAGTCCTTCAAGTGGCCCTGCGGCCTCACTAGGCGTTGGGGGGTGGGAGGTGCGGTTAAGGAGACAGCTACAATATCCACCACAAGTGTTTAAGGCCACTTGAAATTTAAATCAACAATACACACTTTAAATATCTTACAATTTTATATATTAATTATACCTCAATAAAGCCATTTTTTAAAAGAAACTAAGAAATTATATAAATCAAAATACTTGAAACCGGGCAGATTCAGACCAGTAGGGCATTCAGGGCTACCTTATAACATTGTTTCTTAAAGACCGGGCTTTAGTCCGTCTGCATCAGA
Source organism: Callorhinus ursinus (assembly GCF_003265705.2). Taxonomy (NCBI): domain Eukaryota; kingdom Metazoa; phylum Chordata; class Mammalia; order Carnivora; family Otariidae; genus Callorhinus; species Callorhinus ursinus. Next base: position 72,857,983 of record NW_027397072.1, read on the forward strand.
ATCATCAGGGAACATTTGTTAAAATGCAGATTCCTGCACCCTTTTCATGACCCACAAAATAAACCTCTGGAGTGGGACCTGCCTTGGAATCTGCATTTTTATTAGCACCACCCTCTAACCAACTGAGCTAACTGGCCTCTGCTTTAGAATCTGCATTTTAACAAATGTTAAATTGCTTGGATCAGCCCTGATTTCTACATGCTGTCCTGGGGTAATTATTACTAGTGCCCCTTTTACTCTTAAAAGTATACTGGATTGGGCTATAAATTATATCTCCCCTTCTCCAAGTTGACACTGTAGAGCCAGCAGAAAAATGTTCCCCAGGGGGAAGAGCAAAGACTCCCGCTCTGTCTGGCCCAGCAGAAAGGGCTTCAGGGTCAGCTCAGTCACTTACAAACTGGAACTCAGCCAACCACCTTCAGCTCCCTTAGCCCATGTCCTTGTTGGGGCTGATGATGCCTCCCTCACAGGGCGGTTGGAGGGGTTGGATGAGAGGATATGTGTCCAGTGTCCAGCCTAGAGGCTGCCCACCAGGAGCACCCAATACAGATCAGTACTGGTCTCCCCATCTCCATTCCAGCCTCTTTGAGCTGAACTCCAGAGGCCCTGTCACCAGGGCCCCACTTGCGAAGGCGGCACCAGACAGGCTGTGGGAACGAGCTTCACAGCTTTTGTCAAAGTGGCATAATAAAGCCCCCAAGTGTCTGCTCTTTGCAAACTGGGATGGCAGATCAATTGTGGCATAAACAAAACAGCAGGCTTGGTGCGAACCCAGGGACAGATTACGCCTCTGCAGGGTGTGATTGGGGGAAGGAAGGGACTCTCAGGATGCCTGGGTTTGCCTTTTCTCTGGCTGAGGCTTCAAGGCCCCTCTCCAGGGCCAGCCTGGCTCCCCAGAGATTGTCAGAGCTTGGGGGACTGCTCTTCCCCTCTGGGAAGCACCTGGCTAGACAGCAGGGCCAGGCATAGACAGCCCCCCTGCCCCCCCAGCCCTCAGCAAGAAGCCTGACCCCAAGGCCTCTGCACCCTCCCCGCCAGAGCTCTGAGTCTATGGGTGTGAATGGGGGAAGGAGGGTAAAATGCCACCTCCACCCTATCTCCTGAGCTGAGCAGAGAGTGTCGTCTGTAGGAAAGCAAAAGGAGGTACAGTGGACAGCAGAGCCAGACCTCAGGAATAGGGCTGGTGAGAGGGACACTTGATTGGGTACCGTCTGTGCTGCCAGAGAGACTCTTAGTCTATCCCCTTCCTTCTGGGAGGAGGGTACCACAGACAATCAAGCATTCGGCACCATTTTGAGCCTGTGGTCATGGCCATGAGGAGACCCTAGAACAAGTTCTGGCCCAGCCTCTATGTGGGGGCAGCAGGGCAACGCTGTGCCCCGGCCCAGGGGTGAGCCTGCGGCAGCAGAGGAATAGAAGTCAGTACAAAACCTCTAAGAAGACAGCCCAGCTAGCCACTCTACGAGGGCAGGAACTGCCTCTGTCTGGTTTTCCACCATATCCCTGAGCCTAGCATAAAGCCTGCCAAACCGCGTTTGCTGAAGGAGTGAATGGGCGGATGTTGGTCTTCCGGCAGCATATCTAGTGCCGTGCCTTATAGGGGCCCTAGGATAAGGCCACACCCCCTCAGGGAAGGTCGGTGAGGAAACTCATCTCATTCTCAGTCCCGTCATCAAGGGAACAGACACATCCTCAACAAGAAACCCGGCTCTAGGGCGCCTGGGTGGTTAACGGTCTGCCTTCGGCTCAGGTAATGGTCCCAGGGTCCTGGGATTGAGCCGCATGTTGGGCTCCCTGGTCAGCAGGGAGTCTGCTTCTCCCTCTGCCTCTGCCCCTCCCCCGATCATGTTTTTTTCTCTCTGTCAAATAAATAATCTTAAAAAAGAGAGAAGGGGGGGCACCTGGTGGATCAGTCGGTTAAGTGTCTGCCTTCTGCTCAGGTCATGATCTCGGGGTCCTGGGATGGAGCCTTGCATTGGGTTACCTGCTCAGCGGGGAGTCTGCTTCTCCTTCTTCTTCTGCCCCTCCCCCTGCTTGTGTGCACTCTTTCTCCGTCAAATAAATAAAATCTTAAAAAAAAAAAAGATATCTAGCTCCAGAGAGGGACCGGAAAGCCAGACATGGGGGAGTTTGGAGGAATGTGAGGATGCTCCTGATGAAGGGCATGGCCTTTGACTCAGGGGGGGTAGGTCAGATAGGGGCAGTCCTGTGAGGGCCCCAAGGGGCAGATGAGTCCCCTGCCTGTGGGCAGTCAGCCCAACCGTTAGCCAAAAGTAGAGGTGCCCTCGGCCTTGCATTCCGCCTGCTGTCCCTAACCAAGCCCAGGGTTGAGTCTGGTTCTAAAGCCATGCTTGTCTTCACTGCGCCACAAGGGGGGTGAAGAGTCCACCTTGGTGGGAACATTAAGGAGGAGCAGCGGCCCCTCCCCCCAGCAATGATCCGTGGAAAGAGAGCCACCAGGGAAAAGAGGACTGCTGGGGACAGGAGTCGTGACTGAGGGTCAGCCTCCCCATGTGAAAGCGCTCTCCTGGCTGCCAGCCCTGGAGGATGGAAATTAGGTTTTCTAGGAGGAATGGAGGCCCCACGGTGCCCTCGGAAGGCGGTGTGGGAAGGACGTGGACGGTGTGCCCCAACGGACCTGGGTTTCCGTCTCCGCTTACCCTTCCAGGCTGTGGGGCCTTGGCAACGACTTAACCCCCTGGTCCACGGTTTCCTGTCTGTGGAGTGGGCTGTGCCTCCCTCACAGCTGTTGCAAAGATGAAGCTAGGAGGCCTGCGGGGCTGGCGCTGGAGGGGTGTCGGGGGGCGGGGGGAGGGTTGCCTTCCCTCCAGGGAGCAAATCCAGGTGGAACCAGTTTATTCAATGGGCTGATCTGGGAAATGGCCTCTTCTTCATCTGCTGTCTTAAAGAACTTCCCTTTGGATCCCTTCACATCTTGGGCAAATGCTGGAGTTTTCCAACTAGTCGTTTTTTTTTTTTTTAAGTACCAGCTGCTTTAAAATTGAAACTCAGTCTCAGATATCCAGTCTGATCTCAATCCAATCTAAATCCAGTCTTCAAGTTCACTTCTAATCAAAGCGCAGCCTCTCCCTCCCGCTCAGGCCTGGCCCTCCGCTCAGGGGCTTGCGGTGTGGGAGGGGCAATGTGTTCGCTCTTGGTCTGACATCGCTGGGCCCACTGTAATCCTTTCTTTAGCTATTGCCGGTGGCGCTGCCATGGCCACTGTTGGGACAGACGTGCCCTTTCATGGGGCTCCTCTCTGGGTGTTTGGAGACCACTGCCCTGCGCTATTCCCTCAGTGGGCATGCCCTCTCCATCCTACTGCCTGTGAGGACCTTGAGTGCTGCCCCAGCACCCTGCCCCTTAGCCTTTTACTGCTAGGGGCCCCTCTGTCCAGCAGCAACCCTCTTGGGCAGAGTCTCTTCAGATCTGGCTGCCTTCCGCTCCACCGTGTCACTCTCACACACCCTTGATGCAACAAGCGTCGTCGGCAGTGCGGACTGCTCCCCTCTTCCCACCCCTGCCTGCATAGGCTGCTTCAGCCAGCCTCCCATCCAGAGAACTCTCCAGCACAGCTTCAGACTCTAGGAAATGCCTCCGGCTCTCCCCAAACCACCACTATACTGCAGCCAGTGACCCTGGCTGGGCCTGCCTGTGCCCGCGGCTTGGCTAGCCTCCGGAGGTGAGCTGCCCGCTCTCTGCTGCAGCTTGAGGTGCTCTTGACCGCACCCCCATCACTTGCCCTGGGGGTGGGTGCGGGATGGCACAGCACCTTCTACTACAGAAGCTCTGCTGCTTCATGACCATCTCCTATCACCCCTGGATAATTTCTGGCCTTTCCATATAGCCTGGAGGTGTGGGGTGGGGCGTGCTAAATAACCAGACCCGTTTTGGTCTTCTAGTAATCCAGCATAGATGTATCTAGAACTTCTCTTTCAAATTGGGGATAACATACCACATGTCACTGTTAGCTTTGAAACTTCAGCTAAAAATCCTCAAGATTGGGAAAATCCCATTCAGTATTCTCTCAGGCAAGTATTCATTTTCCAGGCTCAGGACTTTCCATTTCTTCCAGAATCTAGCAAAGGGATCCCCTATTAGAGGTGCTGTTTTTCCTCAGTGTGTAGAGGCAGTGTCCGGTAGAATGGTCTAGGCACCAGGCTAGAAGCCATGTATGGTATCTATCCCCAAAGAGCTATAGGTCTTGTCCCCTCTGCCCCTGCTCCCTCACCTATACTGTGAGAGGTAGATTAGAATTAAGGTCCCTTACCGTTAAGAGTCTAGGTTTTTTTTTTTTTAAGTTTTTCTTATGAGAGTACAAAAAAAAAAAACCCTTACAAAACACACAGATAATTATACAACACCCATGTAACCACTATTCAGATTAACAAAACATTTCCAGCACCCCAGAGGTCCCTGTATCCCCTCACGTTTAACCCCCTGCCACGCACAGAGGAAACTCCAATTCCGACTTTTATTGAAATTACTTCCCTTAAATAAAAACTTAAAAAAAGGAGCAGGGGCACCTAGCTGGCTCAGTTGGGAGAGTATCCAACACTTGATCTTGGGGTCATGAGTTCGAGCCTTGTGTTGGGTGTAGAGATTACTCAGGTAAATAAAAACTAAAAAAAAAATACTTCCTTGATTTTTCTTATAATTTTACCAACCAAGAATGCATCCCTAAAAAAATTACTATAGTTTGGCTTTGCATTTTTTTAAGATTTATTTTTGAGGGGTACCTGGGTGGCTCAGTTGTTAAGCATCTGCCTTAGGCTCAGGTCATGATCCCGGGGTCCTGAGATCGAGTCCCACATCGGGCTCCCTGCTCAGCGGGAAGCCTGCTTCTCCCTCTCCCACTCCCCCTGCTTGTGTTCCCTCTCTCGCTGTGTGTCTCTCTGTCAAATAAATAAATAAAATATTTGGGAAAAAAAGATTTTTTTTGAGAGTGAGTGAGCATGAGGGAGGAGGGGCAGAGGGAGAAGCAGACTCCCTGCTGAGCTGGGAACCCAATGTGGGACTCTATCCCAAGACCCTGGGATCATGACCTGAGCCAAAGGCAGACACTCAACTGAGTGAGCCACCCAGGTGCCCGGTTTTGAGTTTTTTATAAATGGAATAATACAGAAGGTGTTCAGCTTCTTTGTTTAACATTCTTTTTGTGAGGTTCATTCATATTATTTCAAGTAGCTGTGGTTGATGCGTTCTCGTTGTTGTCTATTTCCTTGTACGAATAGACCGTGACTTGGTTATGGTGCTGGATATTTGGGTCATCGATCTAGGACTTCATATAAATGTGCTCACAGACACACAAATAACAAACACTTTCACTCCACATATAACCATATGGATTCAGAGCTGATTTCTTTGTGAATTCAAGAACTCGGGTTTGGCTTTTTTTTTCTAAGATTTTTTAAAAGATTTTATTTATTTATTTGAGAGAGGGAGAGAGAGAGCCCGAGCACGAGCACGAGCGGGGGAGGGGCAAAGGGAGAGGGGAGAAGCAGACTCCCCACTGAGCAGGGAGCCCAATGCAGGGCTCAGCCCTAAGGCAGATAGATGCTTAACCGACTGAGCCACCCAGGCACCCCTTGGGTTTGGCTTTAAAGTGTGGAAAAATCCCTCGATTAAATTGGTTACACTGCTAGTATGGTTTTGGTGTTTTTGTTTTTCCTCTCTTGTGGCCAAAATCTGAATCTAGGGATATAATTCATCTTCTTCAACTTGGGTATCGTCATAAGCTTTTCTCCTAACTTAAGTGATTAAGCATAAGATGAAGACCGAGGTTAGGCAATTGAGATTGCCTCCAGGGAATCTAGAAAATGATTAGTATATAGGCTTAAGGAATTACTGAAAAATTTTTTTTCTCTGGCTCTTTTAAGGACATAGTAAGCCAAAGGAGACAAAACTCTTCTCCACCGGGTTCCCAGGCATGGCTCGCCCCACTAGTATAGCAGCACACAGGCAGCCCTCCTGACGTGGGGCATAAATTTCACAGGATGCCCCTGAACTTTTGCTGCATAGGTGCTGAAAGGTGTCCCGGTGCTGCTCAGACAGATGACCCATTTCCAGCTCAGACTCCAAGCAGCAGTGAATCTTTGTGCCAAGAGACTAAACCCCCTCTATAACCAGAGTGAGGCAAACATGGGTCCCACGAGGAGACCACAGCGGCAGTGGGCTGAGAGCTCAGTGGGAGGGGCGGAGCTACGTTGCCCTGGATGGCTGGGGCCCGAGCGCACCGGTGGGAAGTCAAGCCTTCTGCAGAAGTGGATTGATAGGGGCACCTGGGTGGCTCAGTCCGTTAAGCAGCTGTCTCCAGCTCAGGTCATGATCCCAGCGTCCTGGGATCAAACCCCAAGTCGGACACTCAAGGACAGAGCCAGCTCACTCTCTGAAGGGTGTGGACTCATTCTCAAACAATCTTTTTGTCAGTTTCATAAACCTCTTTCAGAGAGCATCACACACAGCTACCTGGACTGAACACACTCTACCTGGTCCCTAATAATCCCAGTTAAAATGAAGCCTTTATGGAATTCTGTCCTAAGTAGGCCCATGTGTGCCATTGGTTACCTCTAAAAACAAAACAAAACATCTCTTTGTAGCTTTGTAGGTATCTCAGTGGTCTGCACCTGTGCAGTGGTTTCATTTCCTGCGCCTTCATGGGTCCTTCCTAGTGACCATCCTGCCCCACCCATCTCAATCTACAGATCCCCGAGACCAGGGGCCGTGTCTCCTCCAGCAGTTTAGGCGTTGCCCCGATCGGGAATCATGCCTAGTGCCGCCAAGGGACAGAGAAATGTCCAAGCACCGTTTCCCCTCCACTGAGTGAAGCCACTCAGGGTAGAAGCCACGCCAGCACTTGCGTAGGCCCACCCGGCTCTACGCCCAGCAGGCGCCACCCGCCCAGCCAGGGCCTCGCTGACCCCTGCCCTATCTCCGCAGGTTTCGGCATGACCACCCCCGCGACGGTGGGCGGGAAGGCCTTCCTCATCGCCTACGGGCTGTTCGGCTGCGCCGGGACCATCTTGTTCTTCAACCTCTTCCTGGAGCGCATCATCTCGCTGCTGGCCTTCATCATGCGCGCCTGCCGGGAGCGCCAGTTGCGCCGCAGCGGCCTGCTGCCCGCCACCTTCCGCCGCGGCTCGGCGCTCTCCGAGGCCGACTGCCTGGCCGGCTGGAAGCCCTCGGTGTACCACGTGCTGCTGATCCTGGGCCTGTTCGCCGTGCTGCTGTCGTGCTGCGCCTCGGCCATGTACACCAGCGTGGAGGGCTGGGACTACGTGGACTCGCTCTACTTCTGCTTCGTCACCTTCAGCACCATCGGCTTCGGGGACCTGGTGAGCAGCCAGCACGCCGCCTACCGGAACCAGGGGCTCTACCGCCTGGGCAACTTCCTCTTCATCCTGCTCGGCGTGTGCTGCATCTACTCGCTCTTCAACGTCATCTCCATCCTCATCAAGCAGGTGCTCAACTGGATGCTGCGCAAGCTGAGCTGCCGCTGCTGCGCGCGCTGCTGCCCGGCGCCCGGCGCGCCTCTCTCCCGGCGCAACGCCATCACGCCGGGCTCCCGGCTGCGCCGCCGCCTGGCCGCGCTCGGCGCCGACCCCGCGGCCCGCGACAGCGACGCCGAGGGCCGCCGCCTGTCGGGCGAGCTCATCTCCATGCGCGACCTCACGGCCTCTAACAAGGTGTCGCTGGCGCTGCTGCAGAAGCAGCTGTCCGAGACGGCCAACGGCTACCCGCGCAGCGTGTGCGTCAACACGCGCCAGAACGGCTTCTCGGGCGGCGTGGGCGCGCTGGGCATCATGAACAACCGGCTGGCGGAGACCAGCGCCTCCAGGTAGACCGCCGGGCCGCGCCACGGACCCTCGGCAGGCTGGCGTGCCGCCGGCCGTGGTTAGCTTTCCTTCTCTCAGACGCTGGCGCTTTCTTAATCTTTACCCAATAAAATCAAACCAAAAAAAAAAATTTTTTTTTTTAAAGAAATACTACTTGGCCAGGCCTGATGTTATCCAGGGCAGGTTTCGGGGGAGCCTGTTTTCCTCGTGGGTCCCCTCTTGAAGAACCGTGGCCCCCGGCAGATTCTCCTCCAGGGAGAGAGAAAGTGGCACCCCAGGCCCTCACCCGGTGCATACCGCAGCGAGGAGAGGGCCATCCCTGGGTTTTGCGGACTGGCACTAAACCCCGTCCCCATGCACATAAGCAGCCGGCAACCCCAAAGCATATGGTGCAACTTCTCATGGCTCTGAATTACCTCCGCATCATTTAGAATCCTGGCCCAGCCTAGCAGCTTCCTTCTGGTCGTCAGAAGTGATGTAGTCACAGTTTTGACAGGTGGGGGTGGGGAGAGCCATATGTTGCCTACCAATGTATATAAATAGAACAGCCGCTACACACGGAGAATGGTGTAGTATTATGCAATGAGATGAAACACAGCACCAACTTGCGGCCGGTGGCATTTCCCCGAGATTTGGAAATTGGGATGGTAAGGGGCTCAGCTGGCCTTTCTCAGCCTGGAGTTAGTGCATTTAGCACAGCACACAGGGCAGCTACTTTTAATGCCGGAAATCCAGGGTGGCCGGCAGGGAGGGGAGCAAGCAGGCTGCAGGAGCCCTGCTTTGCTTCAGCCAGCTGATCTCTGAGGCTGGGGGCCCATCTCAGAATCCCCCAACCCTCCTTCCTTTCACCAGCGTTATCCTTGGGAATGCTTTTCACTACTAATCAGGAATGTCTGGGTCTTCTCCCACAAGATCTTGCTTTGTTGGTGTGGATTTCGTTTCTTAACTCCCGTTGAGCAGCTCGTTTTCCCCCTAAGGGTGCAGAGTGCAGCCTCCGGAACCCCCTTCTCCTCCTCTGAGTCAGGGCTCCACAGCACCAGGAACCCACAGCAGCCATCCTGCAAATGTCTCAGAGAAGTTGGTTCCAGAGCCCATAATGTTTTGGGGACAGATCCCATTCTAAACCCTGTTTGGCCCCCACTGATAGTCAAGTGAATTTGTTTTCTCCACTCACAGTCTGTGTTGGAGGTGGAGGAAGGCAGGGGGCGGGGGGGGGGGGGGGGGGGGGAATGGGGGGATGGAAGCGGTTTTGGAATTAGTTTTGCGATGGACGATCCTCAAGCTGAGGGACCGGTTCTCCGCCCTCTGCTGCAGAGGGGTCCCTGACCTCGAGGAAGGTCAGATGCTGTTTTCATTGAAAGGATGGGGTTCTTGAACTGTGAAGGAACAATGCTCTGTCGGCCCATTTTCCTCATCTAAAAAGATGATCCCAAGGACAAATGCCAGAGTCTAGTCAGACACCGTGTGACCCACCAGTATCTACAGCTTCTGCCAGGAAGTCTTAGAAAAGCAGCAGGACGCCTCACACCGCATGCCTGCGAGGCATGGGAAGCCGTGAAATCTCCCTCCCCGGCAGTGAAGGAAGCATATGTGCCTGGAACACACACACATGCACACACACCCACATGCACACACATGCACACAGCATTAGGAGTCCTGCTTGAATGTCAACCTCCCCTCTCCCCCTCCAGTTCATGACCAGAAGGGGAAAATGTGTTGGGATCTGAATGACTCCCTAGCTACTCAAGGTACTTTCTCATTGGGATTGGGATTGGGATTTCAACACAGGCCCTAATCTGCGGGTGAGGCCAGTGAAGCAGAGCGGCCAGGAGAGAGGTCAGTCTTGCTAAATCCTGAAGGGTAGGCTTCCAGAGAGCCACACTTCAGGAGTCACCGGGACCAGCGCTCAGGCCAGCTGGTGGCACCCCTGCCCTGCCCAAGCCATGGCTTCAGTCACACTGCAGTGACAGCACACCAAGAGAGGCACACGCCCTCTAGGCCAAGGCTCTCTCGGAGGGCCAAGAAATTAAGTGCCACGCCCATCCCTCTAGGAGAAGGGAAGATGAAAAGGCATCCAATTAGAGGTGTCACCCAGGCAACGAGCAATAACTTGGGGATCTGAAGCATACGGGGGGGGGGGGAGGAGTTCCCCCCATGGTGGGAGCATCCAGACCACGAGGACTTGACAGCAGGCGGACTTGACGTCAGCCCAGGTGAAGTGAGCCCCAGCAACAGTGCAGGAAGCTTAAGACCTAGCTAACGAGGTTCTCTGAGCTAGACAGGCCGAAGAGGTGTCCAGGGGATCCCACTGACCAGTGCACAGGACTGCACAGAACCGTGTCTCCACGGGAGGGAGCAGGACCCACCTACAGAGAAGAAAAGCTCACAACCTTCCTTGGCATTCTTCTCTGTCAGCAGTGCTTCTTAAAGTCTAACCTAAATTGCTCATGCTGCAGCCTTAGCTGTTTTCACTTCTATGCTTTGCCTTTGGAAGGAGACAATTGTGAGCAGCTTGAGCAAGCTTCTGAAGGAGCCATAAGCCTGGCTTAATGGGGACAGGGAAGGGACCCTTCCTTCTCATCAACCTCCCAGAGAAACACCAGCCCTCCAACATACAAAAGTAGCTCAGGATCCCATGGCGTGCTTGTATTTTTGCCCATGTTCCCCTAGTCCCCCCACCCAAATTCATTCCATCGTTGTCCTTCACCTCAGGCCAAAGAGCTCAGTGCCCCAAATGTTAGTGGCTGCTTCTTGGGGGGGAAAAGACGGGCTCCCAAAGTTAGGGGGATTGCTGGAGCCTAGACCCCTGCCTCAAGCTTATTTGGCCATCCTGCTGAGCGTTGAGTACCAGGACTGGGATTCTACCATCATTTCGGGAATAATGATGTTGATAGGAAACCCTTTCTTTGGTGCAGGTTCTTCTGAACCTCAGGCTAAGCAAAGGCTCCATCCTCTTAGATGCTGTGGCTTCTCCCTCCATGTGGGGATCTCCAGTGTGACCCACAGCTGGTAGCTCCTAGCAGTCTATGACTCCCACCCCCCAACTCCCAGGATTGCTGTCTCACCTTAGGCCTATACTCACCCCTCTGGGGCTGGGGCTGTGGGGCTCTAAGCAGCCCTTGCCACCTGCTGTGGTGGGTGACACAGAGGCCAGGGTCTTAGTGAGCAGCTGGGACTTCTCTGGGATGAGCAGACAGGTAGGGAAGCCCCCCCCCCCCCATGTCCTTGCTTGCTAATGAGGCCAGGTGGTCAGGCTCCTCTGTCCTCTGGTTGAAGCCAGAGCCCCCGGGGCCTGGAGAAAAAGTCAGAAGGCTCAGGCTGTGTCAGGCCCTCTGCTTGTGGAAAATGCCAAGACAGTCCTGGGCATTTGCCCAGGAGCTTCACACATCACAGCATCATGTGTACTTACACGCGTGCGTGCACACACACACACACACACCAGCCTTACCAAGAGCTACTAGCCCCTTTCCCCAAGGAAAAATCCCAGTCTAGATCACGTTGAGAAGAAAGCGTTCCCATTTTTAACTCCCTGGAGACTAGGGCCTGGAAAATTCCTCTCCGCCTTGGGGGAGTTTCGCGTACATTTTGCATGAATTTGAATCTGTGTTTTACATAGAAGCCAGCGTCCAAACCCAAGCCAAACCGTGGAAGATAGCTGCTAAATTTACGCAGGCTCCTCCACCCCTCAGATAGGCCTCCTAGCAGACGCCCTCTTCCTGTGTGCTCCGGGGTGAGGGTGGCTGAGCCCTCACAGCCAAAGGAGAGGCTTCTGGGGAACCGAGGCAGATGGAAGCCCACAGAGGTGGCGGCGGCCCCAGGAGCTGTGGGCCAGCGGGTTCCGTCTTACTGTAACTTTTTACCTTCTTAACAAACGAAAAGCACAATTCCACCTGCACACTGTCTGGAAAGCACAGCCAGACAGACTGCTTAGGGCCCTTCCGAGTCCGGAAGAGGCGCTGGGGCTTCTCTGTTGCAGGGTTGCGGTACTGCGAGCTCCTCCTCGCGGGGCGGCCGGAGGCGGCACGCTCTGCGGGCCGGGGTGGGGGAAGGGCTGCGGAGACCATTCCCGAGCCAGGGCCGGCTCCTCCGCGCGGACTCGGGGCCTGGACTCGTGCCCCCTCCCAGGAGCAGCTCTGGCACCTTCAGGCACCTCCTTAAGCGCTGAGAAGCGATGGGATTTCTGTACTCACGGGGCCCGAGACCCTCCTCCCCTTTCCTTCAGCCTCTTCCTCCTCGCCCCCCCTCCCTAGGGAAGCTCCCCCTCGCTTTACAGATCATTTTCTATGCTACTGTGTTCTCTCAGGAGGGGGGTTAGAGCATGCGGGGCAAGCCTGCAGGGTTTCTTAAACAATACATTTATTTTTCTGAGCAGTACTCCAAGAGAGGAGTTGAAGGGTGTTGAAATTAACGATGAATAAAATGCAGCCTGCCACCCCTTTGAGCTGTTTGCTGTCTGTCTGTCAGAGCCTCCTACCTCCCTACCTCCCTGATCACACCTCCTCTCAGGGGCCCCAGGAGACCTCAGCTCCTTGGATTGGGCCCCAGCAGCAGCTCCCAGGGGACGTTACTCAGCAACACAACGGTGATATCCATCCGAGCCAGGAGGCGCCAATGAACCTCGCAGGCAGCTTGGCCCAATTGCGTGGGGGCCAGTTTCTAAGAGCCCGGCCTGGTGGGAAGATGGGCGCAGAGGAAACTGGCCCCATTGTGGTAGCGGTTGCCAACCCTGGTGATGCACAAGATTCTCCAGAGGCAACTTGAGAAGATACTGATGCCCAGGCCCCACCCCACCCCTACTCCCCACCCCTCATCTCTCCCACCCCCACCTACCCCCGCCCCCCCGTCCCACTCCTGCCTCTGGCCCCCAGGCCCCAGATCCTGATTTCAGTCCTGGGAGGAGCTCAGGCAGACACTGGAGTTTTGTGGAAGGTGCCCGGGTACTCCTAATGGAGGGTCTTGAACCCACACTCTAAACACAGAGCACTGTCTTCATAGTGTGGAAAGCGCACCCACTTAGAAGCCAGGAAACCTGAAATCTAGTTCTGCATCTGGCAGTTACTCTGCTGGCTCAGATCCTCAGTTTTCTCATCTCTAAAATGGGATAATGATATCATGTACCACCCCCCCCAACAGGAGTCTTATGAAAAGTAAATGAGAGGCTGAGAACTGAAAAGTGTCAGCTCTCCACAAATGCAAAGGGTCGCCCTGAGAGGGACCAGGTAGCCCCTACTGCTTCTGCAGGGCCAGCTAGGGAAGAAGGTTCCATCTAGATGATTGCTTCTGTCCGTGGTGCCATCATAATAGTGCAAACTCCACAGCCCGTCCCCGGGTCATCCTTTTCCCTGGGGTGCCCTCCCTGGACCTGAGAAGTAGTTTACAGGTCACTCAAGTACGGCCCCGCCCACCTCAATCTACAAAATCACTCTCTCTCTCCCCCAACCCCAGAGGTTTCATGGCACTGTAGTGACTCTCAGTACCCTATTTTCCATTCTCTTTTGTTTTGTCTTAATGCCGGTCAAAGCTGTTAAATTGATTTCCTGATGAATCACACCCAGCAGTTTGAAAAACACTGGCCTGCAGTGTTTCTGGAATGAAAGAGCCCTCTTACCCTGCTTCCAGCAAAGACCCATTCACCAGCTGTGGCGTGGGAGGGGCCTGGCTTCTGGTGCCCCTCAACCCTCCTCTCTCCGCCCCGGGCCCCAGCTGTGTAATCAGCTCAGGTGGGGGATTTACCTGCACAAGGTGCTCCTTACCTTCTTCTCAAATGGGAGGCCTATGATTCTTCTGCCATTTTAGATCCACTACCAGCCATGCCCAATGAACTGGCAACCTTCTCCCTTCTATGGTCAGTTACCTTTCTGTTCTCCTGAGGAGAAGATAAGAAAAAAGAACTTATATTTTCTAAGCCAGGCCCTTGGACAAGAGTTTGCATATTTATCTCACTGTCCCTTACCTACCCTAGGATTTGGGTACTTTCCCTCATTTTGTCCTGGGTCACAGGGGTAAGTAACTCGTCTAATTTAAGGCCAGCCACCCTCCTCTTCTTTAGGGGCTGGAGAGATATGGCCCCAGAATTTTTTTTTTAAGATTGTATTTATTTATTTGAGTGAGAGAGAGAGAGCATGCACAAGCAGGGGGGAGGGACAGAGGGAGAGGGAGAAGCAGACTCCCCGCTGAGCAGGGAGCCCGACGCGGGGCTCGATCCCAGGACTCTGAGATCATGACCTGAGCCGAAGACAGACGCTTAACCGACTGAGCCACCCAGGCGCCCCAGGGGCTGGACAGACATGGGTGAGAAAGACAGCACATTCCTCACTGTCCCTGTACACCCTGTGGGTGTACGCAGGATGGGTGCCACAGATCCACAGGACAGCCTGGGCTGTGGGAGTACCTAGCAGTATGCAGCCAGCCCACTGCCCTGCCGTCAGGGAAGGCCCTCAGAGGCAGGCAGTCCAAGCTGAGTGTGCTGATGACGGGCAGGAAGTGTCCCAGGCAGGAGCAGTGGCAAGTGACAAGACCAAAGAGGGGAAGGACATGGAGTGCTCTCTTGGCTGTAAGAACTGGAGTCTGGGCTGTGCGTCGACAGATGAAGGGATAGAGAAGATGTGGTCTACATATATATATATATATATATATATATATATATATATATATATATAAACCCAGTGGAATATTACTCAGCCGTCAAAAAACCGAAATCTTGCCATTTGCAATGACGTGGATAGAACTAGAGGGTATTATGCTAAGCGAAATAAGTCAATCAGAGAAAGCAATTATCATACGATCTCATATGTGGGATTTAAGAAACAAAACAGGATCGCAGGGGAAGAGAGGGAAAAATAAAACAAGATGGAATCAGAGAGGGAGACAAACCGTAAGAAACTCTTAATCATAGGAAACAAACTGAGGGTTGCGGGAGGGGAGGGGGGAAGGGGTAGTGGGGGGATGGGGTAACTGCGTGATGGACGTTAAGGAGGGCATGTGATGTAATGAGCACTGGGTGTGATATAAGACTGATGAGAAAACCTTGGGGTGCCTGGGTGGCTGAGATGGTTAAGCATCTGCCTTCGGCTCAGGTCATGATCCCAGGGTCCTGGGATCGAGCCCCACATCGGGCTCCCTGCTCCGCGGGAGCCTGCTTCTCCTTCTGCCTCTGCCTGATGCTTCCTGTGCTTGTGCTCCCTCTCTCTCTGTCAAAAATAAATAAAATTAAAAAAAAAAAAAAGACTGATGAGTCACTGAACTCTACCTCTGAAACTAATAATACACTATATGTTAATTAATTGAATTTAAATTTTAAAAAATACAAAAAATAAAAAAAGAACTGGAGTCTGGGCAAAGCAAATTATATCCCTGGCCTCTTGCTACTCCATTTGGAGAGAAATGTTCACAGGACAGATGTTGATGGAATCACTGAAGAAAGGCTTAACGAGAGGCCATGAGGGCTCCCCTCTGCCCTGTGGCTGCCTCTCACTGATGGCCAGCAGGCCTCTCCCTCTCACTGGGGCTCCCTGTCCATGTCAGCCCTGTGAGGGCCGGGCCTTTGGGCTCTGTCACTCTGAGGCTCAGGAGAGCAGGGGGTGAGGGGAGAAATGAAAGAGTCCACGGGGATTCCTTCAAGAACCACACTTAGCAAACATCTGCCGAATGCCTAACCCAACATGGACCATTTGTGCCCCTTCTTTCTCCATGGACCGCGCTGAGTAGGACCAGCCATCCGGATGCGGGATGGAAGGAAACGTGCCCGTGGCAGGCTGGCCAGCTTCCTGCTGAAGACTGCAGCTTCCACACACACTCCCAACCCTCTGGGAACCTCTGTGAGCTCAAGGCCTTTGTCTTTATGTGTCTCTGCTTCCTCCAGGACCAATAAAGGGCCGTGCTGAGGAGTTGCCCTGTCCGGTGCAGCACCCCCCAGCCACACACAGCTATTTACAGTCAAATGAATTTAAAATTAAATTTAATTAAATTACCAATTCAGCTCTTCAGTTGCAGAAACCACATTTCAAGTTCAACACTCACATGTGGCCAATAGCTACCATATTGGACGGCACAGATAAAACCCGTTTCTGTCACTATAGCAGGGCCCGTTACATAGGGCTGCTCTAGAGAGCTCTGGGGACAGAGAGCTCCAACTCCAGGGCCGCCCCGGGGCTGGGCAGGCTGGGGTGGGGGCGAGGTTGGTATTTATCAAAATCTCAGCAGCCAGTGAACACGGGAGTTTATAGACCTCTCCTACCCAACCCCGATCCTCTCTGTTCCTCCCCCTCAGATGGCTCCAGATCAGGTTCTTCAAGTCCTTCTCTTCTTAATCAGGTCCCAGCCCTGCTGGCTTCCACGCAGGAGGCACAAACCACGGTAGTTGGTCATACCCGTAGTTGGGGTAGTACCGCCTGCAGGGGACGGATTAGGGCTGTTGAGAAGGCCCACAAAGTACATTGTGGAGCCTTTGCCTTTAACTCTCCTGGACATTCTCCTGTCCCCTTCCTCTGGGAACAATATGTCCCTGTCCTGTCCTTTTGAAAAACTGCCCCATCTCCCTGTGCTCTAGTGGACCTGTCAATCCCAGGGTGCTTCCTGTGTTAGTTAGGAACGTGTTCAGCTGCAAGTAACAGGAAATCCAATAGAGAGGAGCTTAAAGAAGCAGAAGAAGGGGATGATTTGACTCACATAACCAGAGTCTGGTGGCAGGTGCTGCCGTAAGGCAGGAAGGCCGGCTCCTCCTCTCTTCCCACCTGCCATGTTTAGCATGTTGTCTTTGGTCCTCATGCTGGTTACCTCAGGTGCTGAGGCAGCCACACCTCCAAGTCCCACGTCTGTGTCACCAGCAGCAGGCAGTAGGAAGGGAGCCTTCCCAGGAGGTGGCATTCCTAGGCCTCCCTGGGGCCATTCTGCTGACATCTCATTGACCAGAAGATGGTCACCATCACCTGCAACAGTCCCTCTACAAGAGGATGTAGGGAGCGAGACCACCTATATACAGTACCTGGCACCCTCTCTCTAGGGCGGATCACCCCTGGTTCCACATCCTCAGACACGGTCATTGGTCTAAGGGAGGGCACATGGCGCAGGCCAGGGAGCACCTCCTTGACCTTCCAAGGATCAGGGGTGACCGAGTGGCCCTTTCCTCTCGTAGGTTACAAGCGAGGCCTGGTGCACCAGTCAGGGCCAAGTTAATGCAATAGAATCCAGTTCAGCTGGTTTAAGCAGATGAGATTTATTACAGGGGATAAACCCTGACCTGGCCACCGAGGTCACTGACACTAACAGCCTAACTGAGTTTGCAGGGCCCTGGTGCCAGAGCCCCGCACAGGGTCTGATGTGCTTGGGAGAGACACCTGGACCCATAATCCTGAGACAGGCGCCACGAGCACCCAGCAGGCCCCTTCCAGTCCCCCTGCGTTTACACAACTGACAGATCTGTCAGCATCACTAGGAGACTTTGCTTTCCTGCTCTGGGACACAGAATTTGCAGTCTTTTGATTTTAAAAGACGTTACCCATTTCTCCTCCCTAAACCTCATCTGAACAGCCTTCCCAGACCCTGTCCTGGATCAGGTTTCCTGCTTGGCCATACATTGTTTTCACTCTGTTTTTGGTCTAATGAGCTTTACTGTGTATTTAACCTGGGCTATCAAATAGCCTGTATGTCGCTGGGAAAGCCGAAAAGACTGGGTGAAGCTTCAGGACTGACTCTCGGGGAGAGACACACCCAGGCAGCCGGGTCCCTAAGAGGGCTGCTACCTCTCCTACAATCAGGAAGCAGCCATTTGCGTAAAGGCCACCCTGATAAAGAAGTCACTCCAGAAAAATCAGACACACCCCCCTGCCAACAGCAAACAGCAGAAGCAGAGGCTCTACCTCTGATTTGCCTCTCAAATCTTGTGCGAATGCATCTAATACGCAGAATCTAAACCTCAGCCAGATCAGTAGCTGCAAGAGAGTCTGGGAAACGTAGTTTCCCGCCTCCTAGTCTCTGCAGTACGGGGCAGCCCTCTAAAAAGAGTGTGGAATGCAGCCTGCAGGAAGAGAGAAGGAAACCTCTCTGCAAAGGGAAGTGGAGGCAGGCCTGCCTTAGCCCAGCTGTGCCCCCTGAGGCTGGCGCCTGCATTTCTGTCTTTTTTTTTGTTGTTGTTATGTTAATCACCATATATTACATCATTAGTTTTTGATGCAGTGTTCCATGATTCATTGTTCGTTCATAACACCCAGTGCTCCATGCAGAACGTGCCCTCCTCAATACCCATCACCAGGCTAACCCATCCCCCCACCCCCCTACCCTCTAGAACCCTCAGTTTGTTTTTCAGAGTCCATCATCTCTCATGGTTCGTCTCCCCCTCTGACATACTCCCCTTTTCTTCCTCTCCTGTTATCTTCTTCTTTTCCTTTTTTCTTAAAATATGTTACGTTATTTGTTTCAGAAGTACAGATCTGTGATTCAACAGTCCTGCACAATTCACAGCGCTCACCGTAGCACATACCCTCCCCAATGTCTATCACCCAGCCATCCCATCCCTCCCACCCCCAACCACTCCAGTAACACTCAGTTTGTTTCCTGAGATTAAGAATTCCTCATATCAGTGAGGTCATGTGATACATGTCTTTCTCTGATTGACTTATTTCACTCAGCATAACACCCTCCAGTTCCATCCACGTCGTTGCAAATGGCAAGATCTCATTCCTTTTGATGGCTGCATAATATTCCATTGTGTATATATACCACATCTTCTTTATCCATTCATCTGTCGATGGGCATCTTGGCTCTTTCCACAGTTTGGCTATTGTGGACATTGCTGCTATAAACATTGGGGTACACGTACCCCTTCGGGTCCCTACATTTGTATCTTTGTGGTAAATACCCAGTAGTGCAATTGCTGGATCGAATGGTAGCTCTAATTTCAACTGTTTGAGGAACCTCCATACTGTTTTCCAGAGGGGTTGCACCAGCTTGCATTCCCACCAACAGTGTAGGAGGGTTCCCCTTTCTCCACATCCCCGCTGGCGCCTGCATTTCTTCCCCCAAATCCGGGAGGATCCTCAGCTTCCTTCCCACCAGTGTGAGCCAGTAATTTCCCCCTTTGTCTATGACTGAGTTAGGTCACCCTGCAACTGAAAAATGTGAACTAACATTGTCCTTGACCCAGGATAACTCCTTCCCTGCTCCTGGAGGGCTGGGATGTCTTTTGTAGCAGAAGCAACTTTCATGGGAAAGTTCAGTCTTGGAATGCAGACATCTGTGGGACAGAGAGTACAATGACATATTCTCACTAAAGTGTAAATGACTGTCCGTGGAGCCTCTTCCTCTTAGGGATCTGGCTGCCTGGGTGTGTCTCTCCCCGAGAGTCAGTCCTGAGAGCTTCACCCAGTCTTTTTGGCTTTCCCAGTGACATACAGGCTATTTGATAGCCCAGGTTATGATGGATCAGAAGGAAGCATGAAGCCTGGGCTCCCAGCAGATCAAGATGGGAACCCTACTAATCAGATAAAGGCCACAGAAAAGGCCATTGTAGGGCATCATTGATCCACCTTGCTGACTTCGGGCTTCGGAGGACTGAAGCTGAATGTAAGCCCTAACATTCCTTCCTTTAAAAGACAAATTTCTGGAGCACCTGGATGGCTTAGTCAGTTAGGCATCTGACTCTTGATTTTGGCTCAGATCATGATCTCAAGTTAATGAGATCGAGCCCTGTATCGGGCTCCATGCTGGGCGTGGAGCCTGCCTGAGATTCTCTCTCTCCTTCTCCCTCTGCCCCGCCCCTCCTCTCTCTCAAAAAAAAAAAAAAAAAAAGACAAATTTCCAGCCATCTCCTGTTACATTTCTAACAAATGTTGTCTCCGGCGTTGACTTAGTGTTTATGTGACAGGGCCTCTGCCAGCCCAGTTCTGATACTATTAACCAAACACCCCAAGATTCGCAAGAGTCTCTCAATCTGTCTCCTTCCATGTTCCAATTTCCCTAGATTCTCTTCTCAGCATCCAGAGCTTGAGGCAAGAAGGCTGGAGGGAGGTTTCTACTGGCTAGAGAGTCTCTCTGTTCCAGAAACCGGGAACATTTGCCCCTCCATAGCACACTTATCCTCGCCTCACCCTCCCCGGTAAGGGATTTCTCTTTCCACTGGTTAAAAATAAAAATAATAAAAGTGGGGGGACATTATGATTACGGCAGTTTTATTCATCCTAAACAAATTAACAGGCATAACGCAGAAGCACTGGGGGTGGAATCGAGCTTTCCGGCCAGGAGACATCTTAGGGCACAGGCTTCTCCTGGCGTTGCAGCCCTTCACCCCCTTTCCCTGACAGCATCAAAGCCCCTCTCCGCCCGCAGCCTCCGCGCAGTGAGCACCCCGTCCTCTGTGGGTCCTGCGTGCAGACTCCAGGCTGGGCTCACGCCCCACTGCTCCACCACCAGTGCCATTCAGGAGCTTGGCTCCTGCTGCAGAAACTCCAGACAGATCTGACACCAGAGCCCAGTGCCCCCTTCGGGGCAGTGGGAACACAAGCCGAGCATCACCAGCCTCTCAGTCCCCCCTCCAGCTCACCCGCTGCACACCAGGGAGGCCAGGGACACAAGGGAAGGAGCTGCCAGAACAACCCCCCGAACTCCAGAGCCTGCACTGGCCACCCTTCCCCACGGTTTAGCCTGCCCTCCCGTGTTACAGACAAGGAGCCTGGGGGGAAAGGAAAGTGACTTGCCGTCCTGGTTGTATGCGGAGGAGGCGGGGGGAGAGCGGGGTGGGGGAAGCCTAGAACAGAAGCAGATCTGCCTCTGAGGTGAGATTTCAGGGCATCTCCTCCCCCTTTCACTTAAAGAAAAATAAGTAACACTCCCCACCAGCTTCTTGGTGCCAAACGCGGGTGAGACCACCTGCTGTAGGGCCTTTGAAAAAAACATGGGGCTCAGGTCCTGGCACCTTTTGTTGGGGGTCCTCAAGACCACCCTCAGGTTCAACGAAGGACTCACAGAACTCAGAAAAGCTATGCTACCCACAGTTGTGGCTGATCACAGAGGAAGGGTAGAGATTAAGATCAGCGACGGAGAAAAGCACAGATTGCCGAATCCCGGAGAAACCAGTGGCAGCACCTACTGGTCCTCTCCTGGTGGGCTCGCTCGGAGGGCATCTATTCTCCCAGTCACAATGTGTGGCACGTACAAAGTCTTCCAGCAAGGGGAGTGCCACTGAGCCTCCATGTCTAGGTTTTTATTGGGGGCGGAGGTCAGTCACATGGGCATGGAGCATCCGCATGACTGACCTCAGCTACTTATGCTTCAGCCCCTACAGGGATCAGGGCCCCAGGTGAACAGACAGGGGTTCACATGAGTGACTCACTACATCTTGTCCCCCCTCCTTCCCGATGCCCCGCAGTGCGGGGGGGGGGGGCGACACAGTTCTCTCCCATGGCCACTGTTTGACATCCCTCCACCGTATCACTTTCACACACATCTTGTTTTCCACTCTTTGGGGGGTTGGGGTTCTCTCCCAACCAGTGTTACAGTTTCTAAGAGTGTCTCCAACAGGGGCTGGCTGTCTCTTTTTCCTATAGCCCTCTTGCTCAAGGAGCCAGGGATAACGTGGGTCATAGGGCACTCATAGGGCACTACACAGACTCCTACCCAAAAGTGCCTCTCCCCACAGAATTACAAGGTCCAGCACGAGTGCCTTCAGCCTCTGCCACCTCATGGGGACTTTCTCCTCTATCTCATCAGCTCCCTGGTGGGGGGAGGGGTGCTCTCTTCATCCATTTTGGGGATGTGTTCCAGGAACCAAGCACCCACTCCAAAGGGCACAAGGACTCCTGAGGGTCCCCATACAGATGTGTGCCAATATGCCAATATAACCTGGGCCTGCCACGGCGTTCAGGTAGGCAGATGAGTCTCCCACAGAGATGCAAGTAAAACAGGGTTATAATCACCCCAAAAGACAACATATATGAAAAAATAATGTCTACTGTTGAAGGCCATATGAACAGAAATTAGGATTAGTATTCTTTGACTGACAAACTTTTTCTCCATAAGATGACTTGAAGTGTAAATAAGAGAAAGAGATACTGTAGTTTCCACTTAGACTCCCACACCAATAAATGTCTGATAACAGAAGCCTTGCAGAGGGTAGTTGATGGCAAAGCTAAAGGAAGAAACAGTAGGCCACACTGGTTATCTCAAGGGGTGGGGAGAGGGGTTTGTGAGGAGTTCACAAAAGCTGGGTAGCTTTACGGTTTGTCAGAAGCTCAGAAGCTCCGGGGCGCCTGGGTGGCTCAGTTGGTTAAGCGACTGCCTTCGGCTCAGGTCATGATCCTGGAGTTCGAGTCCCACATCGGGCTCCCTGCTCGGCAGGGAGTCTGCTTCTCCCTCTGCCCCTCCCCCTCTCATGTGCGCGCACGCGCGCGCGCTCTCTCTCTCATATAAATAAATAAAATCCTTAAAAAAAAAAAAAAGAAGCTCAGAAGCTCCACCTCAAAGAGGACAGAGTAACCGTGGCAGCTTGTTTGTCGGGGTGGGCCTGCTGACGGGAGCCTTCCCCCCACCCCACGAGACAGGGCATCTGTGAGGGACAGGCCCACCAGGTCTGGTCGGGATAGACTCTGGAACCAGGATGCTCCCTCAGGGCAGACGGCCACCATGCGGGGGAGTCACACAAAGGATTCAATCTTCACAACCAAATGCATAGTCTGGGCTCCCAGGCCCTGCTGCCCGCTGGCTCCCAGCCCTGTCTCCTTTGACGGTGACATCAGCTGCAGGCCAGGCCTGGCAAACGTGTTCCCAGGCAGCCCCCAGCTGGCAGAATGCGGCCTCCTCTCTCTCCTCCTCTGAGGCCTGCCATTCAGGTAACTCTTGCTCTCAGCTCTGACACTCTGCAGTAGGCACTGAGAAGGGTACAGTCGGCCGTCTGCGGGGAAAGGCCGGGCTGGGGGACACGGGAGGGGAGAAGGCCACCTCTGCTGGCACACAGCACTCTTTCTTTTTTTTTTTTAAGATTTTTATTTATTTCTTTATTTGAAAGAGAGAGTGTATGTGCCTGAGAAGGAGGGGCAGGGAGAGAGAGAATCTGAAGCCGACTCCGCCCGAAGCAGGGCTCGATCCCACGATGCGAGATCCTGACCTGAGCCGAAACCAAGCCGGATGCTTAACTAACTGCGCCCCATGCCCAGGTGCCCCCAGGCACACAGCATTCTAGGATAGGTACGCTCCGGGCACGGCCACACCTGTCCGGACTCCTCTGGAACCAAAGAGGGAAGTCAGTCTTCCTGAGCTGACACTTCAGTCACCCAGGCCTTGGGGAGGCCAGCGCCTCGCTCACTCCCACAACAGACCCTCAGTCATGCCCAAACCTGCTCTACCAATCTGCATCCACGTACTTTTGGGGTCAGTGCACTGGGTAAACAACATCATAAAAGTCAACTCTTGGTGCCCACTTGGTGCTGGGTTGACTTTTAGAGTGTGGTGGGTTTTCCATTCAGACTGGTCTAGATGAGGATCCCATTAAGCGAATTCCTTAACCCTCTGGGCATTAAACACCTTGAAATGAGAAAACAAACCCACCTGACTGCATTGGTGTAACGATTACTGAAATGGTTATAAAGTGCCAAACACAGTGTTTAGCAAGGACAGACATTCAGTGGATATCAGCTCCCCTCTTCCCCTCCCCTCCTGAATCCATAAGTTCTACTCTTCCTGTGCCAACCTGCCTATCAGGGGCCATCCATCCAACCAGCTGTCCGTCCGTCAGTCTGTCCATCCATCCAACCATCACGTATTTATATTACATCATTTATGGAACACCTTCTATGCACACAAACCACTGCAAATTGTCCACAGAAGTAGATATAGGGACATACTATCTAGAAGCAAAAATTAAACATTAAGACCAGACACAAATAACTTGGCAGAAAGTAAAGAGTGTCGTAAGGGAGGTACAGAGAAACAGAGCGCAGGGAGATGAAACATTCCCAGGCTCTTCAAGCTCCAACAGAAAGCAATTGCCAGGATTACATATGATTTAATAAAACATTTCTTTCTCTAATGGAGACCACCAGCATAGTGGTTTTTTTTTTCCTTTTATACAAGGAAGAAGCCTTGAATTCTAATTATCCTAACCTGAGCAATGGCTTTGTCTCACTTTTCATTTTACTCTTTTCAGCTCTTAGTTGCTCCACTGAGGACAATGTACAGAGCCAGATTCCTTCCAAGATTTTAATTGGACTCTCCATGAGGGATTGTGAAACCAGCAAAACGAGCTAAATGAGAAGATGATGGATACATTTGAAGGCAGCTGCCTGGGGCCAGACTGTCCCTGGACAGCAGCGCTCCGGTGAGCTGGTAAAGGGAGGCTCCGCGGCGTCAGCGCCAACTTCCACCCCTTACGCACCTCTCCCCAGCACACGGGTCCGGCCCATACTTCAGTCAACCCCAGGAGGAATTAGGGAGAACGTATCTTGCTACAAAAGTGCCTGATAAACAGCATCGAGATGCATCTCTCAAACAAGAAGGAGGAAAATCTGACAAATTTTGTTGCCACGGTGAGAAAGGACCCATCAACATGAGAAATGAAACACTCTGAAATCTCCGCAGACCACGACTCACCCCGCAGGCGGAATTTGACTGCAAGATTCCCACAAAGACATCATGGAGCCAATGTGGCCGCTGACCCTGCCCCCGGCCAGCCCAGCGAGTTTGGGCAAGGTCCCCCAGCCCTCTGAATCTCCACATCCCAGTCTCTGGGTGGGGAGTGTTCTCTCGGTGAGCACTTCACAGGGGTCAGGGTGGGGGGGGCAGGAGGCATGGGGGGCAGCCGTCCTTCCATCGCTCAGCTCAGCAACCTCGGGCAAGTGACTTCCCTTTCCCCAGCCTCCCTTTGGGTGTCCCCACAGCTCGCAGGTTTGTGTGCAGATTAAATGAGAGTATGTGTGCAGAGCGCATGGCGCAGACTGGGTGCTCGATAGCTTTAGTTCCCTTCCCCTAGACTTCTGCTGTCCACGCTCAGTTCCCCTCCGCCCAGGACAGGGTCTCCCTGGGGCCCCAAGCTAAGGCCCTGACCAATGCCTTAGGCTGATTTCCACTTGGAAACCTACGCAGGCTCCGTAGCTCTTGGCTTCTAGAAAGTGATTTTCCAAAACCCTTCCTCATTTCACTACCCCACCAGCCACAAATTCATGCTCCCATTCAGCATTCCTTCAGAATCATTTTTCCAGCGCTGGCCTTTGTGAGTTCAGGGATTTTAGCTCTTTGTGTCTCAACACAAAGACATCTTTTTCATATAGGGCCTTTGTGGGAACGGGGCGGCCCTCGGAGCAGACAAAGCCTGGGCCAGAGCACACAGGGGAGGTAGGGCTGGCATACAGCCCACTTGGCCACCAGCTGGCGGCCCTCATGCAAGGCGCAGAGCACAGCCCAGCCCTCCTCCTGCTCCTTCCATTTCCCTCTCCCCCTCCCCTCCTCACCACCGCCCCCACCACCGCCACACAGCCAGCTGACTCTTACTGAGGGCTTTGGAGCAACAGACACTGCTCAGGTTTCCCCTGCTCTATCTCTTTGAACCTTCACCTCCTGGAAGTGCATGGACGTGCTGTTCTCAGCCCAGCACCCCTTCTTCACTCCTTTGGGTCATGATGCTCCCCATTTCCTCTAGGGAGCCTGTCCTCCCCCAGGCAGGGGCAAGGGGTGAAGCCTGACGGCAGGAGGCAGCCCAAGCGGAGCTCAGAGCAGGAAGTGGCTGGGCCTGGGCACAATGGGAAGATCAAATTCCTTGTGATAAGAACTGGCCTCAACAGTCCAAGCGGTGAGAGTGCTCGGTCCTTTGGCTGCCCGGACTAGCAGGGAGCATTTGGAACCAGAAGGGCAGAGATCTGGAAGCTCCAGGAAAGGAACCAGAGGGGGTAAAAGTGGAGGGAAGCTACTCAGCTTCAGACTTTTCTTCCTTGGCCACTGGGCTGCCACGGCCCAGGCGGGATATACAAGAGAATGTCTTAAAGCTAATCAGAAGCCGAGCCCCCAGAGCTCCCAGGAGGTGGTGTGGGAGCTGGTCTCTGAGCTGTCACCTGGGACCTCTCCGGTGTGACCACAGAATCTGGGCAGGAGTCACCATGGGACTAGCTCCTGGGGACACTGTGCTGCCTCTATAAAGCTCACCAGGTGCTCCCAGCCACATGGATGGAATTGCTCACTAACCCCTGAGAGACTCAGAGGAACGGCTGCCTTCGAAACCATGAGGCCAGCTGAGGACAAATAGGAGACTACTTGATGTAAGAAAGAACCAAGAGACAGGCAAGGATTGATTTCAAGCAGTCTGAATGATAATGTCATTAAGCGAGCCACAAATACCTGAGAAAAGTCAGAAAAAAGCAGAAAAGGCCTCAAAAAACCAAAACCAAAACCAAGAAACCCATATGAGGTGACTCTGGGCCTCGGTCAGCAAGATTCTGGGAAGGCAGGAATTTGGCCAATGACTGTGTGAGTCCCGAACTGGCCATTCTTTCCCTGGAGTGTGTTCTCCAGTGAGGTGTCCTTGAAGCATGATTCCTTCCCCAAGGGGAGTACGGTATTTACAGCGCTGCCCTTTAGAAATATGACACAACTCCTAGAAAAAAGAAACTGTTCTTTCTTCCAGCTCATTTATTTTCTGTCTCCTCAGCTCTCAACACTAAGGGGGGGAAAAAAACTGGGGGAAAGAAAAGGATCCTCTTAATAAGTATTATGGTCTTCTGGAAGTCTATAAACAAGGTACAAGAACAGTTAATTACCATATAGACCTGGTGCTCAAAAAAATCAGTTCAGGTCCATTATTTCCAGCTAAGCGAATCAATTCCAAGAGGAAGGGAGGAGAGGAACAATTTCCGAATACATAAGAATTTATTATCCATTTTTTGTTTTTTAAGATTTATTTATTTATTTATTTGACAGAGAGACACAGCAAGAGAAGGAACACAAGCAGGGGGAGTGGGAGAGGGAAAAGCAGGCTTCCTGCGGAGCAGGGAACCAGATGCGGGGCTCAGTCCCAGGACCCCGGGATCATGACCTGAGCCGAAGGCAGACGCTTAACGACTGAGCCACCCAGGCGCCCCTATTTCTTTTTTTCTTAATGATGCTGTGTGATGAGGCTTTGCCTTGAAATCAGTGTTCGATTGAGCTCTGTGGTCAGAGGAGGTGCCTGAGGGTCGGGAGGCCCACTCTCCGCTCTGCCGCCAACCACCCATGAGACCTGGGGCCTAGCTCCCCAGCTCTGCATGCTGGCTTCAACACTCTGCCCATCTGTTCTGTGGAGGGTCATTTTGTTCTAGCCATGCCCATGTCTGAGAGCTCCACAACCCTTCGTGACAGCCTAGAGGGAGGTATATACATGGGGGCACACCAGAGTCCACGCTCAAAGGTGCCGATAACCTGGGTCCCCCCTGGAGCTTACACTCGCTACACAGGTGTGTCCTGAGGGCTTGTTCCACACCTTTGGTGGTCAGAACTGTGCGCAAGACCGACAAGGTCCTGAATTTGGGGCTTAGTTGGATTCATTGGAAACAGGATTATAGAACAGAGTGGAATCTGAAAAAGTTATTACACGGGAAGGAGGAGAACAGAAACCAAAGGACACTTTGAGAGGAAATAAATATTAAAGGGGGGGTCCCCGAAGATGGTGCGCAGAAGAAGAAACATCATCATCCCAAAGTATTTACTAAGCGCCAAATTAAAAATCCCCTGCCATTTCTAAAACACACTTTTCAAAATGAGTTTTGCTCAAGCGCCCCAATGAGGTAGGGTGAACAGCTAAAGACAGCATTTCCCAGCCCCTTCAGTGCAGGCACCCGACTCGATTCTAGCCAGGAAGATGCAAGTGGAAGCAATGTGTACCACTTCCCTGTTTCCTTAAAGCTAGCAAGAACAACCTCACAAGCGCCTCCTTTCTGCTGCTTGAAGTGTGGGTACATTGGCCAGAGCCCCAGTAGTTGTGTTGGGCCATGAGGGCCTTGAGTAGAGATGCCACACACAGTGCAGAAACAAGCTCAAGGAATCCAGGGTCCCTGATGTTCATGGAACCACAGCACCGAGACTTCCTACCTCCAGATTTCTTTTGCATGAGAGAAAAATAGGGTTTTCCGAAATGAAATTGTATTACCATGAGATTCATAATAGAAAACGGCAGTCCTCCCTGCCTGTCCTGCTCACTGTCCAGAGGGGGCTGTTTTCAGCTCTTAGAATCCTCTGGCATTTGTCTCCATGCTTTTTATAACATGCTCATACTGCTATGTCTTTATTTTGCAATTTGAGACATTATCTTACAGAAAGAATGTCAGAGTATTTCTACACCTTTCCTCTCTCATGTACTTCATTATCCCAAATATATGTACTTTTTTTTTTTTTTACTATTTTCCTTAAATTACTTGTTGGTGTTTAAATTATTATTACTAATAAAATAAAACAGAGTGGAAATCAGCGAAACAGAAATGGACAAACGATAAAGAAAAATCATGGAAACCAACCAAACGCTGGTTCTTCTAAAAGTTAAATAAAATTGACACAATGAACACTGAGTAATGCATAGAATTGCTGAATCATTCTAATGTACATCTGAAACTAATAGAATACTGTATGTTAGCTAGACTGGAAGTAAAATTTTAAAATCCTAATAAATTATTATGACTAAATGAGCAAGATACATAGTTGAAGTGGGCAGTATACTATATTTTACTTTTTTTAAATGAAATTTTGATATCCCCAGAGTTAATACTCCCACCACCTTTCTTCCCAATCACTTTTTCTTTGTAGCTATTATTCACTGAACCCCAAAGATAACCCCAAAGGTTATCTATCCTCCACTGCACCCAAACCCAGCAGGTCCAACCTTCCAGGGATTCCTGTCCTCCACCTGGTCGCTGTCTGATTTTGCTTCAAGCTACTATTTTTCAATCTTGAAGGTTACTTAAGTCAGAGCAAATTCCAAGGGTCTCAGCCTGCTTTATCTCCTCACCCCCCAACTCTCCCCAAAACGTGGACTTAAGTGTATGCAGGTTGGAAGTGCTGCTTTGATCCAACCAGCTAGGCTTTCGTTTGTTAGGTAACCAGAGGTCCTCCCCCATTCTATGTCCTTGGGATTCACTGGGTCTTTTTTCTCCATGTCTGGTTCTAGTGAAGGAGCCATCAAAAGAGTTTCAGGGAAAAGCATTATCAATGAGTATTTCTACACCTTGACATACTTGGGTGCTAAGATCACAGCTGATAATAGAAGATAAAGCTGCCAAGTGTGCTGTTCCTGATGAGAGAATTACTGGCTGGATCAGAAACATGGTACTTGGAGAGGGAGCAAGGAGGACGGAACCCTGTTGGGGTAGCAATTGGGGTGCCGGCGCAGACCGACCACAACAGAGGCTCGAGTCCCTTTTTAGCAGGTGTACAACATCCACTTCATATAAGCAGGAAATATGAGACCACCCCAACGGACACACACTGGCGGCCCTTGGACAAAATCAGACCCGCAGACATATTCTCCTGGTCAGCAGCGTTTCTAAGCCTTTGAATGCTTTTAGGCTGGCGTTCGCCTTCACCCCACTACCCTCCACACCCCGCACCTGTACAGCCCCGAGGGTGTGGCATTTGAGAACTCTAATAATCTGGTCCCTTTAAATTACAGAAGATGGCGGGGAGGGGGGGAATCTCCGAGGAGGGGCAGTTTCAAGTCACGCAGCTCAGTGGCGACGCAAGGGCTAAGCAGCTCCGACAGCCGTCCGGATACACCACTCTGCCGCTCACTCTCACTGGGCCGCGTGGCCTGGCCTGTGCAGGCTGAGTCATCAGTTTGCTCACTAGGAACAGATTTAGAGCAGAGCGCCTGAGACAACCAGCAGGGCTATTCCCCACAGGCTGGATAAAACATTCCTGGCTCAAGAAAGAACGTACATAACCTCCAAGTCAAGTGATCAGAACATCCGAGTGCGCCAGCTTCAGTGTCCTGCTAGAAACGCGGCTGACTTTTCATTTCATTCCCCCATTTTGCAGGCTTCTGGCCAACCATCTCTTTTCATTTCTTCCGTAATCCTTTGTCCAGAGTACAGTGCCGCCGCTTGATTAGAGGGTGGCATTTGGTGATTGGTAAGCGCCTGAAAGAACGTAGCAGCTTCTTAGCTGCTCAGTGTCCTTGGGCTCACAAGCCCTAGACAGCGGCCTTGTGTCAGCCGTAAAGCTGGCGGGCAGCAGGGCCCTCGTGGATGGACCCCTCTCGCTGTGTTCCCAGCTGCCAAGAGAGAAGCCTTCTATAGGAGTGCCAGCTTCCACCACAGAATTAGAAATACCTAACATCTGCACCACACCTCCTATTTTCCTTAACTCCTGTTCCTTTGCCTGCACCACTCATTTTGACACTAAATAATATTTAGAAAGATTAAATTTATCACAAGTGTGCCTTTCAGATTCCTAACTATATTTTAAGGCTCTAAATGGAGGGTGCCTGGGTGGCTCAGTTGGTTAAGCGACTGCCTTCGGCTCAGGTCATGATCCTGGAGTCCCAGGATCGAGTCCCACATCGGGCTCCCTGCTCAGCGGGGAGTCTGCTTCTCCCTCTGATCCTCCCCCCTCGCATGCTCTCTCTCTCTCTCTCTCTCTCTCTCTCATTCTCTCTCTCAAATAAATAAACAAAATCTTTAAAAAATAAATTATAAAAAAAAAAAGGCTCTAAATGGAAAGGGGGCAAAAAGTACAAATTTTGGAGACACGCTCCTGGGGTGCAGATCCTAGCTCTGCCACTTACTGGCCATGTGACCCGGCCACATCCCTGAACTTCTGGGGCCAGGTAGCCTCATCTGTGGAGCGCAGACAGAAGTGTCTACCTCTAGGAGCTTTTGGAGGAACCAGCACAGGACCTTGTCCTTTCAGATACTCACCAAGTATTTAATGTTGCCAAATTGTTCGTCTGGGTTGTCATATTCAGGATTCATCGTGGAAAGTCGTTGTCATGATTGATTTGGCTGAGCCACACAATGTTTTAACAATAAAATACCACATTAAAACTGATACTAAAGAGGAAGTCCTGATCATTATGTGAAGAAAAGACAGAGAAAATAAAAATACATCTTGCTGGATGGACAATGCATACTAAAATTCCAGATCGGTGTCTGAACTGAAAATAGTTACACTGTCCTAGATTTAACTATGCTTAATTTGGTTTTAAGCTATTTCCATTCAAGATTATTTGTAAAATTAAACTGGCTGCCAGTTATAAGTGTCACCAAGATTCTAGGAAATAAACATAATAGTAATAGTGTGATGATACAGGTTAACCGCTATGGTTAAACTTACTGGTTGCTTCTGAACACCAAGGGATTCGTTGCCATTGTTCTTTTGTTAGAGCTAATGAATTGTCCACTGACAGAGTTTTCCTTTCCTTCTCAATTTAACCATTTAAGGGAGTTTATAATTTCTCTTTACCTCTTTGAAGTGAACCAAAGGCAACAGCAGTGTGGTCTTCTATTCACCAAGCCTAGAAGTAAGAGCAGGATGGTCCAGTGAAGGCTGCCCGATATCCCATATTGTTCGTGCCACTGCTGAATTTCCCACAGAGCTGGATGAAAGATGTGTGTGGGCACTTCTGTTGGACAAACCACAAGCCAAAGCAAAAATATGCTAACATACATTGAATTTGGACCATGTTCTGAATGTTGTCTGACACCATGAAACACTGCTTCCAGGGAGGTGGGGAAGCTGCCGTGTCAAAGGCAAGGCGAGGGCTCCCCATTTCCCTCTGCAGCGGGCGGGAGGCATGACTACCCGCAACGAGCCGTTTCCTACAAGGGACTCCTTCTCTGTGACACGCAAGCTCGGCAGCACAGAGTTCAGACATCTGAAGGCCACATGGATAAATTCTGAAGCAGAATTAAGAGAAAGCGGCAGCTCGCTCTATCAAGGAAAGTGGAGTGGGGAGAACAGCAGGCAGAAAACTATTATTTTAATTCGGGCTCCACTTCCAGGTTTAGCCTCAAACTGTGGGTATCACTCTGGGCATTTTTCATCACCGTCCCGGGCCACACCCAATCCCCCTGACCCAAACACGCTGAGCCCAGGAAGGCAGTGTTAGATTTCCTTACAAAATCCCCTTTATTCATTTGTTCTTCAGATGCTGATTAACAGTGTTTAATTTATTTCAGACCAGGAACTGGTTTTTCTTCTGACTGTTCATCGCACCATTTTGATCAACAGAATGTAACTAACAAGCTTAAAGAGCCACTCAATACTGAATCAGCAGCTCATACCATATGCTGTGGGTAAAAACATACTTCCCAAAAAAGCTAAATGCAGAAAGACCAAGGATAGAAGATGCATTTAATACTTAAGAAGTCTAACAGGATGTGCTTAGTATGTGGAACATTGAGATTTTAAGGGGGAAAAGTTATTCTTTAAATATATCTATCCTAAAACATCTTTCTTCTGTTCTATTACAGTTTTTATCCTCACAACAGTATTTTAAGGGAAGAAATCAAATTAATTACAAAAACAATTGCAACTTGGATGGATCTTTAGTGAGATCGTTTTAAAAAAATGCAAAAATCCTGTTTTCTCAGAAACGTGGTTATACGGCCCACAGATTTCATGGTAACAGTATGGTTAAGTTCTAAATCTTGGAAAATATATATTCGACTTTACTCCGGTAATATCCAAGTTCATGTCTGAGTAAAGAAAACCCAAACCACATCACAATTACAATTTTTAAATGCAAGGGTCTTTTGCTTTTCTTTTGCTTTACATCCACCATTCCGAAAGGAAGGAGACTCTCATTGAAGGCCTGGTTGCTTCATTAGCATATTCATGTAATAAGCACAGCTTAGGCCTGAAATATCTCAAAGGGCTCCATTATGTATTTGTCATTTTCAAAAACATCTTACAACTAAACACTAAATCTCTTTTAGAGAAATGAAAGCCGCCTGATTTATCAGAGCTTGATAGACTACGTTTTCTTAGCATCAACACCCCCTCCCCCAGTTTCTTGTAGGGCTAACAACTAAAACCGTGGGCTGATTTCTGTTTTATGCATGCTTTTGTGTAGCAATCTAAAATCACTCTTTCCCAGCTAAGCAGGGGATGAAATATTTCACTGGAATTTTAAAATTGCTTTTGAATTATATGACAGTCTTCCATTTGGAAGTGACTAAATGATTTTGTCACCAATAAAAATTTCCACATTTAAATTTCTTCCCAAGCTTTTGGTATCCAGAAACGAAAAACTGATATATAACTCATCCTAAACTGTCGCTGATGAAAAAGAGCACAGTAAATTAAAATGAACATTTTAAAGGGCCCATTGGGTCTTAAATTTTCATTTGTTCTCATAACAAACATAATGGCAGTTTAACAGTAACCGTAAAGCACGTGCACAACCACCACTTGGGTCAGAAGACAGAATGCTGTAGCACTCCAGAAGCCCGCTAGGAGCCGCCTACTCCTCAGTACCCGGGCCTCCAGAGACAAACCACCCTCCTGACTTCCACATTCAACATTCTTGTTCTTTAGTCTCAGCCCCTATGAATGCACCACCAAACAGAATTTACCTATTCTTCAACTTCAACTGAGTGGGAAAAAACTATTTATTCCTCTCTCTTACTTCTTTTGCTTATTGTTAAGATTCCATCCAGGATGTTTTGTAGAGCTGTAGTTAATTTCCAGAGCTGGGTTGTTTCCAGCTAGGGTCTATCACAAACATTCTTGTATATTCATTGTAGTACAACATGTCCAAGCATTTCTAGAGTGTGCACCTAGGAGAATTGCTGGGTCCTGTGCATATTTTCCCCATACTAGAAAATTATTCCCACCAGCAGTGTGGTCATGTCACATCCTCACCAACAGTTGGCGCTGTCACACTTTAAATGACTGTCAGTCTAGTGGGGAGGGGGGCGGTAACCCAGCACAGTTTTCATTTTCATTTTTCTAAATGGTGATTGAAGATCTTTTCATGTGCACGGACCATTTAGATTTCTCTTGGGTAAAGTCCCTGAACTTTTTTTGAACAAGTTTTATGAAGATATAATTCAGACACCACACAATGCACCCATTTAAAATATACAATTCAGTGGCTTTTGGTATACTCAGACAGATGCAACCATCAAGTTTTAGAACATTTTCATTTCAAAAAGAAACTTTAGGGCACCTAGGTGGCTCAGTTGTTAAGCGTCTGCCTTCGGCTCAGGTCATGATCCCAGAGTCTTGGGATTGAGCCCCGCATTGGGCTCCTTGCTCAGCGGGAAGCCTGCTTCTCCCTCTCCCACTCCCCCTGCTAGTGTTCCCTCTCTTGCTTTGTCTCTGTCAAATAAATAAAATCTTAAAAAAAAAAAACACCAAAACTTTAGCTATCATATCACCTCCTTAGCTACCCATTTTCTGCACACCAGCCCTGTGCAACTGCTAAACTACTCTTTCTATAGTTTTTTATATTCTGGACTCTCATATTAATGGAATCATATAATACATAAACTCTTGTACCTGACTTCATCACTCATGTCCATTCACGCTCATCCAAGTTGTAGCATGTAGAAGTCTTTCATTCCTTTTATGGCAAAATAATATTCCACTGTATAGGTATCCCACATTTTATATGCTCCTTAATTCATCCATTGGCCTTGGCCAATTGGGGTGATTCCACTTTTTGGTTATTATGAATAATCCTGCAATAAACTTTTGTGCACAAGTTTTTATGTGGATATGTTTCTCTTGGATATATACCTAGGGATGGAAATGCTGAGTCATGTGGTAACTCTGAAAAAATGCCAGGCTATTTTCCAAAGTGACTGTACCATTTATATTTCTCAGTGTATGAAAACCCCAATTCCTCCACATTCTCATCCAGACTTGTTATCTGACTTTTGATCTTAGCTGTCCTAATGGGTGTAGAGTGGAAGCTCACTGTGGTTTTGATTTGCCTCTCCCCATGGCATCCTGTACCTTTCCATGTGCTTATCAGCCACGTGCACATCTTCCTTGGAAAAGTATCTCTTGAGATTCTTTGGCTTTTAACTGGATTGTCTTTTTGTTATTGAGATGTATTAAGACTCTTAAATGCCCATCTTCTTAGTAACTGTATAGAGTAGTTCTTTATATATTCTGGTAATAAATCCTTTGATATCTTACATAGTACCAATATATTCTCCCATCATGGATCTAGTCTTTTCACTATGTGATGCCTTTTAATGAAAAGAAATGGTTTCAATATAGCTGAGTGAATGGTGTTGTGACTTAAGACATCTTTCCCAAAGCCAAATCACGAAAATATATTTCCCTGTATTATTTTCTATAGAACTACAAAACTAAACACTAAAAGCTTTGCAGTTTTGCTTATACATTAGGTCAAAAATTCACTGGAGTTCAGGGCACCTGGGTGGCTCGGTTGGTTGGGTGACTGCCTTCGGTTCAGGTCATGATCCTGGTGTCCCTGGATCGAGTGCCGCATCGGGCTCCCTGCATCGGGCTCCCTGCTCGGCGGGGAGTCAGCTTCTCCCTCGGACCCTCCCCCCTCAGCACTTCCAACCTGGAGTTCATTTTTATATATAGAGCAGGGATCCAATTTCATTTTGTTCTTATATGGCTATCCCATCATCATTTATTGGAAATACGGTCCTCCCCACCCATATTTAGCAGGGCTAGCCACTAACTCTTAACCATTCCATCTCTTTCCTATAAAATAAGAGAAGCAGACTAAATCAGGGTTCCCAATCTGAAAGGTTTTATTAAAATGCGGATTTCTAAGTCTCCCCACAGAGAGAGGTGGGAGAACGGCAGGCAGGCAGGAGGATCACACTAGGACTTCAGGTGTATAGTAAATTCCCTGGCTAATGAGTATGTAGCCAACCTGGCTCCTGCCAACATATGGACACTGTGGAGATCAATGGAAATGATTCCCATGGTTCCTTCTAGCTTTAAGAGCCTTTATTTTTGCAAAGTCTTTGGGTACAAATTGCTTTTTCCATACCACTTGGGAAGAAACACGTATACACGTCCTATCACAAAGAAACACAACGCATTTCAAATTCCACAAACTACATGACTTTATTTATAAAGTTCACCACACCACCTACTATTGCCCATGTCCATTTAAGTATTCCTCAGCTGCAGCTCTCATTCTTCCAAAATAAAAATCTTTGAAAATGTACTCCGAGTATTACTAAATATTTTATTAAGTTGATATCCCATGGGTCTCAAATTGCCAGCACTACGAAAACAGGGTTAATATAAAACAATACAAAAGTGTTATAGACAACAGCTTATCAGTATTCTCTTCGCTCCTTTGGTGGGATTTTCTCATGTAGTAACTTTGATTCGTGAAATGATTTCATTTACAAAACTATTATTCTTCGCTATTACCTCAGCTTTCAGCTGTTTTAGCTTCATTGTGATGTTTTCTTCTGACATTTCAGTAAAAGGCACTTGCTTCACCTTGGATAAAAACTCCTGAATAATTTTTTCACCTTGCTGAAAGACATATGAATGCTCCATTAGTCTTTAAAATCTCTTTAAAAAGTCACAATAAATTGTAATGAATTGTTTCATTAAATTTCAATCTAAACACACCACCCGATATTCAAAGAACATTCTTTAAATTTTAAGCGTGCACTATCCAGAATATATAGAGAGCCCTTAGTTGACCACATTTCATCATAACAAGTTATTAAAGGGTATTTATAAATACATTCTCAGCTGCTAATGAGAAGGGGTTCAATATTTTAGTAGTTCCCAAATCCGTCACCCTTTGTAATCGATATATAAACTTAATCTTCTGGGAGAAAAAGAACTCAAGGTTTATAAATACTGTAATGCCTAGACAGTCCCAGAAAATTCAGTACTCATAAACACACAGAATTTTTAAATTACTAATTTACTGGCCAGTTGTTGGCATTCTAAAGAGCATGGCCATTACTTGCCATGTGATCGTGGGGAAATTCCTTAACCCACATTCCTCATTCATAACATGGGGATGATATTCCCAACCTCACAGGGCTGTTGGGAGAACTGGAGAGTGAATATGTGCTTAGAAGTGCTTAGAACAGTGCCTGGCAAAGGGTAAGTACTATGTAAATGTTCATCATCACATATGAAGCAGAACTAAAAAGTCTGCTTTTCATACACGGAGCTAGTTGGTAGTAAGTACCTTGAGGGTTGAAAGGTAGATATCAAAATGGTAAGGTAAAGAAGATATATTTCTCTATTAAATAACAAGTACACTCTTTTTGAAATAAAGACAGAATCTAGACTTAACACTGATAGTTATGCATCTCCCTTAGCTTAAAGTTTTTTCAAAATACAATGTAATTAATATTATCAAAAGCACATGGTTTCTGTTCTAGTTGGAAACCAGGAATCACATAACAGAGCCTACCTAACCCCAGACCATTGTGTTGCTCCTAACAAGACCATTCCAAAGCAACCTCCCCGACTTAAACTAGTAGCATGACAGAACACATTTCTCCTGCCTCTACAGGTACAACAGATAAAACTCTACCTTTTCAGCCTAAAAATCAGACATGCTCATCTCTTACTGGAACAATTACCTATCCTTCAGGTAAGAACATCAAAAAAATCACTGGCTAAAAGCTAAACCATGACAAGAAGTTCTCACAATGCATAAACACAGTAAATGCTGCCAAGACCCACCAGTGAATTAAGATCCTTTTATTTTCATTATTGCAGAGCATTATCCTTTACTTTTAAAAATATACATCAGGCATATGCTGTACCTTTCTGTGTGATTTTCACCCATCACTCAGAGAAGGCCTAACTTAAGATGCACTTCTCCCATGAGAACTGAAGCATCCTGCCCACAAAGAGCTTTGTAGAGTAAACATGTCATATACCACATTATTCTCCTTGACATGTTCATCATTATCTCCCCAACTAGATTCTAGACAACTGGAAGGCAGAACTGTGTTTATTTTTTTTGTTAGTCCCTTAACTAAGCAATTAACTGAGTAAATGTGCAATTAACTGGATGTGACCTGTTTATGAAGTAATCAAAAAAGGGCTTGGACATCTGTAACTCCTTTGAATTACTTCCTTTAAACCTAGACTAATATTCCTGTCCTCCAACATTTAAAATGTGGTATTGACATGCTCTCTTTTGGTCATGTACATAGTGCAGAAATCAATAACGATACAGATGAAGTCTTCACCATGCAAAGAAATCTAAGTGAAAGGCAACAATGAATGATTAAGTAAGTATTAGAATCACACGGGACCTGACAGATCTAACAACACAGGATTAAATAATTACAAACACAATGCGACAAAC
The DNA here is from genome assembly GCF_003265705.2 of Callorhinus ursinus. Classification (NCBI taxonomy): domain Eukaryota; kingdom Metazoa; phylum Chordata; class Mammalia; order Carnivora; family Otariidae; genus Callorhinus; species Callorhinus ursinus. Next base: position 72,896,053 of record NW_027397072.1, read on the forward strand.
CTCTCTTTCCAGATAGCACCTCTTTGCTGCTGGTTCCATGTCATCATACCCTTGTGAATCTCCAATATTCTGAAACTCCTCTAGTTCCAGAGCTTTCTGTCTAGCACACTCTATGACATGCCTAGGGAAATTTGCAAGCTCTGCAACGTGAATCCCAAAACTTTGATCACAGACACCTAGGAGAAATTTGGGGGTTGTGAGAAGCAGGGCAGAAAGAGACAGCAACTGATGTAAATAGAATTCATCCATCTCACCTTGTCATTTGGAAACTTAATTTTGTATTTCAAATACATTAGCCAAATGTTTCACAGTAACTCAGATGAAGGAATTTTAATTAAGCTTTCAGTGGAAAGTAATTATGACTTGGCACACAGTGTTTTGTTTTATCCTTGACAAATGTAGTAGGAAAAATAAAAATATCCCCAAAAAAAGCTTGATAGCGAATCCTCAGAGGTCTGGACAAATATCAGAATCTGAAGAAAAATTAATCAATTCAATTATCCCCCTGAGGTTTTCTCATTTCATAAGGGAGGAATTAAATAAAGTACGAAGAAAAAAAAAAAAGATAAATGTGTGTCACTAATTAAGAGCATTTTACTCAAAATATATGGCTTATTACTGAAGAGTCCATCTTCTATCTGCCTACGTCATTTTCTAGAGATAGTGACTTCAGGAAATTGGCTGGATAAATACAAATAATTACAATACTGGTCTTAGAAAAGTTAACTTACCAGTCTTACATAATCTTACTCTGACTCTAAACTATTGCAAACACATGACAATGGAATCTTAGACTCATATTACCAGTAAGTTTTATAGACTAGGTAGCTTATCTTCATCCCCATTTGCAGAAAATAAATGGACTTACAACATTCCTTCCAGACATTTAATACAAATGATGCTCACAGAGTTATCATGGAGCTTCCATTTTTTGCCTCAACTATGTATCAACTGTAAAAATTTTTTTGGCCTAGTTATATATCCCACACACTCTGGGCTGGATACTCCACACAACTAAGAGAAACAAACAAAAATAAAAGAGAAGCAAATGTTGATAAACATCCACAGGGACGGATGGATTTATTCCTATCTTCTCTCAGGTCATCTAGTCTTTTAAAATTCTGAACCCAGGGGAGCCTGGGTGGCCCATTCGGTTAAGCGTCTGCCTTTGGCTCAGGTCATGATCCCAGGGTCCTGGGATCAAGCCCCTCATTGGGCTTCCTGCTCAGTGAGGAGTCTGCTTCTCCCTCTTCCTCTGCCCCCTACTCGTGCTCTCTCTCACTCCCTCTGTGTCAAATAAATAAAGAGAATCTTAAAAAAAAAAAAATTAAAAATTAAATTCTGCACCCACTTCTTGGGGCGCCTGGGTGGCTCAGACGGTTAAGCATCTGACTCTTGGTTCCAGCTCAGGCACGATTTTGTGGGGGTCGTGAGATCGAGCCTCACAGCAATCTCCATGCTCAGCAGGGATGATTCTCTCCCTCTGCCCCTCCCCACCCCCCTCGCATGCTCACACTCCAATAATTAAATCAAATTCTGAACCCATTTATCATATAAAACACAAAACGCAAAACTTCAACTTCGTGCTAAATGCCAGGTCCAACTAAAAGTATCTATATTTTATGTCAATAATAATAATAGTATAAACACAGTAAGTCAAAAGGATTCCCACTGAAGCACAAGCAACAAAGGATAAAAGAACCAAAAATAATATTGTACTTATGTGCAACCAACTGACTGAAAGAAAATGTGTTCTTGGTAAATCAGAAAGCTATCTGAAAATATTCCAATGACTGGTGAAATATTTAGGCAGCAAAAACTTTACAGCACGTTAATCTCATCAATTTGGTAAATCTCATTAGCTGTCAGACCCACAAATGACAAACTTTTCTGAAAAGGATGAAATGCCAAGAAGTCATTCCCTATGTAAGAACTACTAACAATTTCAGGATTTGTGGAAACCCTACCTTTAAATGAGCCTGTTTATGTAACACACCCTTAAAAATGAGATAATTATTATTATTTTTTTAAGATTTTATTTATTTATCTGACAGATAGACACACAATGAGAGAGGGAACACAAGCAGGGGAGTGGGAGAGGGAGAAGCAGGCTCCCGCTGAGCAGGGGGCCCGATGCGGGGCTCGATCCCAGGACCCCGGGATCATGACCGGAGCCGAGGCAGACGCTTAACGACTGAGCCGCCCAGGTGCCCCACAACGAGATAATTATAATAAATGGTTTCCTAAGCAGCAAAAGAGCCCGGGAACTTCAAAGCTTATTATTGCTACTATCTAGTAGATACTTTGACAAGAAATCAGGCTGCCATGGGAGGTAGTACAAAACCCTCTGCGGTAATGCTGAAGAGTAGGGGTTATTCTTTCTGCAACTGTCTTATAATGAGTGGTCCTACCATGAGACACAGAAATATAATGTACTCTGTCCTTGTAGCCAGATTATGAACTAAGAGTAAATGTGTTCTGTACAAACATCAATAATTCATACTCAGAATCAGGCAATGACTGATGATGTCTTGGGTAAAAGTTTCCCACTGCCACACCTGAGTTTACAGTACACCAGTGGTATACACTCACCTTTCTTCACCTGATAAAGCATAGTTAAGGTCTCTTCAGTAGTTAGTGCTGTGACATGTAGATTATTAACAGTTGGTATCTGATTGGCCAACGCAGTAAGTTCATGAAAATGTGTTGCAAACATGCAAAAAGCACCAATCTTTGTTGCGATGTACTCTGATATAGCCCACGCTAACCCAAATCCATCATAGGTAGAGGTTCCTCTCCCCAATTCATCTATGATTATTAAAGAATCTTTGGTTGCAGACCTGAAACACATAATTACATGAAAATCACCCATGATATGTGATAATGCAAAAAAAACAAAACTAAGGCAATACATTGGGAAAGATGTGCCACAAACATAACAGATCATCTTAATATATAAAAAATTCAATAGTCAATTAAAAGAAGAAAATGGGCATGGTCACAAACAACTGATCGAAAAGGAAACAAATAGTGAATAAATATTTTTTAAATAGAACATCAAGACATGAGCTGAATTAACATAACATAAAAAAAAAAGACACAAGCGGAGATCAAGAGTTGCACGTTTATCTAACTGAGCCCCCCAGGCGCCCCAAGAATGCAACAGTTCTTCATGTGCTTACTGGTCATTTGTTTTCTGTGAATTGCCAGACATCTTTTGCTTATTTCTTTAAAGTTATGAATACTAGCTTGTTGACCAATTACTATACCAAACATTTGTACTGCTTCTATAATTCCCCACAAACAATGAACAGTAATTTACTAGGCATCTACTATATGTGATGTGCTTTAGAAGACACCAAGGAACAGAAGGCATAGCTTCTCTACCTTTAAAGAAGTGTCTAAAAAATTGAAATAAAGACAAAAGATTTCAGTAACCCCTAAAACAAAAAACCGAAAAATTACAGGCATGTCAAAGAGTTCAGAGAAGAAATACCCATGACCTGAGGCTTATGTGACAAGGAAAGTCATCAGAGAAGTAGAATTTCTGTCACTAAGGCCTTTAAAGATTGGAAAGGACATGGGTAAACATTCCAGGTACTGTGAACAGTTCAAGCAAAAGCATGGCAGTGCTTTTGGTGGTGGAGGTTATAAGATGAACAACTACCAAAAACCTTAAGACAAATTTAAAGATCAAAGCTTTCCTCAACTATTACCAATTACCCTTTTAAGATAATATGAAGCGCATAAAGTTCACAAGAAAACTATTAAACTAGACAAAGGTTTTCCAATGTTTTATCGATGAATCTGCAAATGTACTTCTAACAGTACAGGGACATTCATTTCCATTTTGAGAGGACTGGGAAAATCACTCACCTGAGAATAGAAGCAGTTTCTAGCATTTCAGCCATGAATGTGGAGACTCCTTTCAACTGACTGTCGCCAGCCCCTACACGGGCCAGGATGCAGTCCACAATGGACACTTCTGCTGACTCACATGGCACAAAACACCCAATCTGGGCCATGAGAACGATCACCCCAGTTTGGCGAATATATGTGGATTTACCTCCCATATTGGGGCCTTTGAAATAAATTATATCAAAAAGCAAGATTATTTATTTCTGCCACTAATAAATTGCTAGTCCTAAATCGCATTTTTGTGACTAATCACCTGGTCATACAGATATGGCATATAAGCAGCAGAACCATCAACTGCCAGAGTAATGCTATTCTCCCTTCAGACAAACCTACACTGCACCTTTCATCGACAGGACCATAAAAAACATACCTTACCTATAATTTGCCTAGAAGAACCACAGATTTTCCCACAGCTCATACAACTGCCTGCACGATAATTTTATGTCATCCAGAAAAGTAGTACACATCTGACTAAACACTGTAATTCATTAATAAACGAGGCTATTAGTGAATGGGTCATTATGGTCTAATCCTTCAAATCACTTAAATTCCACACTAAAGCCCTAAGACACAACCCTATTTTCCACTAAAGTACAATTTATTTGTCTGGGTTAGATCATATCAACAACTTGAAAATCCATTTGGGGAACTAGAATATTATCTCTGACTGTTTCCCAAATACATCTGGTCAAAGACTACCCCCTCCCCACTTTTGTTTCTAGAATCTGGTTAAGATCTAAAAATACTTCAGCTTGAGAGACAGGCTGCATTAGTCTATAAGCAAACTTTTTTTCAAATTTCACACAAATACAGTCCCATGTCTTTAAAAGAATTGCTACCCTAGGCTGAGGTCATTTCAGCAGTCAGTTCTGCTTGACCTTCAATGACGCACTATCAAAAGGTCTGGCTTTGAAGGCATGTTCATTTTTAAATGCACTAAACCCCTGGAACAGAAGTTTCATATAAAGATGACATGCGCTCCTAAGGCCTCCCCCTCCTTCCAAATCTTCCCTCTAACCTAAATGTGAACATATTACTAACTAGGATGAATAACATGTTCCTTTACTAACTTCAAGAACTAGGACTTTCTTCATCAGTTTTAAATATTTCCACTCCAACATAAAAAAAGGGAAACATTACCCCCAAAAAAGCCCATAAATTAGGTGGGTTTTTTGTTTTGTTTTATTTTATTTTTTTTACCAGTAATGATGTGGAACATCTGTTTATCTTTTTCAAAGTGAACATCATTAGGAATAAAGGCAACTTCATCTTGAACTTCAACACAAGCATGTCTGGATGCTTTCAATGTAATTTTTCCTTGTCCTTTCTCCAAAATGACCGGTCGTACATATGGAACAGGTGCTCCATTTGACACATGTGCAAAGCTGACAACAGCATCTAGCTGAGCTAACACATCATTGAGTGTCTGCATTGGTTCTACATAGCCTGTATAAAAATAGAAAATGTGCACAGAAATACTGAATAAAGAAAATACATATAAGCAGTTATAGGAATAAATTTAACTTCCCTATTTAGGAATTTAAAATCCATTTTCTAATTTATATACTTAAAAAATTAACAGAAGTTTGCCATAACTAAACTTCAAAGGAACACCTAAAACCTCCAAGGTTAAAACGTATTACTACATCTTCCCCTACTATGAATAGACTTCAAAAATAGAAAGAGTGTGATACCCTCCCTTACCAAAATCCATTAAAACAGAAAACACACAGCTGCTTATCATAAGATATATGCAAACACCAGGTTGTAAGATCTAATAATGTGACCATCAAGGCCTGTGCCTGTATAAACCTGACCATACGAGTGTTACTTGAGCTTTTTTTTCCCCATCAGTACCACATGCAGTTGAATTTTAGCAAAATTTAGATCCATAATTGTCACTTAAAATACTTTCAATGAGATTCTACTCTTCTAGAACATTAAAACCAAAAGCTATTATGTACACTAAAAAATCCTTGACAGGTGGCAGGCAATTCGTGTTTCAACAATAAAAATGGTCAAAATTTATAGAATAGATTCTGAAATTTTAATAGCAAGGAGGGGTTGGTAAAATATCCCATACATTATGTAAACTATCACATGGGCATCAGTGTGTCAAAAGCTTCAAAGGACATTCATGAGAATTAATGAAATGGCAGGAAATAGGATTCATCTTTGACTCCCTTGTTCCCCATAAAAGTTATAAAATGTTTTAAAAATAAAAATTAACTTATGAATGGCTGAATACAAATAATTCTGTTACTGTCTCACCACTTTTAAATTTATTCCTGTCTTACCTAACAGGTATTCTTAAAAAAAAAAAAAAAGGAAAGGAATGGTTCACACTACCCTATCATGTAGGAACAAGAACCTGCAAGAATTACTTAAACATTAATGGAGTACTTACTGTGACTACTTTAAAAAAGGAAAACTGAAGCCTCTTAAGGTATCTCACATCACCTAGCCCTTAACAGCATCACCTAGTCTGGTTTAATAGGAAGATAAAGAACCATAAAAATGATCCATTACATTTTTAAATACAGATAATGCGTATATTAGACCAAGAAAAGGTTTCATTTAAATTCAAGGTAACTCTAGGGGCACCAGGGTGGCTCAGTCAGTTAAGTGTCTGCCTTTGGCTCGGGTCATGATCTCAGGGTCCTGGGATTGAGCGCCGCAACGTGCTCCCTACTTGGCGGGGAGTCTGCTTCTCCCTCTCCCCACCCCTCTTGTGCTCTCTCTCAAATAAACAAAAATTTAAAAAAACCTTTAAGTTTTATGTTTATTTTGATTTACTATAAAATTCGTAATAGTAAAATAATTTATAGAATTACACAAGTACATAGTTTTTAAATGACTTTTTACCACTCAATAATTCAGCATGAATATCCTGGAAATGAGGACATCCTCCTACTTACTCACAATACAAACTCAAGAAATATGACACCAATACCATGTTATCTCTTATTAAACTTCACGAATTTGTCTTGAGTGTCCTTGATAGCTCTTTCCCATCCCCAACTCCTAGTCCTGGATCCATTCAAGGACCATCTACTGATTTGCTTGTCGTGTCTCCTTAAGTCTTCTATAATCTAGAACAGATCCTGGCCATTCCTTTTTTGCTACCATGACACAGACATTTTTAAAGAGTACAAACCTTAAAAAGAATGTCCCACAATCTAAATTTATCTCCGTTTTCCCTTCTTGTTAACAATCAGGTTAAACATTTTTGTCAAGAATAACCACATGGGCAATACTGTGCTCTTCCCTCTACATCACATCAGGAAGCATATATATGTCATTTGTCCCATTACTGAGGATGCCAACTTTGATCCCTTGGTTGAAGTAGTTCTTTGGTATATTTTTGAAAGGCACAATAACAGTTATAGTCAATACACACGTGAGGACAGGCAAAACCTTCCAGTTTAACACATCAGCCTCACCTTGTGCTTCATTCTGTGCCAAGGGCAATACCATAGTGTCAAGCCACGCAATTTTCTCAAACAGTGCCCTCCAGAACTCTGAAAATCTACAAAATGGCACATAGAACTTGGAAAGGCTTGCTTCATGCATAATTTTCTATTTGTTTTTCAGTGATATTTATTTCTAAAACTTAGAGCATGAGCCCATAGATAATTATCTAAGATTATTAGTGCCTTTAGTCCTTGGTGTTTCTTGTTACAACTATAATAAATTTTGTGCTTTTCTGCAGTGTGTTTTTCAGGGTATTCCCATTCCTTAGCCTGCACTAGCTTCTCTTTCTAAGAGTTATTTCCAGTTACTTTTCCCACCACAATACAGCATGCATGATTTTATAGGTAGCCTAACATAATAGTCACAGTATGTAACAGCTTTTTAAAAAACCACTCTTGAAACATCCTGATATTATTTCTATTACTAAAAACCAGGTTATATTCAGAACATTTTATGTATTGGTTCTATTAAATTTACCTGAAGAAATATTGACAATTTCTTTAACAATGGCATCCTGGGCTTCCTCATACTCGGTTTTATTTTTGGTATACTCTTCATTGAGAGAAGTCAGTTTACTGCAAGTCAAGATAATGACATTATTAAAAATATCAAAACATCTACTGAAGTAATGTGTACTACATAAAATATATCCAGAGCATCTATCCTAAAAAACACCGAAACAATAATTAAAATGAAAATGTGAGTAGAAAATGGGCAACTCATTAGGGACAGAGGTGGATGGAATTCAGTGTATTTAACATTTACACTGTCTAGAAGAGCCCACTGGCACAAATGTTGCTGTAACATTTATTCCCCCGAGTAAAATTCTGATCTGTGACCTTTTCTAAAATATTTAAATGGAATTAAGTCTTCATCCTCATTTCAGATAGAGGCCATCTTCCCCCCACCCCTTTAAGGTTTTATTTATTTATTTGACAGAGAGACACAGCGGGAGAGGGAACACAAGCAGGGGGAGTGGCAGGCAGAGGGAGAAGCAGGCTCCCCGATGAGCAGGGGGCCCGATGTGGAGCTCGATCCCAGGACCCCGGGATCATGACCTGAGCTGAAGGCAGACGCTTAACCACTGAGCTACCCAGGTGGCCAAGAACAAACTTCAAAATACATAAATAAATAAATAAATGATTTATTTATCTGAGAGAGGGAGGGAGGAGGGGGAGAGGGAGAGAGAGAGAATCTCGCTGACTAGGGAGCCTGACTCGGGGCTCAATCTCACAACCCTGGAATCATGACCTTAGCCGAAATCAAGAGCAAGACACTAATTCCACTGAGCTGCCCAGGCAGCCCATGAAAAGAACAATCTTTTTTTTAAAGATTTTATTTATTTATTTATTTATTTATTTATTTATTTATTTATTTATTTATTTATTTGAGAGACAGAGAGTGAAGTGAGAGAGCGAGAGAGAGAGAGCACAAGCTGGAGAAGGGGCAGAGGAAGAGGCAGAAGCAGACTCTCTACTGAGCAGGGAGCCCAATGCGGGGCTCAATCCCAGGTCCCTGGGATCATGACCTGAGGCGAAGGCAGACACTTAACCGACTCAGCCACCCAAGTGCCCTGTGAAAGAACAATCTTAAAAATAGACCCAAAGGGGGCACCTGGATGGCTCAGTTTGTTAAGCATCTGCCTTTGGATCAGGTCATGATCCCAGGATCCTAGGATCGAGCCCCCATGTCAGCCTCCCTGCTCGACAGGGAGCCTGCTTCTCCCTCTCCACATCCACCCCCCTGCTTGTGCTCTCAAATAAATAAATAAAATTTTTATAAAACAAACAAATAACAACAACAAAAAAAAGACCCCAAAGTGTCCCTTCAGTCAATAAGGAAAAGAGGAGTTATTTAACAAGGGGTGTTGGAATACCAATGAGGTTCTTATAAAAAAATAAAGCTTCATGCTTATCTGATACCTCATATCAATTAACAAGTAAGGTAAAACTTCCTTATTATAGAACATTCATGTCTCATGAGAGAATAATTTAGAGTTCCATGGAGCTACTGAAGGCTTAACAAAATAATGTAGGCATACAAACCTGTTGGTAAATTTAACACCATTCTTCTGAATGTCCACCGTACTGAAGTTTTTATTGTTACGAAGGACTTTTTCTTCCTTACATGTTACGCGAAAGTAATAACCAAACTGTGCACTGGAATCCAGTTTAATCTGTTTGCCAGGATCCAAACCTTCATGATATGGAGATAAAGAAAAAGTATGTCATAGATGTCTACAGCCATCTTTCAACGTAAATGTTTAAAATAATTAACTCATTACAAGACAGCACAGTGGAAATTATTAAGACGATCTAATGGGGAAATATTGAAACTCTACTTCACTCAACTACATGAATGAAGGCTATCTATAAAATCCTCGAACTCTTGTATTAAAAGGTAGCTTCTGACATGGAAGTGCTCTCTGGGTACAGCCAACCAAGGCTGTAGAGCACAAAAGTGGGCTATGGGCACAGGGATGGATACGCTACAGCCCCTGCCCTTGAGGAGCTCTGCACCAGGGTTCTTACTTCACTGAAGCATATCTCTGGAACTAATACAAGAGTAGGATTAAAGGGAACAAACACACTTTCCAAACAAAAACTTAAAAGACTCTCACAATGAAACTCTATAAAACTAGGACACATAGTTTCTGTTAAGTGTAGGAAACTTCACAAAACAAGCAATGATTGATCTGCTAGATTTTATTTACCTCAGGTTTTTGAGTTTTTATAAGTGTGTCCCCATCATCTCATTCATCAATATGATCTTTAGAGTATAAATCAGAAGAGAGAGATCATCTACAAATTTGATAGCTAAAGCATGGCTATCAAATATTAGTAGCAGCAAACAACTACAGACAGACTTCACTGAGCCGGGGAGGAAAGAGATCATAGAAAGAACGTAGAAAGAGCTATGAAATGAGAAGGGTAAAGAAAGGCAAAGATTCTTTACCTAGGGTCTAGTCCATATATGGATCCTCCATGGTAACTATTTGCAAAATGTTTTATATATGCAGGTATGGACATATTTCTGGGAAGAGGATTCATAACTTTCATCAGATTCTCCAAAAGTTTAATAAGAATTACTGCTTGAGGCGTCTTCTAATATGCTAAGATACATTTATTCATTCACCATACACATGAAAGATGCTCAAACAAAAAGATTCATAAATTCAGAACAAATTAGTGTGAATAATATGAGACTTATTGGGGAATTAATAATCTAGTATGGAGCGCCTGGGTGGCTCAGTTGGTTAAGCATCAGACTCATGATTTTGGCTCAGGTCAGGATCTCAGGGTCCTGAGATTGAGCCCCACACTGGGCTCTACACTGGCTGAGGAGAAGCCTGCTTAAGATTTTCTCTCTCCTTCTCCCTCTGCCCCTACCCCCACTCACGCATGCATTCTCTCCCTCAAAAAAAAAAATCTAGTATGGAAGGCAGACATTTAAAAAAAGGTGATGTTAATGAAGTGCTCTGGAACCCCAAAGCCAAATCAACGAACTATTCCTAGTAGAATGAAGCTTACAGAGGAGGTGATGTTTAATACAGATCCTATTTCAAGGAAATGATGCAAGGCCTCTTGGTTGATTTGTGGGATCATCCTGGGGTTGGAGAGTAGTAAGAGACAAATCTGGAAGAGAGTGAGGCTCCAAATGCAAAGTATCCTGTACCTCAACTTGGAAGTGTTTATAATTTCATTCTGTGGAAAAAAGGCCTGGCACTTTAAACAAGGAAGTGGCATGATTCACTGTGTCTTCTAGGCAAGTAATCCTGGCACCAGTGGGGGTACCATATAGACAAAAGAATTATTCAAACCGCCAATGAAGGCTTCTTACCTAAATCTCTTGCTGCACTTACTAATGTTGACTGCATCTTCTTTTCCAAGTCATCCATAATTTCTCTCAATTCACTCAGATTGGGATCAAATGAAGGTTTCACAAGGAATTCATGGTTTTCCACCTATAGACAGAACAAAAAATAGCTAAATTTTATAAATGATGGGTAAAGATGGAAATAACAATGTATTTTCTTTTCCTTCATTTAAACTTCACTTGTATTTTGAGTTAAACTTATGTTTTAAGTTACTCTGCCAATTAAGGAGTTTCCATTTATTAGATGTAAAATTCTGTTTGTAAGGAGCTTATTAGAGCTCTAGACATCCAGAAATTACTTAGATGAAAAAGATGCAGAGCTTATGTCACTAGTAGTATTCAGTATTTTTATTTACACTTCCCCCTAAACAATGTTCAATATGTTCTTCCTAACCATTACTAAAGAGTGTTCAATGTTCATAGCCTATAAAAGAATGTGTAGTTTTTACCCAAACCAAGGATCCATCTTAGGAACCTCAAAAATTTTTTTTAAAAAAGCTACAGAATTTCATTTCTTCAAACTGAAAGTTGATCAAAATCTTTCAAGGGGGCGCCTGGGTGGTTCAGTCAGTTGAGTGTCTGAATCCTGATTTTGGCTCAGGTCATGATGTCAGGGTCCTGGGATCAAGCCTGGCATCACACTTCATGCTCAGAGTGAAGTCAGCTTGGGATTCTCCCTCTCCCCCTGCCCCGCACTTGTGCCCCTTCTCTCAAATAAATAAATAAATCTTAAAAAAAAAAATCTCTCTTAAATACTTTGTTTCCCTAAATTCTTACCAAAGGCCATCAAGAAACCATAATGAAAGACAGATCTCACTTACAATGGCAAATGTATACACAAAATATTTAGAAACAAAGTCTTAACTATTTAGGACTTTTTTTTTTTTAAAAGATTGCTTGACTGATTTGACAGCGCACAAGCAGGCAGATTAGCAGGCAGAGGGAGAGGGAGAGGGAGAAGCAGGCTTTCCACGGAGCAGAGAGCCCAAGAGGGGATTCAATCCCAGGACCCCAGGATCATGACCTGAGCCGAAGGCAGACACTTAACTGACTGAGCCACCCAGGCATCCCAACTATTTAGGACTTTTATAAAAAATAACTGCTTACTGGAATATTTAAAACAACTGGTAAGCAAAAAGGTAAACTATGAAAAGAGAAAATCAAATCAAACATTAACATCTACTCATTCCTAAGAGACTGTCCAATAGGAATCCCTTTTTGAAACAAAAGAATTAAAACTTAGACAAAATTAGGAAAGAATACCTTTTAAAAAAGAATGAGGCATATCCTTACAGACACTAAGAACTGTTAAAAAGAATTAGGGGAAGGAAGCCTGACTGGCTCATAGAGCATGCGACTCTTAATCTCAGGGATTAATAAATTAAAGCCCCATGTTGGGTGTGGAGGCTATTAAAACAAACAAACAAAAACTACTAAAAAAGCACAATACAGGAGAGTCAGTTTTCTAAGACAAGATTTTCCAAAACTTCATAAATGAGATTAATATAATCTCTTTCCAATTACTCTCCACTTATTCAGAGCACACCTTCTTCACATACCAAAGGCGAACACCACAAGAATATGGAATTAAAATTACAAAAAGCTAGCAAAAAAAAAAGAAAAAGAATAAAACATTGATCAAATAACTTTCTCAACTTAAACTGACAAGAGATTTCAATATACTAAAATTTAAATTTTTGAATAAGTCCAATTAAAAAAAAAAGATTTGTAAAAAGAGCTACACAAAATGTAAAAATGGAAAGATTAACTTTTTTTTAATAAAGAAACTTGGTTTCCATGTATTTGAAAAATACCAAGGGTCATTAAATAGGCAAATATAAAAACATACAACTCACAGATGAGAAAATAAGTAGCAAAGTAACCCACAAGAAAATGCTAAAGCTCAATAAAAGATATGAATATTTAAGTAACCTTAAGATATTATTCTACAGCTATTTTTTTTTTTAAAGGAAAAGAAATCCTACCACCAAATACTGAGGAGGCTACAGTGAAATCAGTATATTCATTCATTTCTGGTGAGAATCTAAGTTGTTATAACCTTTAAAAAAAGGCAGTATGAGACAAGATTCAGAAATATTTGTTATACTCTTTGACATAGCAATTCTACTCCCAAGAATGCAACCTAAGGAATAATGCAACAGATGCAAAACAACACAGGGATGAATAAGATCTCTGCAGATTTATCTGTTACAGCAAAACCCAGAAATGATAAACATCACACATTTGCACAAGGGTACATCAATAATATACAGTTGATTCAAATAGACAGTGAAGATGATCTAGAAAAAAGAGCCAAGACTTAGGATAATTCCAAGGGAAAATAATACTACAATGGTGGGCTGACACTACTAAAGAATTTGCCTCTTCCAGTGAACTTAAGAGAGGCAGAGTCATGTGGGGTTCAGTGGGGAGTCTGCTTCTCCCTCTCCCTGCACCCCCATTGTGATCTCTCTCTCAAATAAGTAAAATCTTAAAAAAAAAAAAATTTACCTGTACTACTACTATTGTAGACTTTCTATAATCAGAGAAGTTACATGAAAGATAGATTTAAGTAATTAGAAAGAAGAAAATAAATAGGGAAGATACTGGAGAGCTTAAAACAAACAAAAGCATTCCACTATCCTAGAAATACTAAATATTATAAGCATTTATTAAAATAAATGTATAGTTGAGTTAAAAAAAAAAAAAAACTAGAAATCAGAGCCCCTGCAAAGTGGAGGGTTGCCAGCCTAAAACCAGGCCACAAGGATCACTTTTAATAGCCATCTTTATCGGCACCTGGATGGTTCAGTCAGTTAAGCATCTGCCTCTTGGTTTTGGCCTGGATCACAATCTCTGGGTCCTGGGATGGGGCCCTGCATTGGGCCTGTGTGGGCCCCGTGCTGTGGGGCTCCACGTTCAGGGGGAAGTCTGCTTCTCTTCCTCTCCCTCTGCACTCCCCTGCCCCGCACTTGTGCCCTTTCTCTCAAATAAATAAATAAATCTTAAAAAAACAAAACAAAACAAAAAACCTCTCTCAGCCTGAGCCCGTAGGAAAGGGAAAGAAAAGAGAGAATTTCCTCCCTGACAAAAAGCCAGCCTTCGCTGGGGTTGGGATTTCAAATGTCTATTTTTGTTGGCAGTGGAAAAAGGCTGCCCATTGTTGCCATTTTTATTATCCTTTTCTTCTACAGTAGTAGATCTGACCACTTTTCAGAGGATACATAACTACCAAGAACAAAGAATCCAGCTCCAGCTTCCCTTGCAGCTAGGTGAGGAGATAGGACTAAATTCTGGCCAACACAACATGAGCAGAAATGACGTGTACCGTTTCCATAATGTGTCCCCCACTTCCCCTTTTGTCCTCTCCCACTCGCTGGAATAAAGGTAAGGTAGTAAGCCAACCTGGACCTTGAAGGCAATACCCTAAGGCTTCTGTTCTGGAGCAATAAAGGAGGAGGCAGGTTTGGAGACAGGAGGGCTGTCCCACCAGCCCTGTGCTACTATGCTCACGCTGCTTTGACAGAAAATTAAGCCCATATTCTTGTTTAAGCCACCATTATTTATTTATTTGGGGCTTCTTTTTTAGCAGCTAAATCTTTGCTCCAACAAATCAAAAAAACTCCAGGCTGAGAAATTAACTTAATGTTCTTGGCTTCTGGGGCACTGAGGTGGCTCAGTGGGTTGAGCGTCTGACTCTTGATTTCAGCTCAGGTCACGGTCTCAAACCCCACATGGAGCTCCATGCTCATCTCTCTCCCTCTGCCCCTCCCTCCTGCCCACGCACTCTCTTGCTAGCTCTCTCTAAATAAATAAACAAAATCTTAAAAAAAAAAAGTATTCCTGGCTTACATTGTGGGATATATGGCAAGAGTAAATTTTATCTGGGGGAGGGGGAGGATGTATGATTGGCACAGACAGAACCCAGAAAGATGCAAATTCATAATCTAAATATACATAACAGAGAAGGAAAGAAGCCACCAACAGTAAGAGTCAAAGAAAAAAAAAGACTCAGCAGAAACAAGGGGTAGATTTAAACCAAGAAATTTTAAATATGGAATATTAGGTATATTAAAATGTTTGAAGTAATAGAGAATGGAACACATGAGCAAAGAACAAGATGCTACTTTAAAAAAAAAAAAGACTAGGCAGTTAGAAATGAACCAAGTAACTTTTAGAAATAAAATATAATCATTGAAGACAACCCCCACGGACTGGTTACACAGACCCGAGCTGGAACACTTGGTGAACCGGGGCGTGTGAAGCCGTCACAAAGTGAGCAGCGCAGACACACAGCGGGAAGAGGGTGTGAAAGTCTGACATATGTCCACTCGCAGTTTTAGGAGAAGAGAATGAAGGAACACATTTAAAAGAGATAATGATTGATAATTTTCCAGAACTGATAAAAGACATGAATTCTCTGATTAAGAAAACACAGCAAATCCAAATAGAAAAAAGAAATCCACTTTTGGACTCAGAGCAGTAAAAGGAATATCTGGAACCAAGACTTCTCAACAATAATTCAAGCCAAAGGACAGCACAACACAGTATTACAGATACCAAGGAAAAATAACTATCAACCTGGAATTGTACGCCCACAAAAATTTCCTTCAAGAACAAGGGTGATATAGTCCTTTCCAAACAAACAAAACCTAACTAAATGGACTGCCAATAAAAGAACTTCTAAAGAATATTCAGGAAGAAGGAATGACTAGCAAAGAAATTGGTAAGCATATGGGCAAATCTAAACTTAACACTGACTGTATAGAATGGAAATCTAAAGGGGTAAAAAAACAGAACTAAAATACCAGCCAATAATGAAGAGATGTATTCTGATCTCAGATATCCTAAGGCCCTAGTATTTTGGGGGATAAGTGAGAAAATACTGACAGACTTGATTTTGATAAGTTATGTATACACATTTTGTAAAAATTTGTGAATAACTTCCAAACCAGTGCGGGTGTGATAGGAAGGGGGAGGACAGGAAAGGCAAAATGGAATTTTAAAAACCCAATCAAGGGGCACCTGGGTGGCTCAGTAGGTTAAGCGACTGCCTTCAGCTCAGGTCATGATCCCAGGGTCCTGGGATCGAGCCCCGCATCGGGCTCCCTGCTCGGCGGGGAGCCTGCTTCTCCCTCTCCCTCTGCCTGCCTCTCTGCCTACTTGTTCTCTCTATCTCTCTGCCAAATAAATAAATAAAATCTTTAAAAAAAAAAAACCAATCAACATATAAGAAAGATAGGATGAGTAAGGGGAATCAGGAAGACTAGGAATCACAAAGTATTATGGTAGAAATAAATCCAAATTACCACTTAAAAAAAAAGAAATTTAAAATAAATAAAATCCAGCTATAAACTTCACTGACTCACAAAGGATGGAAAAATATACATCATGTAAAAAACCAAAAAGGATTCTGGCATAGCCCTCTTACTATCAGACAAAAAAAAAAAAAAAAAAAAAAACTAAGGCAAAAAGCATTACTAAGAATACTGTCCCTAAAGAATGATGAAGGTTCAGTTCACCACAAAGAAAAGTACAGCTGTGTATTGAAAATAAAGCAATAATGGACTGAACTATATAAAGAAATCCACATTTCTCTCAATAACTCAGCAGATCAAAAATTAACAAGCATACAGACAATGTGAACAAAACTAAAGCTTTATCTAATCTAATGGACATACAGAAAACTCTGCAACCAGAATTAGGGAGCACACATGATCCTCAACTACACTGAGAACTTTTATCAAACTGACACATACCAAGCTTAGAAATGAAACAGGAGGGGCGCCTGGGTGGCTCAGTTGGTTAAGCGACTGCCTTCGGCTCAGGTCATGATCCTGGAGTCCTGGGATCAAGTCCCACATCGGGCTCCCTGCTCAGCAGGGAGTCTGCTTCTCCCTCTGACCCTCTTCCCTCTCGTGCTCTCTATCTCTCATTCTCTCTCTCTCAAATAAATAAATAAAATCTTTAAAAAAAAAAAAGAAATGAAACAGGAATAAAATTCTGAAAACTGAGTAAGAGACTGTACCTTTAAAAACTTATAGGATACATTCAGCTAAAGCAACACATAGAAAGAAAAGTGCAATCTTAAATGCTTACTGAAAAAGAAAAGGCTGGAAAAATAGTGAGCACTCAACTAAAGAGGTAAAAAAAAATAGGTGGAAAAATATATGTAAGAACTGAAATTAATGAAATAAAAAGCAGATACAAAAGAGGATTTAAAAAGTCACAAACCGATTCTCTAAAAAAAACCCAGACAAACTATGGAAAGGAGGAAATGTTGGGGGAGGTACAAATTATATTAAAAATAAGCAGGGAATATATCTGCAAATACAGCAGTGTTTTTAAAAAATAATAAGCATCACTATGAATAACTTGAGGCAAGTGGAAAACTCAAAGTATGTATTTTTTAGAACAAGGGTCTAATATCCAGAATATATACAGAACTCTTCTAACTCAACAACAAAAAGACAACCCAATTTTAAAATGAGCAAAGGATCTGAACAGAAATTTCTCCAGGGCGCCTGGGTGCTCAGTTGGTTAAGAGACTGCCTTCGGCTCAGGTCATGATCCTGGAGTCCCAGGATCGAGTCCTGCATCGGGCTCCCTGCTCAGCAGGGAGTCTGCTTCTCCCTCTGACCCTCCCCCCCTCATGTGCTCGCTCTCTCTCTCAAATAAATAA
Organism: Callorhinus ursinus; assembly: GCF_003265705.2. NCBI lineage: Eukaryota > Metazoa > Chordata > Mammalia > Carnivora > Otariidae > Callorhinus > Callorhinus ursinus. The sequence goes on from NW_027397072.1 coordinate 72,914,003, forward strand.
AATCCTAAAAAAAAAAAAAGAAATTTCTCCAAAGATATACAAATAAACGGCCACCAAACATATGAAAACATGCCCAACATCATTAGCCACCAGGGTAATGTAAATCAAAATCATAATGAAATACCACTTCACATCCACTAGATTGGCTATTAAGACAAATACCCCAGAAACAAAGAAGAGGGGCACATGGATGGCTCATCAGTTGGTTAAGCAGTCAACTCTTGATTTTGGCTCAGGTCATGATCTCTGGGTCCTAGGACTGAGCCCTTCGTTGGGTTCTGCACTCAGCAAGGAGTCTACTTGAGTATTTCTCTCCCTCTCCCTCTGACTGCCACCCCCCACAAGCACCCGCTTTCTCACTCTCTCGCTCTAAAATATATAAATCTTAGAAAAAAAAGAATAATTATTAGCAACAGTGTGAAGAAATGGAATCCTCCTATATTGCTGGTGGGAATATTAAATGGTACAGACACTTTGAAAAACAATTTAGTGATTCCTCAAAAAGTTAAATGTAACATTTCCATATGACCCAGCAATTCTATTCCTAAATAAGTACCTAAAAGAACTGGAAAGAGGTACTCAAATACTTGTGTATCACTGTTCACAAAAGCCTTATTCATAATAGCCGAGAGTCAGAAATAACCGGAAGGTCCACCAACAAACAAAAGGAGTAACAGTCAGACCCATAAATACAAAGAACTGGTAACTGCCAGAAGGGAGAGGGATGGGAGGATGGGCAAGACCAGCTGAGGGGAGTGGGAGGTACAGGCTTTCAGTTATGAAATGAGTCTCCGGGATGAAAGGTACAGCTTAGGGAATGTAAATGGTACTGTAGTAGCGTTGTATGGTGAGCACAAGCATTACACGTTGAGTTGTCCATGTTGTACACCTGAAACTAATGTTAACATAGTATGTCAACTATACTTCAATCAAAAAATAAAAATAAAAAATAGAAAATAAGGACAACTATAAGCAAAAATATCAACATGTATTTAGAGATAATTCTAGGTGAGAGAATATGAATACTTCCTTTTTTGATTTTTTTTTCATGTCCAAGAACAAAAATACTGAAGCATTTATATACTACAGTATCTTTACAGCTTACATATATATACTCACACAATGATATAGTTGTATTAGGATCATGCAACTGTGGCTTTTTCAAAAACTATTTCAATTTTTTCTGTCCCAGTATTGTCAGTAAAGATTTATCTAACATTACTACTTTTCCAATAATAGAGGAAATGTCAATAAGTGTAGTGAAGACTAATACTAAAAGATAAAATGCTCAAATACAGGATAGAAAGATTTTAAAATTTAATATATCTCACTGAATCACCCAATCTAACTGACATTATTTTTTGGTGCAAACTCATTGCCTTTTTGAGCCTTGTCCTGGGGGCAGTATAGATCTATGTTTCTATTTATTTCAAAAATAGAAAATCTTTCCGTAAGATTTATGGAAAGCACAGAAACACCTGAAGCATTAGATACAAAGCTAGGCCTAGAAAAAAAGACAAATTAACCCAACCATGCATGTAAATGACTGCTCCCTTCATCACTTAAGCTCCTTAAGTGCACAGCTGGAAAACATGAGTAAAGCTTTCAGAAATCATACATGAAATGATTGCTATCCTCTGAGGTTTGTTCAAAGTAGTTCTGAGTCATGTAATTTAAATGCATAAATTCATTACAAATATCTACAGTGACAGTGAAGGGTTGAATTCACTTTATAACCCAAGCTAAGTTTAAAGGTTTATAACAGAATAAAGAAGATATTATATTAGGCTGATTCCCTAGAGAATCTAGAGCAGGTTTTAACTAGGAATCATATTTATTTAAAAGACAGCATCACATTATAAAACATGAAAGCCTTTAGTTACAGGACTGTATCTTAGTAGATATGGCTGGCTGTCTATACCACAGTCATTCCCCTTCTTCCGCCTTCCCAGTAGTGCTCTCTCATTTTCTGTATCTCCAACAGAGGGATAACCCACCCCTAGTTATCTTAGGCCCATCATCACATTCTATATCCCTGGCCACAATCACTGCTTAAATGGTCCCAATAAGGCAACTTGCAGGATTCTTCCTTGGAATGTTGCATGAATTGCTACTGGTAGGCAGCCAACCCAGGACCAAAGAGGAACCAGCGTTTAGCTGAAATTCAAATCACAAAGACAGAAGAGTTCAAGAAATTAGGTCCTTTGGAATGGTATCATTGAGCTGCTGGATCAAGCAACTCTACATTAAAGCCCACCCTATTTCTAGACTTCTAATTTCATAAGCCAGGGTGTACTGAGATTTAAGTTATGTGCAAAATAAAGAGTCCTGACTGATACTGAGTTTAACCTCAGTCTACTCGGGGGGGGGGGGGGGGAGGAAATCCACAACTCAAATCTTACTGACACAGTACTTAATGTTGATGAGGGGTCCGGAATATGCCATAATGGCATAAAAATTATTCCAAGATGAAAGCATCCGAGAATAGACTTTGTTTCTGAACTCTCTTATCTCCCTAAAAGCAGAGCCTCCCAAAAGAACTCAGTTGTTGTAAATCCCCTCCCAGGAGTTTCACAACCAAGGAAGTCAAATTATCATATCCTCCATCTATTCTCCAAAGGGCTCATAAATCACTTCTAGAAGTCATTTGTCTTCCCCTAAGTGCCCCTTTTCCCTCTCCTATTCCCCAACCAACAGTATATAAGCCCCAAATTCTAACAGCCTCCTTGACTCACACTTTTCTGTGAACTCAAAAATCTGTCTGTTCTCTTGCTAATCTGTTTATCAGTTTAATTAGCAGACCTCCAAACAACCAACAGAAGAGAACAGAAAAAAAGGTTTTTTCTCCCCTACAAAGTTAACTACTTAATGTTCTACTTTCAGATTAAGAAATCAAGGTTTGTTATAATCTTAAGTGACAGCAATGAAATTAGGACAAATGACCTCTTCTTTTCCAGCCTATATCCATATAATTGCACTGCTTGCCTTCCTAAAATCCACTCTTCCCAGACACAAAATCTTACAGTACTCTAATCCCATAGCATTATTCGAGAATTAACACTATTTTACAGTCACAGGATAGTCTAGTTTAACAGATATGTGTCAAGTATTTCAGATCAAAGTAAAAAATCTTAACCCACAATAAGGAAAGAGAGTATAATGGAGCTGGAGGAAGCTGACCAGGTTGCCAACATTGTTCATCTGAAGAGGGAAGAATGGTCACTTTTGCCTCTATACTTCTTTGTATCATTTTGTTTCACTTGTTCTAATAGTATGTGTTACCCTAATTAAGTAGAAAAGCTTCAAATAAAGAAAACACTTTAAAAATTTACATTCTGGTATTTGGGTACATCATCATTTTGGCTTATTTGCTGCCAGTAGGTATGTATCCCAAGGGCTGGATCTATGTGGTCAAAATACTGCATGACAGGAGGGATGGAAGGCCAGAAGGTGGGGAGGGAGTACATCAAAACGCATAATATGAAACAAAAGTATCCAGCACTTTATCATCCTGCTGCTTTTTGTAATTATCATAGTAATGGCTAACATCTTGTATATAATGCAAACAAAATGCTTACTGCAGGAGATAGCTTTTACTGTCCAAGAGCGGGAGAGGGAGAAGAGAGGTCCTATTAGGCAGGGCCTCCACATCTATTGGCAGGCTGTGAATGTGATGACCAAGATAAAAAGGCAGCTGCATGGGGTCTTCAAAAGAAGATCTGTATACTGACAGAGGGGCTATAAATTTTAAGAAACTCTTAAACATTCCCAATTTATACATACCAACTTCTGGCCAGATAATGCCCAGTGATTGCCCAAGAGCACAGCACTTGCAGCAGGCTGCATATTGGTGAAAAGAAATCACATGCTCATTCTCACTTTGAAATATGATTGCATTCCTAATTTATTAGGAGTAATTTATTTTATTAGCAAGTAGTTCTCAAAGTGTGGTCCGCAGACAAGCAGCATCATTTGGGTACATGTGAGAAATGCAAATTTTCTAGCCCCAACCCAGACTGAAAGATTCTCATTCTGGGGATGGAGCCCAGCAATCTGTTTCAGCAAGCCCACCAGGTGGTTCTGATACATGCTTACATTTGAGACCCACAATATTAAAGCGTGGCAACTTTTAGAAGAATAAAGTTCACCACAAAGGGCAAAATCAAGGGCAGCATTTCAGCTAAGCTGCAGAGACAATGAAACGTTCTGATTCTTGCCTTCCCACCTCCCTATTTTAGTCAGAGCTTTTATTACCCACCAAGAACTACACCTTTACGTGCTTTCATTTAAAGATGTTCACAGGGGCGCCTGGGTGGCTCAGTCAAGCATCTGACTCTTGGTTTCAGCTCAGGTCATGATCTCAGGGTCCTCCGTGAGGAGTGTGCTTGTCCCCCCGCCCCCAGTAAATAAATAAAAACTTTAAAAAATAAATAAAGACCATTTCCAAATATCCAGCTCTGCCCCATCACCGGTAAGGCCACACCCCCAGCTCCTGGTAGCAGAGGTGGTTTCAGCATGTCTGTGAGCAGTATCTCTAACCCCCAATGATCTGAAAGTTGTACACCTAAAATCATTCCACTAAAAGCAACATTACAGAGTGACGTAACAATAGCTAAAATGCAAGTTTTCCCAAATGAGGGGCGAACAATACAAGTTTTTTGGCTGCTTGGGCCTATCACGGACAAGACAGCACCAGGGAAGTAAAGCACCTACACCTACATACGCATATACACGGGTCTGTAAAACCAAGCGCAGAGTGAGTGGGGCCTGACCATTTGAAATCTCAGTTAACAATCCAGTAAAAACAAGTAAATCGACATCCCACAGGGCAAACATTAACTCAAATCCAGTTATTAAGAATGCAAAGAATCTAACAATTAGCAAAGCAAACTATTACTTTAATATGAATGATGTGAGAGCACATATTCCCTGCATGATCATTTTTGACAGAAAATTTAGTGTAGAAAATTTTAAAGCTATTATTTTTAAAGTCACAAAACTGAAAAACCCTACATTCAACGGCCCCATATTAAATTTGTTCTACAAACTTCTGACAGTAAATTTTACCATTTGATAAATTTGCTTTCAAATTCATTTTCATACAAGGATATTTTCAACTATTTCAGAACTATTCCCACTTTATATATAAATTACTGCTTAATATTGTTATAAACCTGAGGATACAGATCGCTTACACCCTAAATGCTCTTCTCAACTAACAAGAATTTGGAACTAAACAATATTTAGAGTATGGTTAACTTTTTAGTTATATCAACAACTATTTAGGAGATATACACATATTCTACCCTCTTCCCCCAAACACTTCCCTACATGGAAAATAAAGGAGAAGTTGCCTTCTCTTGTGTTCCATATTTACCTTTATCTTCTCTTTTTCAGTAACTACAATTTTCCTTCTCTCTTGAAATTAAAGAAAATTCAGATTGTACATGTGAAATCTTTTACTTGTGAGATTTCCTTTAATCAGGCCAGTTATGCCCAACATTCATTTACTGTTAATCTTTCTTCATCCACCAAAACAATTATTTTTAAGAAAACAACAAACTTGCCCCATCATTTAATTTTATGTCCACGATCTCAAAGGTGCTTCATAAAAATACCAAAATTAAATACTAAAAAAAGAGAATATGAAAAGTTTTCTGACATGCATTTCAAAAATACTTTGCTGCTTAAATTCAAGAGTAGATTACATACCTGATCCATATCTAAAGTTGTTTCTATCATTTCCTGAAATTTGGAGAAATCAGAACGAAGATCAATAAAAGGAGTGACAAAAACTGCCAACAATAAACTCTGGTGTTTTCCTAAAAGAAAGCAAAAAATAATAAAATAAAATGATCCTATTTTGAAAAATACAAGACCACACATCATAAAAATTCATCTGAGACAATAAAGAGCATGTGATCCAAATAGCACAAGTAGTGCAGCAGGTCTCCAAAGTTACTATCTACTCCCGTATTTTATTTTATTTTTTTTTAAGATTTTATTTATTTATTTGAGAGAGAGAGAGAGAATGAGAGACAGAGAGCACGAGAGGGAAGAGGGTCAGAGGGAGAAGCAGACTCCCCGCTGAGCAGGGAGCCCGATGTGGGACTCGATCACGGGACTCCAGATCATGACCTGAGCTGAAGGCAGTCACTTAACCAACTGGGCCACCCAGGAGACCTCCCATACTTTAATTCAAATGTGTTTATATTTATTTTATAGGAAGGAAGATCATCTGGCACTCAAAGCTTCCTAATAAAACACTGCCTCCCCTACCTGTCTGTAATCTCCTTCATAAAGAGCACTAGAGATGCAGAAACATGAAATTAATTACAACTAAATGAACTGTATTTCTTCACAGATTTAATAACCCAAAGTCCAAGTCACTAAAATAAAATGCCTCTAACTTACCTTCTATCCCCAATTTCCATTAATAATACAGTGTTCCAATTAACAGAGGTTAAATCAAGCCAAGTATTTACACTGGCACTTTACTTGATGCTATTTAAGAGCACATGCTGGGGAACTGTATGAGGAGTAAGTGAAGCAGCAGAGTCTATAGTGTGAAAGGCATTGAGTACAGACCTGGGTGCCAACCCCAACTCTGCTGCCTATTGGCTCTGTGATCTGGAGCATGTTACTGAGTCCCTTTTCCGGGTCAGCAGGAGTAATAACAGCAACCCAGAAGAGGAATAAATGAGGTAACTTTACGTAACACTTAACATAATATGCTTGACACTTAACAGGAGCTGAGCTACAGTTACCACGTGTTATTGGTTACACTGCAAGGATTTTTTTTTTTCTGATCTCCAATAAATTCTTTTACAAGTATTCTGCAAATGATCTCTAGCCTACTGCATTTTGCTCCAAAGCAATAGTTCCTAACCTTTTCTAGAAGTAGCAGTAGTTAATTGAGAAAACGATGAAAAACTATGAAGTCAGCAAAATTATTTCAAGAATTCATGTTTTATTAATCACAACAGCATCTACACATATTTAGAAAATAGTACGTATGTGTGAAACATTATTTAGACAGTCTATAAACAACACTTTGCCCACATAATGTCCGTTGTGCTTCAACCCCTGGTTCTTTATTCTGAATTAGCTAGTTCATATGCTATTGGTAAATAGGGGAATAATGGAAGCAAGGCGCAGAGGTGGCACTGGTTCACAAATGATTTTTTCTTAGCCCATTAGTGTTCTGAAGTGATCAAGGGCAAGCTTACACACAATTAAAGAGTAAACTTAGCAATATATGAAGACCTCGGAGCAGTTGACCTACTGGCCCGTGTACTTACCACTATGCTAAGACACAAAGAAAAGCAGAGTATAGATGAAAGGTACAAAAACATTTGCTGGTGTTTAAAAGAAAAAAAAATTTTTAAACTAAATTCTCTACCCTGGTTTGGATGTTTAACTTTTGTGAAACTGACCTTTATTAGAAGCAAACAGCTTTACAGGGCATCTCAAAGGAGGAACAAGAACCCTAGACTTTAAGGCTTCATGCAAAGAGTCACCTGATGCTCGTCCTGGGTACAAATGCAATGGACATATATGTAGGCTACTGTTTCATTAAAGTTTGCTAATGCTTTTGCTAGTAATCCTTTTAAAATTTTCATATACTTTGAGGTCTACTTTAACTCCATTTCTTCTGTAAGTTCTGTTATGTTTTCTAACACACGACACTGAAGTTTGCTAAGAATAAACATGTGGTATTATTACAGAAATACCTGTACAACCTTCAGAACCTATCACCCTCAACATGTCCTCGGGTCCCTCAAACACATTAAGGCCCACCTTGCTGCAGCTCTTCTCAGAGTCAATAGGCCCCTCTGAGCTCACCTGCTCCTTATCCTGCAAACTTTCACTAACATCTTGAATTCTTGCCCCCTACCTTTAATTTGTACCGAGCCCCAGCTGTCAATTTCCAACTGGGTTTTTTTTTTCCCCAAATGGTTATGGTTTTTTAAATTAAAAATAATAGCTTTACTGAGATATAATTCACATACCAAACAACTCTCCATTTTAAAGTGTAAAATCCAATGGTTTTTAGTTTATTCACAGATTTGTGTGACGACTACTACGATCCATTTTTGAACACTGTCACTGCTCTCAAAGAAAAAGGGAACCCTGTACCCATTAGCAGTAACTTACCATTACTCTCTAACCTCCGGCCACTCCTCCCAAGCCCAGGCAACCTCTAATCCACTTCTGTATCTATAGATCTGCCTATTCTGCATATTTCACATAAATGGATATGATACCGTGACTGACTTTTTCACTTAGCATAATGTTTTCAAGGTTCATCCATGTGGCACCATGCATCCATACTTCATTTCTTTTTATTGACAAATATATCACATTATTCAGAATAGCACATTTTATTTATCCATTCATCAAGTGATGGACACCAATTGGTTTTTTATTAACTCCGTTTTTCACTTGTTAACACAGCCTAGAAGGCCCTACACAATCTATTCCAGGGTCTTAACGCAGACTACAGACCCTTAAATTCAAAGTACTACATAAACACAGAAAAGAAAAAAATTCCAACTTCATTTTCTCTAACATCTAACTAGAATCTGAGATTTCCTTCCATTATTTTTTTTTACGATTTTTTGTATTTATTTGAGAGAGAGAGAATGAGAGAGAGCACGAGAGGGAAGAAGGTCAGAGGGAGAAGCAGACTCCCCGCCGAGCAGGTAGCCCTATGCAGGACTTGATCCCGGAACTCCAGGATCATGACCTGAGCCGAAGGCAGTCGCTCAACCAACTGAGCCACCCAGGCGCCCGTCATCTCCTTCCATTATTAATGTGTGCAATACACCACAGTAGTATTCCCAGTACCTATGTCTTTGTCATCAATCAAAATCCCAGATATATTTTCATATCATATTACAGTTTTGGGAGATAATTTTAAGTATCATTTAAACTCATTATTAGTTCAAAACTTAAGACCTTAGTAGAACTTCACTCAGATCATGTTATTTAATGCATTAGTAAAAAGGATTTCTTTATCCAGTTTGTTTTATATTTTGATTGTGTTTCAATATAATTGGTTTCTTCTGCAAGTCTGCATTACTTTATGCGTTTAAAAACACTATTCTGAAGAGGGGTTCATAGACTTTATTTAGGGTCCACAGCACACAAAAAATTAAAAACCTCAAATAGGCCTTACCTCTCTGGCTTCTACTCCTAACATGGCCCTTATTCTCTATCTCTGTGCCTGACCACTCTAGCCTTTCCTCACTCTGTCAACAAGTTAAGCCTTAGGCACTTGCACTAGCTGGTCCCACTAGCCTCCCCCCAGATCTTAAACAGCTGGCTCCTTCCATCAGTCAAGTTGTGGAACTCAGACAGCAATTCCAGAGATACCATCCTTGACCAAAAGATCGAGTGTCTCCCTGGTCCCAGCCAAGTCACTCTATCATATCAATATATTATACTTCCTTTACTATACTTATTACTACTTGAAATTCTTGCTCACTGATGTTTATTGTCTGTCTCCCTCTATCCTTCCACTACTGCTGCCCTCCATAAGAACAGGGACATTATCTGTCACATGTACTGTTGTACCTCCTAGGACAATACCTATCTGTTGAATGAATGACTTATTGAAGGAAGGAAGCAAGGGACTGGTGAAGCAATCACTGGTCATTAGTTTTGATACACACAACACTCATCTAGCAAGCATACCAAAGATGACACAAGGAAATAACTGTTAGCTTTCTAAGTGAACCAAAATATGAAATGTCCAAGTAAATCAAATCATTAAATTTTTTAAAAGATTTTATTTATTTGACAGAGAGAGACACAGCAAGAGAGATAACACAAGCACGGGAAGTGGGAGAGGGAGAAGCAGGCTCCCCATGGAGCAGGGAGCCCAATGCAGAGCTCGATCCTAGGACCCTGGGATCATGACCTGAGCAGAAGGCAGACGCTTAACGACTGAGCCACCCCGGCGCCCCCTTTAAATATATTTCTGTAGGAACTCCAATTCACTGCCAGCCACTAGAAGATTTATTATAACTTCTTGAAGTTGCTGACAGCATACACAAAAATAAACTCGAAATGGATTAAAGCCCTAACTGTGAAACATGAAACCATAAAACTCCTAGAAGAAAACATTGGCAGTAATTTCTTTGACACTGGCTATAGCAACTGTTTTCTAGACATGTCTCCCAAGGCAAGGGAAGCAAAAGCAAAAGTTGACTGGGACTACACCAAAATAAAAAGCTTTTGCAGTGAAGGAAACCATCAACAAAACAAAATGGCAACCTACTAAATGGGAGAATATATTTGCAAATGATATACCCATTAAAGAGTTAATATCCAGGGTGCCTGGGTGGCTCAGTTGGTTAAGCAACTGCCTTCGGCTCAGGTCATGATCCTGGAGTCCCAGGATCGAGTCCCGCATTGGGCTCCCTGTTCAGCAGGGAGTCTGCCTCTCCCTCTGACCTTCTTCCCTCTCATGTTCTCTCTCTACCATTCTCTCTCTCTCTCAGTAAACAAATAAAAAAAAAATCTTTTTTTTTTAATTTATTTGATAGAGAGATAGCAAAAGCAGGAACACAAGCAGCGGGAGTGGGAGAGGGGGAAGCAGGCCTCCCGCTGAGCAGGAAGCCCAATGTAGGACTTGATCCCAGGACCCTGGGATCATGACCTGAGCCGAAGGCAGACGCTTAACAACTGAGCCACCCAGGCGCCCTAAAAAAAAAAATCTTAAAAAAAAAAAAGAGTTAATACCCAAAATATATAAAAAGAATTTATACAACTCAAGACCAAAAAAACAATCCAATTAAAAATAGGCAGAGGACCTGAATAGAAACATATCTATTTTTTTAAAGACATACAAATGGCCAAGAGACACATGAAAAGATGCTCAACATCATTAATCGTCAGGGAAACACAAATCAAAACCACAAAGAGGTATCACCTTATACCTGTTGAATGGCTAGAATAAATAAGACAAGAAGTAACGAATGTTGGTGAGGATGTGGAGAAAAAGGAACCTTTATGCACTGTTGGGAATGTAAACTGGTGTAGCCATTGTGGAAAACAGTATGGAGGTGCCTCAAAAAATTAAAATATAAATACTGTATGATCCAGTAATTCCACTACCGGGTATTTTTTACCCAAAGAAAACAAAAACACTAATTTGAAAAGATACATGCACCCTATGTTTATAGCATTATCTGCAATAGCCAAGATATGGAAGCAACCTAAGTGTCCACTGACAGCTGAATGAATAAAGAAGATGTGGTACTGGGACGCCTGGGTGGCTCAGCTGGTTAAGCGACTGCCTTTGGCTCGGGTCATGATCCCAGCGTCCTGGGACCCAGCCCCGCATCGGGCTCCTTGCTCAGCAGGGAGCCTGCTGCTCCCCCTGTTTGTGCTCTCTGACAAATAAAATCTTTAAAAAGTTAAGAAAAAAAAAAGATGTGGTATGTACGTGTACACACACACACACACACACTCACTGGATTATCACTCAGTCATTAAAAAAAAAGGATGAGATCCTGCCATTTGTGACAACATGGATGGATCTAGAGGGTATTATGCTAAGTGAAACAAGTCAGACTGAGAAAAACAAATATCATATGATTTCACTTATATGTGGAATCTAAAAAACAAGCAAAAAGCAGAAACAGACCCATAAGTACAGAGAACAGACTGGTGGTGGCCAGAGGGGTGGGAGTGGGGAGATGGGTAAAATGCGTGAAGGGAATAGGATGAGTAAGCCTCAGGGAGGAAAGGTTCAGCACAGGGAGCGTAGGCAGTGGTGTTCAGGTGACAGCTGGTGGCTAGACTCGTGGCGAGCACAGCATAACATACAGAGTTGCTGAGTTACTATGTTGTACACCTGAAACTCGTATATCACTGTGTGTCAACTAGACTCCAAAAAAATGTTTTTAAGTTAAAAAAAAAAAAGAAAATGACTATGGACTGTCTAATGAAGTTAAATGAGCAAGTAACACTAAAATCAAAACAAACTACAGGCTAGTCCTGGACAGCAGACAGAAGTGCCTCCTTACACATGCCCTACTGACGCTACCCTCAGAGCCAAGGCCTGGCACTAGTCACAAGTCTGCTACATCAGACTTGTGTTCGTAAGTCCATGACTGAGAACATCAGCCTGAAGTCTAAATTAATTATAAAGCTGGCATTAACATTTTATTCTATTAAATATTTTGGTAAATGATAATGAAAAGACATGAGTTTCAATTAACAAAAATTTAAACAATTTATTTTATGCCTACATTTCCTTGACTAATTTTACATAAATTCTTTGTATTAATTTCAAAGTTTTATTAAGCATAATTAAACTTTACCTAACCCCTTTAATGTATTTATGAAATGTATTTAAAAGTCCAGGTAAGTGAAAAAATGAGGATAAGATACTGCTAATTAAAGTTTAAGTGTTCACACAAATATGAGGCTGGAGCCAACAAATTCCCAAATTAAACGAAGAAGCCAACAGAAGTAGAAGTGCAGGTGAATCATGGTAAAATGGCTAATTAAATCACTGAATGATGACCCTGGGTGCAAGGCCATCTCTGCTCTTCCTTCCCTGCTGTCAGCCACTCTGCAGTATGGCCTTCTCATCCTTCCTCATGGCCCCTGCCTGCTTCCTTCACTCACCCTCTCTTGTCTGTTTCTCTAGCCAGTGGTTGTTAAGTACAACCACTTGTCTCGGTTCCCCCATTTGCAAGTAATACTTTCTCTGACACCACCCCTCATTTTCATTACTACTGTCATTTTGACAAAAGAATACTCTTCTCTTCTACAATGACTTTTTCTTCTGACTCCACTGATTATTTATGAGTATCATTTTACACCTGTGCTTGTAGTCCCTGGGAGATAATAGAAAATATCTCCGTCTCTGCCCCCAGTTCCTGGCACAGAGCACCTATAAACTCTTGTAATTTCCTAAGTGTTAAGAGCACTAGGAGCATCTCTTGTTCTAAAAGGGTGATTCAAGGGGGTGCCTGCCTGTTGCCTAGATGAAGAGACACACGCTTTACCAGGTGTCCCTAAAGAAATTTTCTTATAAATCTTGTGACTGGAGGGGCGCCTGGGTGGCTCTCAGGCAGTTAAGCATCTGCCTTCGATCAGGTCATGATCTCAGGCTCCTGGGATGGAGCCCCGCATCAGGCTCCCTGCATAACAGGGAGCCTGCTTCTCCCCCTCCTTCTGCCTGCCGCTCCCCTGCTTGTGTTGTGTGTCAAATGAATGGATAAAATCTTAAAAAAAAAAAAAAAAAATCTTTTGACTAGAACTGGAAATGAGTACAACCTTCTTGGAAAAGTAATTTGTCAGTAAATAATTACTTGCTGTTAAAATGCAGACAAGGCCCCTCTGGTCCTACAGGTCAGAGAAAGCAATTAATGTGTTCTGAACTGAAGGAGAAGAAATGACATTATCAGATGAGCTAGGAAACATTACTATGAAACCACTGAGGAGGATGCACAGACCAGGGGAGGGAAAATAACAAATGCGAGGTTTTTAAGAAGAAATTAAACAGAAACGTGAATAATTGGATATGGGAAGAGAGAAAAGTTATGTGCCTCAGTGTGATGGCTGTTAGAATAAAATTTACCAATAAAATAATCTAGATAGAGGCACCTGGGTGGCTCAGTCATTAAGCATCTGCCTTTGGCTCAGGTCATGATCCCAGGGTCCTGGGATCGAGTCCCACATTGGGCTCCCTGCTCCGCGGGAAGCCTGACTGCTCTCTCTCCCACTCCCCCTACTTGTGTTCCCTCTCTCGCTGGGTCTCTCTCTGTCAAAGAAATAAAATCTTAAAAAAAAAATCTAGATGTTTAGAGGAGTTGTTTTAAGCACTATCAGAAATTTGCCCTAAATGCACAATACCATTATTCTAGGTTTTGTCTCAACTTTTTAATTTTAAAAGCTACAAGGGGGCTCTACAACTGGGGACGCTCGCAGCTCTTGGCGCCGGGCCCAGCTTCCTTCAAAATGTCTACTGTTCACAAAATTCTCTGCAAGTTCAGCTTGGAAGGTGATCACTCCATGCCCCCAAGTACATATGGGTTGGTCAAAGTATACACCAATTTTGATGCTGAGCGTGATGCTCTGAACAATGAAATGGCCACCAAGACCAAACGTGTGGATGAGGTCACCATTGTCAACATTTTGACCAACTGCAGCAATGAACAGAGACAGGATGTTGCCTTCGCCTTACCAGAGAAGGACCAAAAAGGAACTTGCATCAGCACTCAAGTCAGCCTTGTCTGGACACCTGGAGACTGCGATTTTGGACCTATTGAAAACGCCTGCTCGGTATGATGCTTCTGAGCTGAAAGCCTCCATGAAGGGGCTGGGGACTGATGAGGACTCCCTAACTGAGATCATCTGCTCAAGGACCATCCAAGAGCTTCAGGAAATTAATAGAGTCTACAAAGAAATGTGCAAGACTGATCTGGAGAGGGACATCGTGTCTGACACATCTGGTGACTTCCGCAAGCTGATGGCTGCCCTTGAAAAGGGTAGAAGAGCAGACGATGGCTCTGTCATTGATTATGAACTGATTGACCAAGATGCCCAGGATCTCTATGATGCTGGAGTGTAGGGGAAAGGAACTGATGTGCCCAAATGGATCAGCATCATGACTGAGTGGAGTGTGTGTCCCCTCCAGAAAGTATTTGATAGGTACAAGAGCTACAGCCCTTATGACATGCTGAAGAGCATCAAGGAGGTCAAAGGAGACCTGGAAAATGCTTTCCTGAACCTTGTCCAGTGCATTCAGAAAAAGCTGCCGTATTTTGCTGACCGACTGTACGACTCCATGAAAGGCAAGGGGACTTGCAATAAAGTCCTGATTAGAATCATGGTCTCTCACAGTGAAGTGGACATGTTGAAAATTAGGTCTGAATTCAAGAGAGAGCACCGCAAGTCCCTGTACTACTACATTCAGCAAGACACGAAGGTCAACTATCAGAAGCGCTGCAGTACCTGTGTGGTGGGGATGACTGAGGCCCACGACAGATGAGCATCCAGGAGTGGTGCTCCTTTGTTTCCAGCTAACAGTTCTAGAAAACAGCCCTGTAAGGATGACATTACCATTGCCCTCCCCATCCTTATTTCAGTTGCTTAAGCATTGCCTGCGTCTTGTGTCTAGTCTCTCCTTTTAGCCAAAGGAATGAACATTCCAAGGAGTTGGAAGTGAAATCTATGATGTGAAACACTTTGCCTCTTATGTACTGTGTCATAAACAGATAAATAAACTGAATTTTTACTTTAAAAAAATTAAAAATTAAAAAAAGAAGCTACAAGGGATAAGGGAAGCCAAGCATATTTTTCAAATAACTACTTCTTAGAGGAGGAAGATGATTCAGTGTAAGCCTTCCATTACTCAGTGCAAGTCTGCTTTCTAACATGCTGCTGCCCTCTGCTGTCTCTGAACTTATTTTAATATTTTTTTTAGGAATAACGTTAATATAACTTTAAACCTAGACTTAATCAAAAACCAAAAACACCATAAGATAGGAGAACATAATATCTAGCAATATACTAATATACAAAAAAAATTTTTTTTTTGAGCAAGAGTGCATATGGGCACGAGGGGCAGAGGTAGAGGGAGAGGACAATCTCAAGGTGGCTCCACACTCAGCACGTGAGACTGGAGCTCAATCTCATGACCCTGAGATCACGACCTAAGCCAAAACCAAGAGATGGACACCTAACCAGGTGAGCCACCCAGACGCCCCTAGAAATAATTTTTTTTATATCATGATTCTCCTTTTAGGGACAATTCATGGGCACCTGGGTGGCTCAGTCATTAAGCATCTGTCTTCAGCTGAGGTCACGATCTCAGGGTCCTGGGATCGAGCCCCACATCGAGCTCCTTGCTCAGTAGGGAGTCTGCTGCTTCTTCCCCCCTCTGCTCCTTCCCCTGCTCATGCTTTCCTCTCTCTCTCCCTCTCTCCCTCTCTCAAATAAATAAAGAATAAGTAAGAAAAATCTTTAAGGACAGTGCATTTGGTTTATTTTCCTCATAAGTTAGCCTCAGTTTTGGCTTCCTCCATGAAATCAGTGGCTAAAGAGCTATGCTGAACTCAGCAAAATGCCATTTTTTTTTTTTAATGATTTTGTTTGTAAGCAATCTCTGAACCTAACATGGGGCTCAAACTCACAACCCTGAGATCAAGAGTCGCATGCTCCAATGACTGAGCCAGCCAGGAGCCTCCATTCTGTTGTTTTTTAAGACAAAATTCAGAACAGTTAGGTTCCTAATGACTAGGACACACCTAGACTCTCCAGTGTTTATTTATTGAGAGAGAGAGAAAGGGTGAACGAGAGAGAGACAGCACAAGCAGGAGAGGTGCAAACGGAGAGGGAGAAGCAGGCTCCCCGCTAAGCAGGGAGCCAGATGTAGGGCTCGATTCCAGGACCCTGGGATCACGACTTGAGCCAAAGGCAGACGCTTAACCGACTGAGCCACCCATGCACCTCCTCCAAGGTTTCTTACAGAAAGAAAAGAACAAATATAGCTCGTAGCACCACAATACCTGGAACAGTCTTCCTCCTCTAATATTCTCTAGGTTGGGTGACTTCAGACACCGTACAGCAAACATCAGCTGTCAAACTGATAATGTGAAGCTTTTGATTTAGATGTTATGTTCTCTCACAGGTGTATATAACTTAAGCATAACCCCACAAAAGTGGGAAATTAATGACGTGTTGCAAAACTCTTGAGTACACTGAGCCACACATATGCAGGAGGAAGAGAGCCAAGCTACTCTTAAGCACAATTCCTAACTTCTGTGCTTATTCCAGGGAATGAGAAAGATTCCCCAAACAATGTGCACAACAGTATTTTTTACCCTTTCTCTTTGGGGGAGAGGGGTTTTGCATATGCTTTTGAATATCTGATGAAAGTTGCAGATCTTTTCCCAGAAAAAATACACATACACAAAATCTTGTATAAAATGTCAAGACCATTCTAAGAACTCATTCAAAAATCCCAGCTTTGGGGCGCCTGGGTGGTTCAGTCAGTTAAGTGTCTGCCTTTGGCTCAGGTCATGATCTCCTGGGGTCGAGACCCACATCAGGCTCTCCGCTCAGTGGCAAGTCTGCTTCTCCCTCTCTCTCTGTGATCTCTCTCGCTTTCACTCTCTCTCTAAATAAATAAATAAATATCTTTTTATTTTATTTATTTGACAGAAAGACAGCAGGAGAGCACAAGCAGGGGGAGCGGCAGACAGAGAGGGAGAAGCAGGCTCCCCGCTGAGCAGGGAACCTGATGCAGGGCTTGATCTCCAAGACCCTGGGATCATGACCTGAGCCGAAGCAGTCGCTTAACCAACTAAGCCACCAAGGTGCCCCAATAAATAAAATCTTTAAAAAAAATTCTAGCTTTTAAGTTACTGGTACTGAATGAAAAAAGGGCCAAAAACAGAACTGGGGTGGAGGACTCTTAAGGGGAAAGCAAACTATAAAAGAATCCACCAATTCTACTTCTGGGTATATATCTAAAAGAAAGAAAATCATTCTCTCAAAGTGATATCCGCACTCCCTTGTTCACTGCAGTATACTCACACCTGTCAAGATAAGGAAACCACATGAGTGTCCATCGATGGATAAATGGATAAAGAAAATGTGGTGTATATACACAATGGACTATTACTCAGCCATAAAAAAGGAGACTCTGCCATTTGTGACAACATGGTGGACCCTGAGGGTATTATGCTAAGTGAAGGAAGTCACGCAGAGAAAGTCACTTAGGATCTCACTTAAATGTGCAATCTAATAAAATTAATCTCACAGAAATAGAAAAGAATGGCGTTCGCCAGCAGCGGGGGGAGGGGAAATGGAGGAAGGTGGTCAAAAAGTACAAACTTCCAGTTGTAAGATTTAAGTTCTGAGGATATAATGTATAGCATGGCGACTTATAGTCAAAAATACTGTACTGTAGGGCGCCTGGGTGGCTCAGATGGTTAAGCGTCTGCCTTCGGCTCAGGTCATGATCCCAGGATCCTGGGATCGAGTCCCGCATCGGGCTCCCTGCTCCTTGGGAGCCTGCTTCTCCCTCTGCTTCTCTCTCTCTCTCTCTCCCCCTGTCGCTTATGATTAAATAAATAAAATCTTTAAAAAAAATACTGTACTGTATATTTGAAAGCTGCTAAGAGATCAGATCTTTAAAGTTCTCAACACAAGAAAAAAAGCTCTGTGAGGTGACAGATGTTAACTGAGCTCATTGTAATTATTTCACAATACATACATATTTCAAATCATGGTGCACACCTAAACCTATACTATGTTATGTTAGTTATAGCTCAATAAAACTGGAAAGAAAAAAACCGTCAAACTCAGCAGTGAAAGCTGGTAAGATAATGACCAGACGGTGTTTCCTGGATTTAGCAACATAAGTAACTTCGCAAATGCCATTTCAGTGCTGTGGTCAGGGCTGGAAGGCAACTGAGCAAATGGAAGATGGAAATGTACGCTTTCTAAACCTTGGCTGGAACAGAATGTGAAAAAGAGATGTAGGTACTAGAGGACACAGGAACAAGGGTGCATTTTTGTTCCTATGGGAAGGGAGAGATGTAGGAGAGAAAAGATTCAAAACAGCTGATATAAGTGGCTAAGAGTGAACTAATTTAGAAAGCCTATCTCCATTATAATCTAATTCTTATAGCCCTGCTACTGGTTAATCCCCTTGTGCTCCCAGTTAATCCTGTTGAAATGGAGCCAGAGGATATGGAATCAGAAAAGCACAGCAGTAAAAGATCTTCCTTTACTGGATGAGGAAATTGAAGCAAAAGGAGGGTAAATGGCAGTCTAAACTACACTAGAGAAATGTGGGCACAGGAAAGATTTAAGACCCATTTTCTTTAATCCCACTTGGGTAGAACAAAATGCAAGGGCTTTTAAGCGTCATCAGTCTAAAGAGGAGCCTTAGCTAGAATGGGAATACTCTTTATACAGTGGTACTTTAAGGTAAGTGCTTAAGATATCTTCCACACTTGGCGAGATAATTAAGGGAAAAGGTTATCATAAAATTAAAGCTATGCTTATTTTGGGGCTCCTGGGTGGCTCAGTCGGTTAAGCGTCTGCCTTCAGCTCAGGTCATGGTCCCAGGGTCCTGGGATCGAGCCTAACATCGGGCTCCCTGCTCAGCAGGAAGCCTGCTTTTCTCCCTCTCCCACTCCCCTCGCTTATGTTCCCTCTCTTGTTGTCTCTCTCTGTCAAATAAATAAATAAATAAATAAAATCTTTAAAAAAAAATCTATGCTTATTTTTTATTTTGTCATTATAGAGTTGAGTTTTTTAAGTCTGTCTGCAGGAAAAGCTTTCTCATAATACTGAAAGGTTTAACAGTTCTAAGGGATGGTGATTTTTAACTCTGAAATTTAAAATGCTTTACATATTAGACATATAACTTCATAAGTTTCTACAACAAATAATTTAGTACTTACGTTCACTTAAAAGTTAAAAACTACGCTTGTAAGGGCAAGCTGATTTTATCCACCAATACTATATTGATTAATCTGTGACTTTGCACACTTTATTCTGGTAACTTCATTCTGATGTCAACTGTTAGAGATCATCAAGACCCTTTGTCTTGGGGTGTCTGGGTGGCTAGCCTGGTTAAGCAGCTGCCTTCGGCTTGGGTCGTGACCTGAGTCCTGGGATCAAGCCCCACATGGGGCTCCCTGCTGTGCTGTCTGTCACGTTCTCTCTCTAAAATAAAATCTTTAAAAAAAATTAAAAAAAAAAAGACCCTTTGTCTTAACTTTCTTTTATAGGTGTGCTGGAAAGGTTCACTCCAGCAGGCCTGGAATTAGCCTGAACTGTTTTCCTAAAGTTCCTTTATGGCGATGATCCCTGGTCAAGGCATGTTGTTTTGTAATCATGGATCTGAGGATAATCAGGGTGGTTTGTTCAGCTTGTCAGCACTGTTTGTGATTGATAATTTGCACCTGGTCTCAGTGAGGCCTTCCAGTGCCAGAGGGTTCTCCTACAGAGGCTGGTTACAGAACAGGAATATGCCCACAAGACCAGCAAAATTTAAGGAAGTCCAGCAAGACTCCATTTTAAGCTCCCTAGTTCCAAGGTGTTCTGCACACATTGGTGGTCCCTGATGCGAGAGATCCTGCACCTCAGGAAGGACCTTTCAAAAGGAAGGACAAGGGGCGCCTGGATGGCTCAGTGGGGTTAAACATCCGCCTTCAGCTCAGGTCATGATCTCAGGGTCCTGGGATCAGGCCCCGCATGGGGCTTCCTGCTCGGCAGGGAGTCTGCTTCTCCCTCTCCCTCTGCCCCCCACCCAGCTTGTGCTCTTTTGCTCGCTCTCTCTCAAATAAATAAAATCTTAAAAAAAGGAAGGACAATAGGAGCCTGCACCTGACCTCCCTGGGCCCCAGCCATGAGACTTTGGCTGTGACGCATTATCCTTCCCTTGGTGCTACTCCTAGACTGTACCTTTTTCCTTTAATAAACTACAGATTTGAAAGCAATGTCATTTTGGGTCCTGTGAGTCTTTAGCAATTGAACTCTGGTCAACTGCCACTGCTAGTGCAATAAATCCAGTTACCCTAAAATTCACTTCTAAAAAGCAAAAATTTGGTGCACCTGGGTGGCTCAGTTGGTTGTTAAGTGTCTGCCTTCAGCTCAGGTCATAATCCCAGGGTCGTGGGATCAAGACCCACATTGGGCTCCCTGCTCAGGGGGTAGCCTGCTTCTCCCCCTGCTCATGCGCATGTGTGCTTGCGGTCAAATAAATAAATAAATCTTAAAAATAAAATAATAAAAAAATAAAAAGCAAAAATTCTAAGTTGTCTCATGATTCCTGACTTCCGCAACGTAGCTATAGGTCAATATTAACCTGTTATTAGAAAAACTTAAGAGTGAGTTACCAGACCCAACTTTATAAGGACAGCACATGTGCTAAGTATATTGAGAGTAAAGGAAAACAAAAACACAATCATTGTTACCTTCATATTTTTCCAGAGCCTGAATAACATTAGGGAGTTGATTTATACCCTGATAGAGTCGGTAACAATCCTGTAAGTTTGCTGCTTGTCTCTGAAATTTCTTGGCAAGTCGGTTAAGATCTGGGAATCGACGAAGTAAATCTTCTTGTAAACTCTGCCTCAATTCTGCATCTTCTACAAAAGCTTCCACTAAATTCAGTCTGAAAAAAAATCGCACTGGAATTAATCTTAAATATTTTGGTATAAAATTAAAATCTGTCTACTAGGTACATAAGAATCAACTAAATGAACTCAAAAATTCTATGCAGGAAGCTTGACTCTATCCTTAAATGTCAGCTTCTTAGAGAGGATGGAAAGCTCCATAATATTGTGATGTAATAAGCACTTTCTGATTAGTTATCAACCAAACTAACACTTAGTTAAGTAGTATCAGAAGATATTAATATATACCCAATTTCGTTTGCCTTTCATCAAATTGCCTTTTCTTAAATATAAGGATTTCGTTATTGGAACACTGCTGTTACTGACACATTAGTGCACATGTAAACAATGATCTTCAATAAAACAATTACAATTCAAGAATGTTGCCAAATCCAATACTTATTCTATCAGAAGTTCTTATAAATTTTCAGAATGCATTCTACAATTACCTTATGACAGTACAAAGCCAAAAATTTGTAATTAAAAAACTGAAATAAGTTCATTGCTTCCCCTAAGTCAATATATAAAATCTTGGCCTATTCGAAGAACTACAAAACATGCAGCTCATATTGCTTTTGCAATTTATTGGAATCCACAGCTTTCCATTTTCTTCCTTGTAACTCACCGCAAGAAATGTTTCGGGGGAAGGGGAGGGGAAAAAAAGAAATGTTTTTACATCATGACCCAGCACATGCATGCATAGATATTGTAGGAGGCATCATATGCCACCTCAAAACATGCCACTTTAGAGTCCTTAAGGCCTATTTTGAGCTGACAACAATTAAGAAGCAAAAAGAAAAGCCCTCTGCCTTCTCCCTATTTGCCCAAAAGCAGGACATAAATTTACAGATGTCCTCTCCCTCCTCTCTTTACCAGAAAGAACAAAAGTTAACCACAACATTAGACCCTTATCAGCCTGGAAATGGTACCAGAGGAATCTACATAACAAATTTTAGCCTTTATCTACCATTAGCTTCCCATAATTTGCAGCCCTAGAAACTCAAAATCCTTCTCCTTTGTCTTGTCTCTTCTCTGAAAATTTATTGTTCCTTTGCTAAGATGTTATATATGCCCACGTTCTCATCAACCCTGGAGTTACTTATCTGAGTGCTCCAGTGTAAAAGCATAAACTTGTTTTTCTCTTGTTAATCTGTCTTTTATCAGTCTTATAGGGCCTCAGCCAGGGAACCTACTGAGGGTAGTAGAAAAAAAGAAATTTTCCTTCCCTACAATATATAATTAAAATAGGCTACACAAACAATACTTATTACTCTTACTATATGTAATGTATTGTTATTTTTCTTTCATATTTAATTTATCCAAAAATACTAGTTTTCACCCACTACACTAATTTCATTAACTCACTACTGGGTCACAACTTGCAGTGTGAAAAGCTGTATTACAGATCCTACTGCAGTAACATATATATAGACAAAAGGTAAAGTTTAGTAATCAAAGGTAGGGTGGGGGCACCTGGCTGGCTGCCTCAGTTGGTAGAGCATGCAACTTTTTTTTTTAAGTGTTTTTTATTTTTTTTTTAAGATTTTATTTATTCATTTGAGACAGAGAGAGAAAGAGACCATGAGCAGGGGTTAAGAGGCAGAGAGAGGGAGAAGCAGGCTCCCCACTGAGCAGGGAGCTCAATGTGGGGCTCAATCCCAGGACCCCGAGACCACGACCCAAGCCGAAGGCAGAAGTTTAACCAACTGAGCCACCCAGGCGCCCCGAGCATGCAACTCTTAATCTTGGGGTCGTGAGTTTGAGCCACACGCTGGGCGAGGAGCCTACTTTAAAAAGGGGAGGGGGCAAGGAAAATCAACCATGGGCATGGCAAATGGTCCGAGGTTCAGAAGGCTATGAATGAGCAACCATTTCCTTGTATTTGTAAACTAGAAGAGCAGTAAATTAACCCTCAAACTACACAAGGAGAAAGGAAACAAATCAGCTTTCTAAGTTTCTTAACTATTTACTGATCTCTCCAACAGCATTTACAATTCCTCCATCATCAAAATGTTCTTCCAGCATATTATATAAGGGGAAAATTATGCTGCCCCCAGAGTAATCACCTAAGCAAGATTTCTGAACCTTGACAATACTGACATTTAGGCTAGACAATTCCTTGTCGTGAGGGGCTCTTCTGAGCTCTTTAACAACTTCTCTGAGTTCTACACTTGACACTCTGGTGACAACCAAAATGTCTCCAGGCACTGCTATACGTCCCCTTGCCCCAGGTTGAGAACCACCAGCTTAAAGAAACTTGAATCACTTTTTAAAAGATGAAAAGGGAAAAATAACTAAAATCCTATAGAAATGTCAAGGTAATATCTAGGCAGGGCGCCTGGGTGGCTCAGTTGGTTAAGCGACTGCCTTCGGCTCGGGTCATGATCCTGGAGTCCCGGGATCGAGTCCCACATCGGGCTCCCTGCTCAGCAGGGAGTCTGCTTCTCCCTCTGACCCTCTTCCCTCTCGTGCTCTCTATCTCTCATTCTCTCTCTCTCAAATAAATAAATAAAATCTTTAAAAAAAAAAAGGTAATATCTAGGCAGCTGGCAGCAGATACGTACTATGGCAAATGCCAAATTAGTGGGCGGGGGAGGTCCTGCTACCAAACTGGTCTTATACTGTGTACCAGTCCCTGGGGCTATAAACAAACTTCTAGAACACTTCAGGTACTTACTGCTCCAGAAGACTTATATGGCTTGTACTCTAGATTTAAAAGATAAAACAGAACTTGAGCAGACAGATGCAGTCAAGTCCCATAATCCAATAAAGGAAATTTGGGTCTTCCTACCTAAACCTCTGGGGCTCTAACTGGCCATCTCTAAGTTCAGTTCAAGATCACCAGCACAGAAGTCACTTGGAAGCGGACAGTACAATATTCCTGGGGGTGAAATTTCCATGCGCTTCTCATGCACCAACAGTTCAAAGTCTGAGTCCTAACAATCACAAGAAATCCCTGAGCTCCCATGATAAAGTGGGGAAAGTGACTAAAGGGGTGAGGAAAGGATAAAAGAAACCTGATGCTTGGCTGACTGACCCCTGATCTTTTTCTCTTCTTTTCCTAAGATTCCCGTATCCTTAGGCCACTCTTAGGTAATTGACGAATCCACAGAGAAGATATTTCTAATCAAGAATCTCCCAGGGGTGGGGCGCCTGGGTGGTTCAGTCAGTTAAGCGTCTCCTTTGGCTCAGGTCATGATCTCAGGGTCCTGGGATAGAGCTCTGCATCGGGTTCCCCACTCGGAGGGAAGCCTGTTTCTCCCTCTCCCTCTGCCTGCCACTCCCCCCTGCTTGTGCTGTCAATTAATAAAATATTAAAAAGAAGAAGAAGAAGAATATTCCAGGGGTGCCTGGGTGGCTTAGTTGGTTGTGTCCGACTCTTGGTTTCGGTTCAGGTCACGATCTCAGAGTGGCGGGATTGAGCCCTGCATGGGGTTCCATGCCCAGCAGAGTCTCCTGGAGATTCGCTCTCTCCCTCTGCCCCCTCCCTGTTTGTGCGTGCTCTAATAAATAAATCTTTAAAAAAAAAAATCTTCTTAAAAAACAAAAGATGATCTTTTAAAAAAAAAATGCTTCTTCCCTATTCCATCTATTTTATCACTGTTTCCTCTCAAACTGATCAGGGAATAGGTCCCAAGTCATCAGCACCACCTTTTGGCCCTGTAATCTGCCAAAATGACCAACACAAACGGAGAGAGGCACCCACTATGTTCTCTAGGTCTTTTAGAGAACAGAGTTGGTCCTTTGGCCACAGACATGCGCAGCTACAAGCAAGATGATGACACTGTATAGACATCAGGGGAATGGCACTATTCAAAAAGTAACACCCCACGAACGTTACCATGGCAAAACTCAAAGAGTTTACACAGTGTTATCCAGCATGCTGATAACTAAGGGCAAGATTCTTGCCAAGAGAATTAGTGTATATACTGAGCATATTAAGCATTCAGCCTTTCCAACCTGTGAAGGAAAATGATCAGAGAAAACGGAAGCCAGGAGAAAAGTACCTGGGTCCAAGTGAAGCACCAGGCTGCTCCATGCAGAGAAGCACACTTTTTAAGAACTACAGAAAAAAGCCTGAGCTGCTGGAACCCATTCCCTATGAATTCATGGCATGATAGACATTAAAAAAAAAAAAAGACCTCTGGAATGTAGAAATGTTTCTCTTAGTTGAGTAGAAGTGTGATGTCCCCTCCCCCAAAGAAATACTTAAAGCAAACTTTGTGTCCTTAAAAAATCATCAACACCATTCAAGAGCATAGAGTTCCAGTAGGTCTCTAAGAAGTAAGACAGCAAGGGAATAAAACAGCTTCTAAAACATATAGTACAAGGCACTTTACACAGCCGCCTCAATCTTTGGTCCAGGTATCATTAAAAGCTCAATAAATTGCTAGTTTCACAGTCTGTTCAGTATGCCATTTCAGAAATAATTACAGTGTCAGTTTATGTGCTGGCTAACAAGTTTTTTAGAAGGATTGCTCTGCTAACTGTTTCTATGACAATGCCACTCTTAAATCACAATTTGAGAAGCTCCAAAGTTACTGTTGGCATAACACAGTATACCTGTCAATCCTACACAATAAAATTATTCAGCTGTACACAATATGACACAGCAATTTGCAAACTGACTAGAATAAAAGAATTTTTTAGGGTCAGTTCATCTCTAAAATTGGAAGAGAGTAAATCATGAAATTAATCATGAAAAGTTTGGTATCCTAAAAAACCCACATCCTGTCCTTTCTTTAAAACTAGCATTTCTGGGGATGTCTAGGTGGCTCAGTCAGTTAAGCGTCTGACTCTTGGTTTCAGCTCAGGTCACGATCTCACGGGTTGCAGGGCTCTGTGCTCAGCATGGAGTCTGCGTGAAACAGGACTCTCTCCCTCTGCCCCACCCCTGACTCGCATTCTCCCACTCTCTCAAGTAAGTCTTAAAATTTTTTTTAAAAAACTAGCATTTCTGATCTCTGATTTTAAGAACGGCTGCCTGGCATTTCACAACAGCATATTCATATGGCTGAGAACAATTTTGGTCCCTAAAGAACTACAATCATAGATTTCTGAGTCTCTTCTTTACCTGTTCTCACATGATTAAATGCAGTCAGAACCACTCATCTGATGTGTACTCTGCTAGGCCTGAGAGGATTAAAAAAGGAAAAGCATGACAAGACATAAAGAGAGGAACATGTTTTTAAGGAATATTCAATCTAGTGGAGGACATGCTCCATCTTACAGTTAGTGCTGAGATAAAAAATGTAATGAAACATGACATGGATAAGAAAACTTCACTTTGGGGCATTTCGTCTGCCTGTACTTTGCACAGTTGGGATTTACAGAAATAGGACTTGGGGGAGACTACTTGGGATGGGAGGCCACAGCAGAGACTTGAAGGGAGAAAAGTAACAGGATGCAATGGGAAACTGAAGCAGAGAAAGAACAGGAAAAACTATGTCCAAAGGTAAAATGAAAAGGTTGGCTTTGGAAAGGAAAAAGCACTATTTCTTCTTCTAAGAGCCAGGGAGTAAGACTGAAAATACAGATATATTTTGAGACTATAAGGATTAAGGAGATGATCTGCTTAGAGGTAGGAGGCAGCTGAAGACTTTCAAGAAAAGTGTAAAATTTTGGATTGGTCCCTTTAATTTGTCACATAATAAAAGTAAGAGGAGACACACTCTGGGCCTGGACTAGTAACTAAAGATAACCTTACACAAAAGGATAATATAACCTGGAAAGACATAAGTGTAGGGACCTAGGAGTACACCTCTGCCTCAAAAAGCATGATATACTATCACATAAGCTTCATCACTATTTATCTAAATTTACAGGAACCATACTTTAATTCAGAGACTTATGTTTCTATTAAAACTGCTACATGGGGCACCTGGGTGGCTCAGTCGTTAGGCATCTGCCTTCATCTCAGGCCCTAATCACAAGGTCCTGGGATTGAGCCCAGCATCGGGCTCCCTGCTCAGTGGGGAGCCTGCTTCTCCCTCTGCCTGCTGCTCCCCCTGCTTGTGTTCCCTCTCTCGCTGTGTCTCTGTCAAATAAATAAATAAAATCTTTAAAACAAATAGTAATATAACAAAGTTCTTTTTTTTAATTCAAATATTTTTATTTTATATACAAAGAGCTGGCATTAGGGTAGGTTATCTTGGACATCTGTAGTTAGGTAGGTCTCTCTTGGGATGACCCATTCAAGGAAGTTCACTTAATCCAATTTAATGAAGCCCATATTCTTCAGGCACTGACAAACACTAGTGGCACATATTGAGGCCCTATTTCTGGATCAGACCATGCCACTTTATGCTGATGAGGCAAGGACGAGAATCCTGGCTAAATTTCTTTTTTAAATACTTTTTTCTTTTTCTAAAGTAAACTCTACCCCCAACATGGGGCTTGAACTCATGACCCGGAGATCAAGAGTTGTAAGCTCTACTGACTGAGCCAGCCAGGTGCCCCTAGCCAATTTTTTTTTATTTTTTTTTTATTTTTTAT
>NW_027397072.1:72941761-73210746 GCF_003265705.2 Callorhinus ursinus
CATGACCTGAGCCGAAGGCAGTCGCTTAACCAACTGAGCCACCCAGGCACCCGCCAATTTTTTTTTTAAATGACTCCAGAAAGGAACCATCTTGCTCTCTTGGAAGCAATGAATCAAAAGGTGGACAGAGTTCTTATTATAATTTCTAATTTGATTGTTAATGAAGTACAAAAAAGAAGAAATTACCTTGATACTCGCCCCTAAAAGGTAGTAACAATAACTTACCATTCTCATTGAAGACGAAAGTATTTAAGCCATTAGCTAAAAATAAAAAGTATCTGTAGTCTCAGTGCAAATAGGTTTTAGTGAATGGAAACAGCATGACAACAGATACAGCCATTCCATGGATGTAACTTAAATAAAAGTCAAAATAATATGTTCCATTTCTAGTAGTCCAATTAGGATCAAATTAAATAGTACTGATAGAAGTAATAAATACAGTGCAGCAATTAATTAAGCACCTGGGCTCTGTAGTCAGGCCAGCCTGGCTTTAAATCCAATCTCCACCACATTACAGCTGATGAATTCGAGATGCTTAGCAAACTGCCAGGCAGGCACAAAGTAGATACCAGTCTTATCACCTCCGCCTTCTAATAGCTTGACAATAATCTAAAGGTAATCCCATTTCCGTCATTATTGCTGAAGTTATCAACAAGGCTATTATCCTTCATAAGATGTATGCACCAAACTCAAGTATCTAGTCACATCTGTCCCTACCTCTGCTCTAATGAAAACAGAAGAAAGAGAAATCTTTGCTCTCCTTAACAGAATTCACCCACAGCATCCAGGCACCCCTCCAACTATGATTTTTGAAAAAAAGGACTAATGTAAGAGTGAACCATATAAAATGACTCCATTTATATAAAGTTCATGGAGCGCCTGGGTGGCTCAGTTGGCTAAGCATCCGACTCCTGGTTTCAAGCTCAGGTCATGATCTCAGGGTCTTGAATCAAGCCCAGTGTCTGGCTCCATGCTTAGTGCAGCCTGTTTGGGATGCTCTCTCCCTTCTCCCTCTGCCGCTCTCCACACCCCCATGCACTCAGTGTCTTAAAATATTTTTATTTTATTTTATTTATTTATTTATTTGAGGGAGGGAGGGGGAGAGAGAGAGAGAGAGAGAGAGAAACAGCACTAGAGGGGAGAGGGTCAGAGAAGCAGGCTCCCTGCTGAGCTGGGAGCTCAATGTGGGACTCGATCCCAGGACACCAGGATCATGAAAAGAGATGACCCAAAGGCAGTCAGTTAACCAACTGAGCCACCCAGGTGCCCCATGCACTCACTGTCTTAAAATCTGACCCAAAGGCAGTCACTTAACCAACTGAGCCACCCAGGTGCCCCACGCACTGTCTTAAAATCTTAAAAATAAAGTTCAAAAATGGGTAAAACTAATTAATCTATAAATGTTAAGAAGACAGTAATCACTTTTGAAATGAGATGGGGTAGTAACTAGCAGAAGAATCCAGGGGAGTTACTAGGGATGCTAGTCATGTTGTTTCTTGATCTGACTGTTGTTACACTGATGTTGTTCACTTTGTGAAAACCCACCAAGCTGCACACTTAGAATTTGTGCTCTTATGGATATTATACTTCAATGAAAAGTCTTAAAACTCATATCTAAAAGAAAAGATAAAAATAAAATATACCCAAGTGCTAATCATATTCGGGTAGCAGGATTATAAAACTTTTTCTTTCATTTCCTCAATTTTAGAGATTTTCTGAAATATATGTTTAGGCTGCCTTAAATCCTTTCTAAAATAATTGTTTCCTATGTACTGGACCTTCTTCAAAATACATTATAATATATATATTAAATCATCTAGTCTTCATAACTCTTACGAAGTAGGTTATTACTGTCATTTTAAAAGGAAGGAACTACAACACTGAGGTTAAGTAACTCGCCCAAGATGACACAGCTAGTAAGTGGTAGGGCCATAATTTGAACCAAGATACCCAGGCTCCCAAGTTCATGCTCTGAAGCACTATCCATCCATTTTCATAATAAAACCTTACCTTTTTATAGTGGAAAAAATAGTAATTAATAAACTAAGTTATTCTATCAATCTAAATCATTACTACTCTATTACTGTGTAGGTAGCTCTCTGTGTAGTCAGATACTAAAATATAGGAGCAAATCTGCATACTACAGTGGCATAATCCTGGAGTAATGAGAAGTTATCAAAGCTTACAGAAGTGGACATGAAAAATATACCTCTCTTCTATTCTGTTCTTATCCATGAGAGGCTGCTTAATCCACTGGTTAACCAGTCTTTGTCCTTGAGGGGTTTTGCATTTATTCAGCAATGCAGCCAGAGACTGAGAGCCAGTAGTATCTTCAACAGACCCCTAGCAAACAAACAAACAAACAAACAAAATAGGAAGAATAGCATGCTCATTAGTGAAAACCTTACTGTGCCATGAAAAATAATTAAAGAATTCTGGAAACAAGAACACTTAATATTCTGTAAATACTAAATGAGAAATCTGCACAGAAGTTCCCCTTCCTCAGCTGGGTCACTGTCAAGCTGGATGGCAGTCTATACTGCAGCACCTGAGTATTTTGAATCCACACAGTCCAAGTGTTGGCTTCCCAGATGCCATCTTATGTTTAATCTAACACCTCCCATTTCCATTCTTTTAAGACCTCCACAGTGTGGTGATCTCACTTTAAATACTGTCCCATTTTGGGGTGCCTGGGTAGCTCAGTCAGTGAAGCGTCTGTCTTCAGCTAAGGTCATGAGCTCAGGGTCCTGGGACCGAGTCCTGCATCGGCCTCCCTGCTTAGGGGGAGTCTGCTGCAATTTCTCTCTCTCCCTCCCTCTGCCCCTCTCCTGCTCGTGCTCAAGCTCTCACTCTGTCTCTCTCTCACATAAATAAATAAAAATCTTAAAAAAAAAAAATACTGTTCCATTTTGTCATTCTAACTCATCTCTGGAGAACTGGTACTAATGGCCAGACCAAGCCCACTGAAAGTCTTGAGTAAAGCAATCCCACGGTCATTTGAAAACAGCATGTGAGAGGCTCCCAATTGTGTGAAAGCCTAGCTTGTGTCTTATGGTGCTTTAGAAAGTGTGTATGCATGTTTAAATGCATAATATATATTAGTATGTGTTGCCATGGCCATATGTTGAAGGCCAACATAATTGGTAGACAGGGTCCACTAGAGGAAATGAAACAGTCTTTTTGGTGGCTATTAAAGCAAAATGTGTGTAAAGAAATAAATTTTTTTTCTTAAAAAAAAAAACCACCACAAGCTCTTCCTAAAAAATCAAACTTCCAACCTTTTAATCTGTATTTTCTGCACTGTTATTTTTCCTCAAACCAAAATCACTTTATAATTACTAGTTTTATACATAAAACTTAAAATGTAATTTTTTTAAAAACTGCCATTAATAAAGCTATTCGTAAAGTTAAGACAAATACTATTTATATAGCAACTAGAAAAATTTTTAAAAACTGCTTATCTATTCTAAGTATAATAATATTTCAAAATATTTAAGCTCCTTAATAGTATTCTTCAGTATATAATAAAGGAAACATCTTATAATAACCATTCAATATTTTTAACCGTGTATTTTTTTTTTTTTTTTACCTGGAAAAGGTTAAGGGCTCTGACTGCTGCAATATCCAACTTCATGTACTGGCTGAAGTCAAAAGTAGTCAGTTCAAACTGTCCAAAGTTTGAATCATCTGATAAGAGTTCTAAAAACTTGATTACTGCAGACAATGCTGAAGCTGCAACCTAAGATGAAGAATTTAAAAGGAAAGATTCTATCACTAAAATCCTAGAGATTAAAAAACAAAAACAAAAAAAACGGCAAAATGGAAATAAATTCTAAACGTGATCATTTTCCTTGGTGTTCCTTCCCAATCCAAATCAAGAAAATCAGAAAAGTTTAAATAAATGGGCGCCTGGGTGGCTCAGTTGGTTAAGCGACTGCCTTCG
Organism: Callorhinus ursinus; assembly: GCF_003265705.2. Taxonomy (NCBI): domain Eukaryota; kingdom Metazoa; phylum Chordata; class Mammalia; order Carnivora; family Otariidae; genus Callorhinus; species Callorhinus ursinus. The sequence goes on from NW_027397072.1 coordinate 72,945,705, forward strand.
GCTCAGGTCATGATCCTGGAGTCCCGGGATCGAGTCCCACATCGGGCTCCCTGCTCAGCAGGGAGTCTGCTTCTCCCTCTGACCCTCCCTCCTCTTATGTGCTCTCTCTCTCATTCTCTCTCTCAAATAAATAAAATCTTTAAAAAAAAATAAAAAAAAAGAAAATGATTTTTAGAAAGTCAAAATTTACTGTAATAGTAACACTATTTGTAATAGCCAAAAGTGGAAATGACACAAATGCCTACCAAGTTTGGTATGTTCACCCCTATGGTATAATGCACAAAAAGATATAAGCACCAACAATGCAGTGACACACGACAATATGGATAAATCTCACAAACATAATACTAAACAAAAGAAGCCAGGCACAAAAGGCTACAAACTATATGATTCATTAATATAAACTATAAAAACAGGCCAAACTAATCTGTGCTGTCAGAGTTAAGAACCAGGGTTACGTCTGGTGGGTAATGATTGTAAGTTAGCATAAAAAAAGGTCTTTGAAGTGCTGGTACCATCTGGTTTCATGGATGCTGGCTATTTGGGTACTTGCAATTTACAAAAATTCAGTTAGGGGCGCCTGGGTGGCTCAGTCGGTTAAGCGGCTGCCTTCAGCTCACGTCATTATCCTGGGGTCCTGGGATCGAGCCCCACATCCGGCTCCCTGCTCAGCAGGGAGCCTGCTTCTCCCTCTCCATCTGCCTGCCACTCTACTTGTGTTCTCTCTCTGTCAAATAAATAAAATATTTAAAAAGAAAAATTAAAAAAAAATTCAGTTATACACTTGTGATATATGCACTTACCTACATGTGTATTTAATAAGAAGTTTCAGTGCGCCTGGGTGGCTCAGTCGGTTAAGTGTATGACTCTCAATTTTCGCTAAGGGTCGTGAGATAGGGCCCTACACGGGGTCTGTGCTTAGTGTGGAGTCTGCTTGAGATTCTGCCTCTCCCTCTGTCCCTCCCCCCACTCAAGCGCCCGCTCTCTAAAATAAATAAAATCTGGGGCGCCTGGGTGGCTCAGTCGTTAAGCGTCTGCCTTCGGCTCAGGTCATGATCCCAGGGTCCTGGGATCGAGTCCCACATCGGGCTCCCCGCTCCGCGGGAAGCCTGCTTCTCCCTCTCCCACTCCCCCTGCTTGTGTTCCCTCTCTCGCTGTGTCTCTCTCTGTCAAATAAACAAAATCTTTAAAAATAAATAAATAAATAAATAAAAATTAAAATAAATAAAATCTTTTGAAAATAAGTATGTTTAAATAAACTATGTTATTACTATAACATAAGAAGTTTCAGGACATCAAACTGAGAGCCCAAAGATGAATCCTACATACTAAAACATACTTGAGAGCACCTGGGTGGCTCAGTCAGTTAAAGGAATGCCTTCAGCTCAGGTCATGATCCCAGGGGCCTGGGATCCAACCCCGCATCAGTCTCCCTGCTCAGCAGAGTCTGCTTCTCGCTGTCTCTCTCCCTCTACCTCTCCCCCTGCTTGTGCTCACTCTCTGTCAAAAAAATAAATAAAATATACTTGGTACTGGATTGTAAATTGTAACCTATTTTCCCTAATTGAAAACAGTCATCTATGTGTCCTTGCCAAACTCTAGCAAATGTGTAAGACTGTCAGAACCTCCTACGATGTTACCACACAGATAGAAACACTTTTCAGTAACCCTAAAAGCTTCTTGGTATTTTCAAGAGGGAAGGTTTTTTTATTATTATTATTTATTAACATATAAAGTATTATTTGTTTCAGGGGGACAGGTCTGTGATTCATCAGTCTTACACAACACAGCACTCACCACAACACACGTCCTCCCCAATGTCTATCACCCAGCTACTCCATCTCTCCCACCAACCTCCACTCCAGCAACCCTCAGCTTGTTTCCTGAGATTAAGAGTCTCTTATGGTTTGTCTCCCTCTCTGGTTTCTTCTTGTTTCATTTCTTCCTCTCTTCCCCTGTGATCCTCTGCCTTATTTCTCAAATTCCACATATCAGTGAGATCATATGATAATTGACTTTCTCTGATTGACTTATTTCGCTTAGCAGAATACCCTCTAGTTCCATCCACGTCATTGCAAATGGCAAGATTTCATTTTTGATGATTGCATAATATTCCGTGTGTGTGTGTGTGTGTGTGTGTGTGTGTGTGTGTGTGTGTACACACCACATCTTCTATATCCATTCATCTGTGGATGGACATCTGGGCTCTTTCCATAGTGTGGCTATTGTGGACATCGCTGCTTTAAACATTGGGGTGCAGGTGCCCCTTCGGATCACTACATTTGTATCTTGGGGGTAAACACCTTGTAGTGAAATCGCTAGGTCGTAGCATAGCTCTATTTTCAACTTTTTGAGGAACCTCCATACTGTTTTCTAGAGTAGCTGCACCAGCTTGCATTCCCACCAACAGCATAGGAGGGTTCCCCTTTCTCTGCATCCTCATCAACATCTGCAACTTCCTGATTGTCATTCTGACTGGTGTGAGGTGGTATCTCATTGTGGTTTTGATTTGTATTTCCCTGATGCCGAGTGATGCTGAGCCCTTTTTCATGTGTCTGTTGGCCATTTGGATGTCTTCTGTGCAGAAATGTCATGTCTTCTGCCCATTTCTTGATTGGATTATTTGTTCTTGGGGTGTTGAGTTTGAGAAGTTCTTTTTTTTTTTTTTAAAGATTTTATTTATTTATTTGAGAGAGAGAGAATGAGAGATAGAGAGCACGAGAGGGAAGAGGGTCAGAGGGAGAAGCAGACTCCCTGCTGAGCAGGGAGCCCGATATGGGACTCGATCCCGGGACTCCAGGATCATGACCTGAGCCGAAGGCAGTCGCTTAACCAACTGAGCCACCCAGGCGCCCGAGAAGTTCTTTATAGATTTTGGATACTAGTCCTTTATCTGATATGTCATTTGCAAATAACTCTCCCCATTCTGTCGGTTGTCTTCTGGTTTTGTTGACTGTTTCCTTTGCTGTGCAAAGCTTTTTATCTTGCTAAAGTCTCAATAGTTCATGTTTGCCCTTGCTTCCCTTGCCTTTGTGGATGTTTCTAGGAAGAAGTTGCTGCGGCCGAGGTTGAAGAGGTTGCTGCCTGTATTCTACTCAAGGATTTTGATGGATTCCTATCTCACATTTAGGTCTTTCATCCACTTTGAGTCTATTTTCGTGTATGGTGTAAGGAAATGGTCCAGTTTCATTCTTCTGCACGTGGCTCTCCAATTTTCCCAATGCCATTTGTTGAAAAGACTGTCTTTTTTCCACTGGATATTCTTTCCTGCTTTGTCAAAGATAGTTGACCATAGAGTTGAGAGTCCATTTCTGGGTTCTCTATTCTGTTCCACTGATCTGTGTGTCTGTGTTTGTGCCAATACCATAATGTCTTGATGATGACAGCATTGTAATAGAGCTTAAAGTCCAGAACTGTGATGCCACCAGCTTTGGATTTCATTTTCAACATTCCTCTGGCTATTTGGGGTCTTTTCTGCTTCCATACAAATTTTAGGATCATTTGTCCCACCTCTGAAAAAAACTGATGGTATTTTGATAGAGAGTCCATTGAATATGTAGATTGCTCTAGGTAGCATAGACATTTTAACGATATTTCTTCTTCCAATCCATGAGCATGGAATGTTTTTCCATTTCTTTGTGTCTTCTTCAATTTCTTTCATGAGTATTCTATAGTTTTCTGAGTACAGATCCTTTGCCTCTTTGGTTAGATTTATTCCTACGTATCTTGTTTTTTGGTGCAATTGTAAATGGGATCAACTCCTTAATTTCTCTTTCTTCTGTCTCATTGTTAGTGTAAAGAAATGCAACTGATTTCTGTGCATGTATTTTATATCCTGCCACTTTACTGAATTCCTGTATGAGTTCTAGCAGTTTTGGGGTGGAGTCTTTTGGGTATTCCACATAAAGTATCATACCACCTGCGAAGAGTGAGAGTTTGACTTCTTTGCTGATTCGGATGCCTTTTACTTCTTTTTGTTGTTTGACTGCTGAGGTTAGGACTTCTAGTACTACGCTGAACAATGGTGGTGATAGTGGATATCCCTGCCATGCTCCTGATCTTAGGGGAAAAGCTCTCAGTTTTTCCCCACTGAGAATGATATTCACTGTGGGCTTTTCATAGGTGGGTTTTATGATATTGAGATATGTACCCTCTATCCCTACACTGTGAAGTTTTAATCAAGAAAGAATGTTGTACTTTGTCAAATGCATTTTCTGCATCTATTGAGAGGATCATATAGTTCTTGTCCTTTTTTTTTTTTTTTAAAGATTTTATTTATTTATTTGACAGAGAAACAGAGAGAAAAAGCACAAGTAGGCAGAGCGGCAGGCAGAGGGAGAAGCAGGCTCCCAGCTGAGCAGAGAGCCTGATGCGGGGCTTGATCCCAGGACCCCAGGATCATGACATGAGCCAAAGGCAGCTCCTTAACCAACTGAGGCACCCAGGCACCCCTTGTCCTTTCTTTTATTAATGTAGTGTATCACATTAATTTGCGATGTTGAACCAACCTTGCAGCCCAGGAATAAATCTCACTTGGTCATGGTGAATAATCCTTTTAATGGACTGTTGGATCCTATTGGCTAGTATCTTGGTGAGAATTTTTGCATCCATGTTCATCAGGGATACTGGTCTGTAATTCTTTTTGGTGGGGTCTTTGTCTGGTTTTGGAATCAAGGCAATGTTGGCCTCATAAAATGAGTTTGCAAGTTTTCCTTCCATTTCTATTTTTTGAAACAGTTTCAGAAGAATAGGTATTAATTTTTCTTTAAATGTTTGGTAGAATTCCCCTGGTAAGCCATCTGACCCTGGGCTCTTGTTTGTTGGGAGATTTTTGATTACTGCTTCAATTTCCTTGCTGGTTAAGGGTCTGTTCAGGTTTTCTATTTCTTCCTGGTTCAGTTTTGGTAGGTTATACATCTCTAGGAACATATCCATTTCTTCCACATTGTCTAATTTGTTGGTATAGAGTTGCTCGTATGTTCTTATAATTGTATTTCTTCAGTATTGGTTGTGATCTCTCCTTTTTCATTCATGATTTTATTTATTTGGGTCCTTTCTCTTTTCTTTCTGATAAGTCTGGCCAGGGGTTTATCAATCTTATCAATTCTTTCAAAGAGCCAGCTCCTAGTTCCGTTGATGTGTTCTACTGTTCTTTTGGTTTCTCTTTCATTGATTTCTGCTCTGATATTATTTCTCTTCTCCTGCTGGGTTTAGGCGTTGCCATTCATTCTCCAGCTCCTTTTGGTGTAGGCTTAGGTTGTGTATTTGAGACATTACCTTTCTTGTTTCTTGAGAAAGGCTGGTATTGGTATATACTTCTGTCTTAGTACCACCTTTGCTGCATCCCAAAGATTTCTGAACAGTTGTGCTTTTTCTTTTTTTAAAGATTTTATTTGACAGAAAGAGACACAGTGAGAGAGGGAACACAAGCAGGGGGAATGGGAGAGGGAGAGGCAGGCTTCCCTTGGACCTGGGAGCCCGATGGGGGCTCGATCCCAGGACCCTGGGATCATGACCTGAGCCGAAGGCAGACGCTTAACGACTGAGCCACCCAGGTGCCCCAGTTTTGTTTTCATTTTCATTTGTTTCCAAGATTTTTTTTTAATTCTTCTTCAATTTCCTCGTTGACCCATTCACTCTTTAGTAGGATGCTCTTTAACCTTCATGTATTTGAGTTCTTTCCAACTTTCCTCTGATTGAGTTCGAGTTTCAAAGCACTGTGGTTTGAAAATATGCAGGGAATGATCCCAATCTTTTGGTACCAGTTGAGACCTGATTTGTGACCCAGGATGTAATCTATTCTGGAAAATGTTCCACGTGCACTAGAGAAGAATGTGTATTCTGTAGCTTTGTTATGGAATGTTATTTTTTTAAAGATTTTATTTATTTATTTGACAGAGAGAGAGAGACACAGCGAGAGAGGGAACACAAGCGGGGGAGTGGGAGAGGGAGAAGCAGGCTTCCCGCTGGGCAGGGAGCCTGACGTGGGGCTCGATCCCGGGACCCTGGGATCATGACCCGAGCCGAAAGTAGACGCTTAACGACTGAGCCACCCATTTTATTTATTTATTTGACAGGAGAGACACAGCCAGAGAGGGAACACAAGCAGGGGAAGAGGGAGAGGGAGAAACAGGCTTTCCACTGAGCAGGGAGCCCGATGCAGGGCTCGATTCCAGGACCCTGGGACCATGACCTGAACTGAAGGAAGACGCTTCATGACTGAGCCACCCAGGCACTTCTGGAATGTTCTGAATATATCTATGTAGTCCATCTAGTCCAGTGTGTCATTTAAAGCCCTTATTTCCTTGTTGATCTTTTGCTTAGATGATCTGTCCATTTCAGTGAGGGGATTATTAAAGTTCCTTACTATTATTGTATTATTGTTGATGTGTTTCTTTGATTTTGTTATTAATTGGCTTATATAATTGGCTGCTCCCTTGTTAGGGGTGTAAATAATTACAACTGTTAGATACTGTTGGATAGACCCTTTAAGTAAGATATAGTGTTCTTCCTCATCTTTTATTACAGTCTTTGGTTTATAATCTGTCTGATACAAGGTTTGCCACCCCAGCTTTCTTTTGATGTCCATTAGCATGATAAATGGTTTTCCACCCCTCACTTTCAATCTGGCAGTGTCTTTGTTCTAAAATGAGTCTCTTGCAGACAGCATATTGATGGGTCTTCCTTTTTTATCCAATCTGATACCCTGTATCTTTTGATTTAGCCCATTTACATTCAGGGTAACTATTGAAAGATATGAATTTAGTGCCATTGTACTGCCTGTAAGGTGACAGTTACTATATATTGTCTCTGTTCCTTTCTGGTCTATGTTACTTCTGGGCTCTCCTTTGCTTAGAGGACCCCTTTCAATATTTTCTGCAGGGTTGGTTTGGTGATTGTAAATTCTTTTAGTTTCTGTGTGTCCTGGAAACTTTTTATCTCTCCTTCTATTTTCAATGACAGCCTAGCTAGATAAAGTATTCTTGGCTGCATATTTTTCTCGTTTAGTACCCTCAAGAATTTAAGTTTCTAATACCAGTATTACTACTCATATATACTGGCTTTTGATTACATCACACACACAAACATTAAAATAATTATTCAATTTATAAGAATCAAACTAGAGTGCGCCTGGGTGGCTCAGTCATAAAGCGCTTGCCTTCGGTTCAGGTTATGATCCCAGGGTCCTGGAATCGAGCCCCAGCAGGGAGCCTGCTTCTCCCTCTCCCACTCCCCCTGCTTGTGTTTCCTCTCTCGCTGTGTCTCTTGTCAAATAAATAAATAAAATCCTTAAAAAAAAAAAGAATCAAACTATTATGACAGGCAATCACCTCAAAATCATGATAATCTTAACAGTCCCAGTTCATTCTAGTTTGAAATCTACTTTGAGAATTCTAAGTTATAAAGTTTGTTCTGTCTTGTTTAAGTATACAATAGAATTTTTCATTTTACTTATCAGTGACCCACAAATATCCTGTGAAGAGCTTCCAATATTTTTTTAAATATGTAAAAATACATCTCATGCCATACTCACCTCAAAGGTTGGAACAAAGAAACACTTCAACCAGTAAAAAATCCCATAAAAAATTACACTGCTTCCATATTCACTTCTACAACTAAACATACATAACCAGTGCCAATTTTTTAGCCAACCTGTTAAAATGTAGTATTCATTATGCACTATGCATACTATATATACTTCCAACCTTATTACTTCCTAATCTTCACAACAATCCTTTAAGATTTATGATCTAGGGATGTCTGGGTGGCCTAGGTGGTTCAGTGGGTTAAGCATCTGCATTTGGCTCAGGTCATGAACCCGGGGTCCTGGGATCGAGCCCCGCATCTGGCTCCTTGCTCAGCGGGGAGCCGGCTTCTCCCTCTGCCTGCTGCTCCCCCTGCTTGTGCACTTTCTCTCTCTCTGACAAATAAGTAAATAAAATACATATTTTTTAAAAAGTGCAGAGTCTTCAAAAAAAAAACAAAAATTATCTATTTAACAAAAAATGAAACTGCCTGTCATAAAGGTGAAGTAATTTATTAAGGAACCCACTACTTATACATTATAATTGCTGTGCTAGGTCTTTTTTCCCCCTACAACCACTATGCTATCTCATCCACTTAAATGACAGTAATCAGGCTCTTTCCTGTGAAATCAATAAAACTCTTCTTGCCCCAAGGATATATGTTGCATAAATATAATTAATTATATTTAAGGTTATGTTTCAATTTTTCTAGTCATTTCCTTATTTTTCACAAGCTTCATCACAGTAATGATAAACTTAATTAATATCAGCGATCCACAGTTTAGACCTTGAGAGAGATGAAACAAGCAGCCTTCTACAAGTCATGATCATAATTTAAGAGTAAATTTGTATTGTAATGCACATACCTGATTCTCCATTTCTGGCAAGACAGCACTATTCACCTGTTCTCCCTTTTTGCCTTTCAACAACCGGTTGAGGTCCTGATAAATATCTTTTGTAAAAAAGTCAGCTCTTTTTCTTTCTGTGATCAGAATTCCTCCTCTCTGAATAACCTATTTTACAAGAAATAATTTAAATTACTTCAAGAAAAGGAGTTAAAAATGAGAAAAAACTATGCCACAAATACAGTAGCAACAGCTTCACCAATTATTAACCCACATTAAATTGTTATACAATGTGCAAGACATTGGTAACATATAAACAAGTATTTTTAAAATCTATAAGCTAAGTTTCCATGGAAATTTAAAATTAAGTTCACATAAAGCTTTCAAAAAATAGTCCCAATAGTAAAAACTCTTAACAGAGTAATACTTGCAGAATGTTGCTTAGATACCATCTATGCTAACAATGCCCATCACAGATTTGCTCTTTCCCAAGCAGTCTGTATGGCATTTGCGGCCCAAAAAAGAAAAGAATCCTTAGAGGATACAACATCCCTTAAATACTTAAATAAAGCACACACACAATCAGTACAATCAAATTTTTTAAAAAGACTTGGTAAAATAAGAGGCTACACGTCCCGCCTGAACTATCAAAAAATCCTGAAGACCTACATCTTATTTGATAAACCCATGCTAAACACAGTAAGTAATAAATTGGTGGATTTTTAATAGACCTGAATAACCTCCCGCCCCCAACTGTGAAAGCATTACTTTTTATCAGTTGTGATCCCCTTAAGATGACATTCTGTTACTCTTTTAGGAAGGAAGGAAGGAGAGGGGGAAATGATCTGAAGTAGAACAAGTCTTCAACAATAAACAGCCTGTTCTAACGTCCTCTTAAAGATACAAAGTTCCTGGCGAGCCTTGGTGGCTCAGTTGTTCCGCGTCTGCCTTCGGCTCAGGTTGTGATCTCAGGGTCCTGGGATTGAGCCCCACACTGGGCTCCCTGCCCGGCAGGAAGCCTGCTTCTCCCTCTCCTACTCCCCCTGCTTGTGTTCCTGCTCTCCCTCTCTCTCTGTCAAGTAAGTAAATATAATCTTTAAGGGAAAAAAAAAAGATACAAAGTTCCTGTGAAAGATGAACATCAACATTTTCCTGAAAATACGTTACTGTATTTAGATATAAAAAATTGACTTTTGAAGTTTTTTTTTTTTTAAATAAAACAGTGTCTATCATGTTAATTAGTCTTTCCTAGGCTTAGATTTTCCTCCATCACTAACTTGATTCCCTTACCTGCCTCAGTTTTCCCATGTCTCCAGCAGTCTCTCCTCCTGGTAAAACACATTCCTTTGGTCCAATCTGAATCAGGAGAGCCTCCAAATTGGAGAACTGATCATTGTCGGGGAACTCACAAAGTCCTAGCTTCCGCTGTATGGAGTCAACATACCCAACTCCGACCTGTCTTTGGCCATCAACTGTAGATATTTTAACACCCACAACACCAATGGAAGCTGACATATCATTGTTACCAAAGAGAATGTCTTCAAACTGAGAAAGATTACCTGGAGAAGCCTTAACAAAGATAAAGAACAATTTTAAGAACTGTTGACTGTACTTTAAAATTTTACTAGTAAACAAGCATTACCCAACCCTGACCAATTTTATTAACAAAATTTTCTCTTACAAAAAACTGCTTATAACAATATATTCCAATTATTATTATCTTGTTTTCTATAAAGTATCCTCCCTATTTTTCCAATTATTTTCAGGACACTGGGTCATATCTAAAAATAAACATATCAAAAGAGATTTTCAATTTGAAATTTGGCACTGGATTTATACACACATAATCATTAAGGTGTTCAAAGTGATAATCCTATCAATGGTATGCTTAAATTTCTATGTCCTGTGAAAATATCTACCTATTAGTTGCACATACCAGTATTTTCACTGACTATACCACACAGGAGACCAGTAAAATTAGCCAAAAATGCTGACCTCGGAAAGTCAATTCTCTATCAATATATTTATCTGTAAAAGGCAGAGATTGTTCCTTTATCAGCGATTTCCAAATACAGATTGTTCTATATCAGTGATTTCCAATACCCAGAAATACAGGGTCCTCGACCTATTTTCAATATTTCAAAAAGATTAGAAATCTCTCTTTAAGACTACACAAGTCAACTAAAGTTTCAAGTTTCTTTGCTTTTGGCTGAACTTGTGTCAGGTCAGTGGTGACACTACGTATTTCAACCTGATCAGAAGCTGAAATATGCTGGTAGCATATGGCATTTTTCGGGGCAATTGACGGCCCATGCTATGATACAGGAGATCGTCACAAACTGTCCAAATGACCATGGTGACAGCCAAACTTAAACAACCAACAGCCATCAACAGTTCAACAGTTCTTGAAGGTCTCTAGCATCATAGTCATGACAATCAATTATTTTTTATAACATGATTCTAAATATCCTATAACTATGGATTGTTGATTAAAATCTGGATCAAAAATGAAATGAAGGGGGGCACCTGGCTGGCTCAGTCATAAGAGCATGGGACTCTTGATCTCAGGGTCGTGAGTCTGAGCCCCATGCTGGGTGTAAAAATTACTTAAAATCTTTTTAAAATTTTTTATTTTGCTTATTTTTTTTTTTTTTAAGTAGGCTCCATGCCCAATGTTTAAACTCATGATCCTGAGATCAAGAGCTGCATGCTCTACCAACTGAGCCAGCCAGGCACCCTTTAAAAAAATTTTTAATGAAATGGAAAAAGCATTATCTTGCATTCAAATTTTAAAAGCAGATTCAATTGCAAAGGTAAACAGTACTTTTACATATACACTTTGGATTTGCAGATTATGAAGCACACCTTTAAAAAACTCTCAAAAGGGAACCAGTAGCTAATAAAATTGGGTTCTTGAGGGTGCTTGAAAATGATTAAGACTGATAACCTGTGAACTAAATGGTATCCAAGGTCTTTTCCTGCTCTGAACATACCACCGAGAACATGAGAAAAAAACCAATCATAGAGATCAACTATTTTAAATATCACTAAACTTTATCATAGAATCAATAAGCTAAAAAATGTAATGATAAATCAGCTTTTGCAGTTTTAGATCTGAACTTAACATGTCAGGATGAAGATACCACCTTTTTAATCTGATAAAAATAAATAATTGAAAAAATTTCCCCAACCTAAAAGGTAGGGGTTAAGGAGAATTCATCTTGAAGGATTCTGATATGTCAGAGTGAGGTGTGATGGGCTGATAATCAAGGTAATCTCTTAAATTTAGGATTCCACATTTTGGTGTTACTGAGTTCTGTGAAGAATGAGATAGAAAACATCACTTTGTGGTACCCTCAATTTTCTATTAAAATCTTTCAAGACATAGGCTAAAACTCTAAGTAAAGGCCCCACCATTCTCAGGAAAACACCAATGAAAATCCCCAGGAAACTCTATAATGTTAAATGCTAAATTCTCCCACCCAGATATAATCTTCAGTAAATGTCTACATTTACAAAGGTGGACAGGGGAGGAGGACACACTATGGAACAAAGATTGAAGAAGATTATATTTGGGGCGCCTGGGTGGCTCAGTCGGTTAAACATCTGCCTTCAGCTCAGGTCATGGTCCCAGGATCCTGAGAACGAGTCCTGCACTGGGCTCCCTGCTCAGCAGGGTGCCTGTTTCTCCATCTGCCTGCTGTTCCCCCTGTTCGTGTTCTTTCTCTCTCTTTCTCTCTGACAAATAAATAAATAAATCTTAAAAAAGACTGTATTTGGGGTAGTACCAAGATCAAATGTTTAAGTATTCTATTAAACTTCACAAGGAAAACAAAAACAAAAACAAAAAAATCAAAGGACTTTCAAATTGGAAAACATTAAAAAAAAAAACCTTCTAATTTTACTGCTTATGGAGAAACAGATACAAGAGAAGGTTGGGAAATTTGCCAAGGACACCCAGAGGGACAGAGGAGAAAAGAACATATGCTGACTATAAGCCCAGAGCACTGTCTCCCTTATCACACATTTATTTCCTTTCGAGAATAAATCTCACCTCCCCAACTACATTCTAACCATTAATTTATTCCAGTATTATTGGGAATCTACTCTGCAGGCACTGCATTTGAACATCAAACACAGGACCTTACAGACTCACAACGAAGGAATCATTATACAAAACCAAACAGCACGACTACCTCCATGAAGGCAGAAGCATTCATGTCAGTGAGCCTTTCTAAGGACATCAAGAAATAGGATCACCACTAAAATCCCTGACTTATAAAAAATTAGAGAGTTAATGGAAGAGAAAGGATATACAAAGATACAAACACATTACAAACGAGTACAAATGAGGGGCGCCTGACTGGCACGTGACTCGATTGTAAATTCAAGCCCCACGTTGGGTGTAGAGATTATTTTAAATAAATAGGGTTTAAAAAATAAAAAAAAATTGAGAATAAAAAAAGGGGGGGGTGCCTGGCTGGCTTAGCCGCTTAAGTGCCAGACTCCTGATTTCTGCTCAGGTCATGATCTCAAGGTTATGAGATTGAGCTGGCCTTGGGGCTCCTGCTCCGTGGGTAGTCTGCTTGAAAATCTTTCCCTCTGTCCCTCCCCTAACTTGCTCTCGAGGTCTTTCTCAAATAAATAAATCTTTTTTTTTTTTTGATTTTACTTATTTATTTGAGAGAGAGAGAGAAAGGGATAGAGAGAAAGCACAAGCAGGAGCCCGATGTGGGGCTTGATTCCAGGACCCTAGGATCATGGCCTGAGCCAAAGGCAGACACTTAACTGACGGAGCCACCCAGGCGCCCCTCAAATAAATACATCTTTAAAAATAAAATAAAAATAGGGTGCCTGGGTGGCTCAGTCTGTTAAGCATCTGACTCTTGATTAGGTCACGATCTCAGGGTACTGGGATAGAGCCCCACGTCTGGCTCCATGCTCAGCATGGAGTCTGCTTAAGATTCTCTCTCTCCCTCTCCCTCCGCCCCTCCCACTCATGCTGTCTCTCTCAAATAAATAAATAAAATCTTCAAAAAAAATTGTTTTTAAATCTTAAAAAACAAATGTGTATAAATGAGATATTCGGGATACAGTAAATCTGTGTGATACTACTTTAAAAACAGTAAAATCAAATCGTTGTTTAATGCTGGTATTCAATTTTATGTAAAGTCTATTTTATTATTTAGGTTTCAGGGATACTGACAAAACTCACACTTTCATAATAAGGATTTACTGAATTTCTATACTGCTATAAAACTGTGATTTTAAAAACCACATGCTAAAGAATATTTATTTCTCAAAGCATTTTATTATCACAACCTGGTTAAAATATGAAAACACACAATAGAATTCCCCCACATCTTTATTTTTTCTACTCTTCAAAATCATAACCAAATTAAAGAGGAAGATAATTACCTTAAATGCCAAATACCAATCATTCTCCTTTGAGGCTTTATTTCCAGCTCTATTCTTATAAACTTCAACTCTATACTGGCGAACTAGAAGAAGATCTTTTACAAAAGATTCAAAATTCATTTTACTAAGCACAACACTCTCCAGAGTCTTTGTTCCTAAAGAAAAATATTAAAAATACATGTTACAGACTTGAGGATTTAAAGTAGTAAGTGTTCAAATACTCAACACAATGGCTACCCCGAGGCTAAATTCTTCTCTCAGTAATTCATTCCTTCAATAAACTATTTATCAAGCACTTAATACTCGTCCCAGTTGAAGGGTATAAAAAGGTGAAGAGATGCAGTACCCCACTCGGCCCCCTTCTGTGGAACCTACACATCAAAACAAAAAATTAAGAAGATACAAAGATAAAAGAATGAGTATATACATACATAGCTAAACTTACTTGTCCTTTCTTATAATTGGTTTCTCAGAAGTCTGAATAAAAGTCTTATAACTATATTAGCATTTGTACGGAATTAAAACTTTTTCCAAAAAGTCCAAAAAATTAGTCATTATTCATCGCAAAATGTTCTAGGTAACACAGATCAAAATTCAAAGGTTCAAAAAAGTACAGCAAAAAGGAGCCTTCCCCTTCACCACTGATTGCCTACACATCCAATTCACCAGCCAAGTGCTATCAAGTTTATAAAATATATTCCCAAACACAAGCTGTGCACACACAAGCACTACTTTGTTCCTCTCCTATATCAGTAAGTGCATACTACAAACACTGTTCTGTATATTGGCTTTTTTTTAATTTTAATATATTCTGGAGGTTGTTCATCAGTACAATCAGCTCCTTTCTGTTTACAGCTGCAAACATTCCAATGACTCTGAGGATATTCTATAATTTAGTCTTACTGATGGACATAAGAGAGTGTTTCCAGTCTCTGCTATTACAACAATGCTGCATAAATAATCTTGTACATGCTTCACTCTCCAAACATGTGAGTACATCTGTAAGATAAAGCCCCTAAACTGGAAATTATCAAGAATATGAGTGATTTTGATAAATATTGCCAGACTATTCTCCTTGGTTGGCTATGGCAATTAACACTATCATCCATAAAGTATGAGTGCATCTATTTCCCCTCTCCAATCAACAGAGTTTTAAAACTTTCTGGTCTTTACCTGAGATCACTAGTTCTCAACTGGGAACAATCTTGTTTCTCTAGCAGACATATGCCAATGTCTGGGAACATTTGGGTTGTCACAACTGGGGGAGGGAGGAAAGGGGAGTACTAATGGAATCTAATGGTGAGGGAGAGATGCTGTTAAACATGCACAGGATAGCCCCTCACAACAACAAATTATTCAGTCCAAAATATCAATAGTGCCAAGGTCAAGATAGGGAAGTGTCCCACCTTAGTTTTGATTTGCAATTACCAATTTCCTACAAAATTAATAAAATCACCCATACCACCAAATGGAATAAAAACTCAATTTTCATACATTAGAGGTAATACCAATTATTCACTTAAAGGTAATACTTGGGGGTGCCTGGGTGGCTCAGTCAATTAAGTATCTGCCTTCAGTTCCGGTCATGATCCCAGGGTCCTGGGATCGAGTCCTGCATCGGGCTCCCTGTTCAGCAGGGAGTCTGCTGCTCCCTCTCCCTCTGCCTGCTGCTTGGTCTACTTGTGTGGACGCTCACGTGCTCTCTCTCTCTCTAATAAATAAATCTTTGAAAAAATAAAAATAAAAAATAAAGATGTAAACTAAATTTTTTTTAAAAGATTTTATTTATTTATTTTACAGAGAGAGACACAGCGAGAGAGGGAACACAAGCAGGGGGAGTGGGAGAGGGAGAAGCAGACTTCCCGCTGAGCAGGGAGCCCGATGTGGGGCTCGATCCCAGGACCGTGGATCATAACCTGAGCCGAAGGCAGACGCTTAACGACTGAGCCACCCAGGTGCTCCTGTAACCTAAATTTAATTAACAGATCATGCCAAGTACAAATATCAAATATAAACAAGCATAAAGATTAATTAAATGACATAAGGCAATCGTTCTGTACAGCTAAGGACAGCTGAGGCTTCCAATATCCCTTTCATTAGTTACAAGTACTAGCAAGAATTCCCACTGTCAGACACCCTGAAAAAGGGCTCAAATCTTGCCTCTCCAAGGTTCTTCCCTAGAACATTCCTCATTACCTCATCCAGGACTGGCAAACAAGTATCTATAGGGACCAGGCAGGTACCAAACAAGCAAAGGAAGCCAAAAGAAGAGCAACAACACAGCTGACATGACAAGTGGCTTCAAAAGAGACCATATGGAGTGGTGGGAACAGTGACAAAAAGAAAGCACATCAGGGTAAAGGAAAAGTCTAGACTATGTCAGAGAGAGCAGCCGCTCAGCTCCAAACCACTGCTGAACTGCAGGGATATTTACACCCCAAGTTTTCAACTGTGCAGATTTTTCAGAAGCAGCTCAAAATATGAATTTTTTCCCTGAAATCTCCCAATTTTTAAAATACAGGCAATCAGTTCAAACTTAGAGCAAAACACTATATAGGCCACCAGTTTTCAACTCAGTATGTTTAACAGTCATATTTTCTTAGAGACTTGAATAGACTGCTGTTTCTTTAGCTTGCATTTTTTTTAGCTTTTTAAAATGTTTTTAGCTTGCATTTAGAAAGCAAATTATATGAATATTATGTTTACTCTAGAATCCCATTCAACAAGGCCTGTACTCACATTCTCAGAGGGATGTGCGAGACCAAAGGCCTCCAGCCTGCAAAAGACTTCTATCTCCCAACTAACAGTCACTCAGGATCAGAACCTGAGTGGAATGGTCAGCCCTACCTAAATTATTTCCTGGTTTGGGGGCGCCTGGGTGGTCAGTAGGTTACGCATCTATCTTCGGCTCGGGTCATGATCCCGGAGTACTGGGATCG
This sequence comes from Callorhinus ursinus, assembly GCF_003265705.2. Lineage (NCBI taxonomy): Eukaryota > Metazoa > Chordata > Mammalia > Carnivora > Otariidae > Callorhinus > Callorhinus ursinus. Next base: position 72,962,433 of record NW_027397072.1, read on the forward strand.
AGCCCCACATCAGGCTCCCTGCTCAGCGGGAAGCCTGCTTCTCCTCTGCCTGCCGCTCCCCCTGCTTGTGCTCTTTCCCCCTCTGTCAAATAAATAAAATCTTTAAAAATAATTAATAAATAATTTCCTGGTTTTGCCTAGCACTCATCCCATTTTGCCCGAGCCTCTCTTAGTTTTAATACTCAAAGTCCAATGGTCCAGAAGCCCCCTCAATCCCAAGCAAATCAGAACAACTGGTCACCCTACCAATCCATCCAGTTGAATTCGACATGAGTAACATTATTCATTATAAAGACGTCATAAAAATAAAAATGAAGGGAAAAAAAACTTGCTCAAGAAAAGCAGCAGAGGCACCTGGGTGGCTCAGTCAGTTAAGTTTCTAACTCTTGGATTTGGCTGAGGCCATGATCTCATGGTTGTGAGATCGAGCCCCAAGCTGGGTTCTGTGTGGAGTCCACTTTAGATTCTCTCTCTCTCCCTCTGCCCCTACCCCTGCTAGTGCAGGGTCTCTCTAACAAATAAATCTTTAAAAAACAAAAAACAAAAAACAAAGAAAAGGAAAAGCAGCAAACTAGAGTTAATACAAAATCAGAGAAGAATTTCTCCTAAAGGCACTGATAAACGCCACTGTATTACCAGCAACTTCCAGTAAATACAAGACATAAAAAACACTGTTTTTCAGGGGAGCCTGGGTGGCTCAGTGAAGCGTCTGCCTTCGGCTCAGGTCATGATCCCAGGGTTCTGGGATCGAGCCCCACCTCGGTCTCCCTGCTCCGCAGGAAACTTGCTTCTCCCTCTCCCACTCCCCCTGCTTGTGTTCCCTCTCTCGCTGTGTCTCTATCAAATAAATAAATAAAAATCTTTAAAAAAAAAGAAAACAAAAAAACCCCACTGTTTGTCATATCATCCTTAAAATTAAAAGGCAAAACGTAAAGTCCAACTCAGCAAAAACAAATCTGAGAGGGGAAAAAAAAAAAAACATTAGTTTGGCAAAATTCTGAAATAGCTCTTAAGTCATTAAACCAGTAGGATGTGCCTGGAGAACTGTCTTGCCAGCACAGGGTTTTTAAAGTACCTGAAATTGAATGCCACCACAGGATGAACAAGCACTCTCAGATACACAAGCCCCACCACTCCCTCTTACACCCAACTACTCTGCACATCACTGTTGTCTACCTGGTTCTAGATAGAAGGATTCAGAGCAATTTGGTCTCTTTAATAATGAGGCTTTCAACAGGAACACAGATTCGTAACAGTGATGATTTCTTAAGAGTGGGTGGGGTGAAGAGACAAATGAGGTGATTCCCCTCCCTCCATGGCCTCCCCTATCTCCACTGCTAATGTACAATCAGGCTGCCCAAATGCCAAGGTTATCCTCCAAAGATACTATTTCTCTCAAAGGAGTTTTTGTGACATACTGGGTGGCAGTGCATTAAGTCTTATTTACTGACAAGCACCTAAAGTATAGCTACTCTATGTTGCTGGTAAGAGACTGGCATTGTAGGCTTTGTCTAACCAGCTAGGAAGTAAAACTGACCTCCTGGTGTGAAATAAGGGGAACAGGAACAGAAAGCTACCCAGCCTCCACCTGGGGTACCGCAGAAAGAATAGCCTCAGGTTCGTACAAGATTCTTCTCTTCAAGAATAATTTGGAGACCCCAACCTCATTCAGCTGACAATTACCATGTGTCTGCTACATGTGGACGTTGTCCCAGGGGCTAGGGTTCAGAGGCAGGCATTAGTTAAAACATAGATCCTGCTCTCTAAGAGCTTTCAGTCTATTGGGATAGACAGGCAATAGGTAGAATAAATGCAGTGTCTAGGGTAAGGAGGAGATCCAAGAGCCGGGAATACCTAAGAGGGGCAGGGCAGCTAACCAGGCAGTCTTAACATGGGAATCAACGAAGGCTTCCGAGGCGCCTGGGTGGCTCAGTTGTTAAGCGTCTGCCTTCGGCTCAGGTCATGGTCCCAGGGTCCTGGGATCAAGCCCCGCATCGGGCTCCCTGCTCAGCGGGAAGCCTGCTTCTCCCTCTCCCACTCCCCCTGCCTGTGTTCCCTCTCTCGCTGTGTCTCTCTCTGTCAAAAAAATAAATAAAATCTTTTTAAAAAACAAAACAAAACAAAGGTTTCCAAAGGGAGATGCTTTCTAAGCTGAGTTTGGACAACAAAAGATGCACAAACTAAGTAATTTTCTTTTTCAGGGACTCTCATTCCTTATTTATAAATTGGAGCTAGGTACTAACTCATCTCACAGGGCTTTTTTATAACAATGTGAGTACTAGATGTTGAAGATTGAAAGTAGCTAAAAAGATGTAAGTCTAAATGCGAATAGCATGAACCAGATAGAGGAAACAGAAAGTACCTCTGAGAAGAGGGGATTGGGATCCAGACCAAAGCAAAAGGCTCATCTTTTCACTGGCACAATAGGGAGGAAAGAATGGGTACAGATGAAATTAAAAAGTATAGGTTCAAGAAATAACCCAAATGTCTGTGAACTGGCAAATGGGTAAAAACAAGATATGGTATATCCGTACAATAGAATATTATTTGGCAATAAAAAGGAATGAAGTATTGATAACAGAGATACATCTTGAAAATATTAAGTGAAAGAAGCCAGTCATGAAAGACCACATATTTTATGATTCCATTTTTTTTTTAATTTTAGTTATTTGAGAGAAAGAGCGCACACATACACGCATGAGCAGGGGGAGGGGCAGAGGGAGAGGGAGAAGCATACTTCCCGCTGAGCAGGGAGCCCAATGTGGGCCTCTATCCCAAGACCCTGGGATCATGACCTGAGCCGAAAGCAGATGCTTAACAAACTGAGCCTCCCAGGCGCCCTTATAATTCCATTTTTATGAAATGTCCAGAATAAGCAAATCTAGAGAGATGGCAGGCTAGTGGCTGCCTAGCACTGGGAGAATTGGGGGGGAGGAGGGGTGACTGCTAATGGGTACAGGGTTTCTTTTGGGGACAAAAATGTTTTAGAAATTTACTGTGGGGGCACCTGGCTGGCTCAGTCGGTAGAGCATCCATCCGACTCTTGATCTCAGGGTCTTGAGGTCAGGCCCCATGTTGGGTAATGATTAAAAAAATAAAAATAAATAAATAAAATCCACTGTGGTGGGGCACCTGGGTGGCTCAGTCAGTTGAGTGTCCAAATCCTATCTCAGCTTAGGTCTTGATCTCAGGGTCGTTGAGTTCAAGCCCCATGCTGGGCTCCACACTGGGCATGGAGCCTACTTTAAAAAAAAAAAAAAATGGGGCACCTGGGTGGCTCAGGTCATGATCCTGGAGTCCCGGGATCGAGTTCCACATCAAGCTCCCTGCTGAGCAGGGAGTCGGCTTCTCCCTCTGACCCTCCCCCCTCTCATGCTCTCTCTCTCTCAAATAAATAAAATCTTTAAAAAAAAAAAAAGATGTACTATAATGATGGTTGCTTAACTTTGTGAATATACTAAAAACCCCTGAATGATAAAACACTGAAATGTATACTTTATATGTGTGAATCAAGAATAAATAAATGTGTGAATCATATTGTATGTGAATAATACCTCAACAAACCAGTTATATTAAAAAAAAAAAGTAGGGGAGCCGGGGTGGCTCAGTTGTTAAGCGTCTGCCTTCGGCTCAGGTCATGATCCCAGGGTCCTGGGATCAAGCCCCACATCGGGCTCCCTGCTCAGTGGGAGGCCTGCTTCTCCCTCTCCCACTCCCCCTGCTTGTGCTCCTACTCTCGCTCTCTGTCAAATACATAAATAAAATCTTTTATATTAAAAAAAAAAGTATAGGTTTGAGAGCAGGAAATTGATGGGAGTTCTAACAACTTCTGTTTTCTACAGTCAGAGACAAATTCGACTGCTAAAGAATGCTGGAAAAGGTCACAGGCTCAGAGATTTGCCTCAAGTCCAAGTGCATGGGATCCTCATCAGTTATTTATAGTTCATCAGGCGTTACAGTCCAGATATAAGTTACCGATCTAGGGTCATTTCTGCAATAAGCAATGCTGCCTAGAAACGTAACTAACCTTCTTAACTTGATCACGGTTTCCAGGTGGAATAGAGAAGCACAGGAAAAGGTTTTGTTAACCCTTTACCTAAATGGTATAATAATAAAATGAAGGAAAATTCCTCCCAAAAAACAAGTATTGGCAGCCTTACATTCTTTAAAAAGATGCTCAGTTACACTGCACCTTGCACAGTGAAAACTGCAAGACACCCACTTTGGGAATCCCCAGGACATTTGTGAGTCCCTCCTTCTTTCACTTATATCAGCCAATTTCTAGTAACAAATGATCAATCTTTTTATAACTGTTATTATCCAGGGCGACTGGGTGGCTCAGATGGTTAAGTGTCTGCCTCCGGCTCAAGTCATGATCTCCAGGTCCTGGGATCCAGCCCCATGTTGGGCTCCCAGCTCAGCGGGGGAGTCTGCTTCTCCCTCTCCCTCTGCTTCTCCCCCTGCTTGTGCTCTCTCTCTCTCAAATGAATAAATAAAATCTTTAAAAAAAAAAAAATTTACTGTTATTATCCTACCCAAACACATATTAGGACAATCCTTTACCTAAAATGTGTTTGGCATAAACGTCTAACCTAAGAACTACATGCTTAGGAATAACTCACATTTACTTGCTAATCTCTGAAAAACTAAATTCACCTTTAACACTATTATCAACATGAATAGGAGGTGACTGTCGAGATTATTCTTAGAAATGTGCCCAGTAAACACCTACATTTTAACCTTCAAGAGCAATGAAAGGAAAATTTTTGTTTTTTTAAAAGTCTATACTCCAGTATAGAAGATTCTGGATATTCATACTAAATTTCCTTCCCAATAAATGGGTGTAATGCTTAGCTTCCATTATTCCTTTCATAATCTAAATTAGAAAAATAAAAGCATTAGAATCATTAACAGGTGCTTAGAAAAATCAGTGATTCAATTTACACAAACATACAAGTACGTTTATAACTTTTTACATCATTTTAAATGCTTAAAAGTTATTCTAAACTGCATAACACAAAAATAGGAGAGCTAAGTGCACTAGCCTTGAATTTCAAGTTTAAAACTGGAAAGGAACTTAGACCATCATTAACTATGAAGCCATCCCTCACTATTTCTGGCTGGTCTTCACTGATCCTAATCTCCTCTTGCCCCCTTCTAACCCATCCCCCATCCCCCATCTTACCGCCAAACATCCAACACACCACTCCACCTTAAGTCATCCAACCTCTGGGGCCTACAGCATAAAATTTCAACTCAGTACAACAACAAAAAACCTTTCATCCTCTGACTCCACCCACCTGGGCTACCCTCCTCCGGGTTCTCTGCTCCAGAGCCACCAATCTGCCTCCTTTCAGGCCCTCTCCCCAGCAAAAGTGTAGTCCTTCAAAACTCAAGTGGAATTTAGCTTCTCATCTAATGCTTCTTCTGTGGTCTCCAATTGTTGCCATACCTGCTTCTATGCCTCTTCAAAAACTTGCTATGGCGCACACCTCCACAGTTCTTCACCTTCAGTTATTATTTCTGCCTTGCTCTCCACTAGAGTGAGGTGTGTGAAGGCAGGGATACTGTCTTTCCAACTGTCCATAACCCTGACACAGCAGCACTCAAACTTTTGTCTGATGAATGAAATATTGACATTCCATCAGCATGTGGCAAAGGCAGGACTAGAACCCACGACTCCTCACTCCCCCCAAGAATGCTCTTTCCATCATCACAACGATGCCGGGGAGTAAAGCAATCAATATAAAACATCTAGAACATCTCGCTCACATTGGGTGAGAAGTCTGTAGCCTTACAGGGGGAGATGGGGTCGGATTACGGAGGGCACGCAATGCCGAGCTGAGGCAAAGACATACGTGACTAGCCCAAAGTCACGCAGCTATTAAGTGGAGGCGCCGCGACGTGAATCCAAGAAATCTGGCTCCAAATTCGAGGTCTAACAGCAACCCGTTCCAGATCCCCACACTGAACCAGAGGTGTTAAGTGGAGTGTGGGCAAAACCACACTGGTGACATGAAATGGTCTCCCAAATCCCCTACTTTAAATCTCACTCCCGGACCGGAGTTTGCGGGAGAGATTTACAGGGCCAAGGCGGGGCCGTGGGCAGACACCCACGCGAATGCTGTGCAATTAAAAAGAACAGTGTATTAAAACGCCTGCCAGAGTGGACGCTCCCCCCGTGTCCGTTGTTAGTTCAGGTCTGGGGCCGCTGCAGAGGGACACGCTCAGGGCGGAGGTGGGGCAGGGGCGGATGGCGCCCCACTCGGCCAGGCAGCGGCCGGCGAAATCGCCATCCCTGGGAGACACCGACGTCCCCGCCCCCGTGCCTCCTCGCCCCAGAGCCCGCTCGCCGCCCGCGGCCTAAGGGGAGCCCGCGCCGTCCCCGCCCTCACCTGCCGGCCCTATGTACTTGACTACCCCCTGGGTCTTGAACACTTCTCGGGCAGCCAGCAGCGCGTCCTCGTGGTGCGCCGTGTAGAAGTCGCCCCGGTCGAAGAGGCGCACCGTGGTGGTCGGCTTCTCCGGCATGGCCTGGAAGAAGCGCACGAAGCCGACTTCGGCCGCGCTCTCCAGCTGCAGCGTTTCCTTCGGCTGCACCGCCATTTCGGAACCTCTTCACCGCCTGCCAGAAGGAACTACGCGACCCCGCACCCCCTAAACTGTTTCCCGCCTCCCTTCCCTCCCTCCCGTGCGGCGTCCGGCCTTTGCTGAGACACCCAATCACACCCACCGCTGCACTTCGGTGGGTGGGATCCCGCCGCGGCAGCCAATCATAGGCGGACGCGGCCCAGCTTCCCGCGCACGATGGTAATTCTGTCTACTGCGCACGCGTAAACCTAGGTCGCGCGCAGACCCTGCAGACTGCCGACATTAGGAGATTTCAGGTCAGGTGTTTCTGCAGTGCTCGCGTGGAATCCGGGTGGGTAGGTAGTTAGGGAAGGCGGCCAAGTGGGCCTATCTGGCGGTTTTGAGTTTAGTACTCGGAAGCATGAGAGTGAAATCAGAAAGAACCTCGAGAACAGGAAAAACCAGCCTTTCTCCCCATCACTACATTTTTTTTAAAACTTCACCTCCTCTCTGAGCACTGAGTAATGTATAGAATCGTTGAATCACTATATTGTACGCCTGTAAGTAACATAACACTGTACGTTAATACTGGAATTAAAAAAATAAAACTGCACCCCACTCTCCCTAACAGCCTTTCCTTTTCCTTTTTAACCAACTGCCAACATCAAGATTATAGGTTTTTCCATAACCTCCTTATTGCTCTGTACTAGCCACATTCTCGTTTCCTCCACTCTTTGACTCATTCAAAAACATTTTTTTTTAAAGATTTTATTTATTTATTTGACAGAGAGAGATTGGGAACACAAGCAGGGCGAGTGGGAGAGGAAGACTCAGGCCTCCGACTGAGCGGGGAGCCCGATGTGAGGCTCAATGCGGGCCTCCATCCCAGGACGCGGGGATCATGACCTGAGCCGAAGGCAGATGCTTAACGAATGAGCCACCCAGGAGCCCACATTCAAAAACAAAACGATGTGCCTTCAATGTGCCAGCCTCTTCTAGAATCTGAGGATCACTAGTAATGTTCAGTTTGCATTCTAATGAATGAATTCAGATGATACAGTAAGTAAATGTATAGTAAGTAAACTGTTAGAAGATAACTGTTCAGGTGAAAAACAAAGATAGGATGAAATTTTTTTTTTTTTAATATTGAGCAAAACTGCGGGTCGGGCGCCTGGGTGCCTCAGTTGGTTAAGCGACTGCCTTCTGCTCAGGTCATGATCCTGGAGTCCCGGAATTGAGTCCCACATCGGGCTCCCTGCTCGGCAGGGAGTCTGCTTCTCCCTCTGACCCTCTTCCCTCTCGTGCTCTCTATCTCTCATTCTCTCTCTCAAATAAATAAATAAAATCTTTAAAAAAAAAAAAAAAACCTGCGGGTCAGGATGTGTCCTGCAGTTAGCTGCCTTAGGAATGGTATTGCACGCTCCTGTTAAGCCCACCCTTAAACTGTGGAAGCAGCCCCAACCTGGACTCAGCTGCAGAATTACCCCCGGGGGCTTTTCAAAGATATTCCTGGGCCCCACCCACATATAAAGGCTTGGAATTTTTGAAGGTGGGGTGTTGGGATGTTTTTAAAAACCTCCTTGGGTAGTCCTGACAATCAGGTCTGAAACCACTGGCCTGCAAGTTAAAATTCAAATACCTTGGGAAGCAGAGGAAGTGGATCATCCAACTGCAGACTACTTTGCAACAGACTTGCATCTCCCGCAGCCTGCAGTACTTCTAGCCTCTCACTGCTGTCTCTGGGATCTGGGCCAGTAAATTCCCCCTCCCCGTGCCTGGCTCAGTCCATAGAGCACAAGACTATTGATCTTGGGTCCTGAGTTCAAGCCCCATGCTGGGTTGAGAGCTTACTGAAAGATAATAATTATAATTAAAATAAATTCCCCTTCCCTTTCAACACTTGTGGCTCCAACACAAACTTGGCCCTCTTCTGGAATGGCCCTTTCCTGCTCTTTGTCTAGCAAACTGCTAGTCATCATTCTGTCTTCCAGGCCCAAATGTCTCCTCATTCAAACCTGCCCAGTTTCCACAGGTATAATTAGTTGCATTATCTTCTGGAGTACCACCTTATTCATATTCATATTATAACAATATTTGCTGCATTGTTTTAGAAATACTGTTCACCTCTTTGACTAAGCACTTGGAGAGGACACCAGTGGGTGTTTATAGTTAATGATAATGGCTACTGTTCATCAGCATTCATGGACTGTCAGGTGTTTCCTTAGTTTTACATGAGTTTACTGTTTTAATCTTCAAAACTCTTGGTATTAGGTACTATTGTTATTCTTATTCGACAGTGAAGAAATTGAAACTTGGAGATGTGAAGAACTTGCCCAAGATTACAGAGTTGGTAGTAAGTGGTAGAGCTAGAGTTCTGTCTTGCTCCAGATTCTGTATGCTTAACCATCTGTGTGATGTCATTTTTTAAAAATATTGGTGTGTTGGTGCGGTCTGGAGCCGACAGCCAAGAAAGAATTCTTGAGACATCTTGGGTGCAAAAAGGTGGTTTTATGAAAGCACGGGACAGGACCCGTGGGCAGAAAGAGGGATTGTGAGGGGCAACTGATTATATACCTTGGGGCTGAAGGGAGTAAAGAAAAGGGAAGTTCCAAAAGGATTTTCATATGCTAAAGAAGACTCAGGATCCTGGAGGAATGTTGTAATCTGTCTATCTCAAGTATCTGTCAATGGGCTGCAGGTTATAAGGACGTTTGATTTTATCTCCATTTCCCTCTGCCTTTGTTTCCCACATCGTGTATACCATAAGGCCTGGCACCTATTGGGTGTGCAGGAAATGTTTGTAAATGAATGAACTATGGCTCACAATAACCGCTTCTATATAACTTGTCTTTGAGTGCCATCTCATCTCTCCCCTTTCCTAGTTCACATTCTAAATAGTCAGTTCAGAGGGAGGCAGCATGGTAATAATAATACCTACCTCCAGGATTGATGTGAGGATTAAAGGAGGTAATAGCTTTGAAAATATTTTGTAATCTTGGAGCATTTGGGTAGCTCAGTCGGTTAAGTGTCTGACTCTTGATTTCCACGTGGGTCATGGTCTCCGAGTCATGGGATCAAGCCCAGTGTTAGGTTCCACGCTCAGTGCAGAGTCTGCTCGGGATTCTCTCCTTCTCTCCCTCTTCCCCTTCCCCACCCCCACCCCCTGCATGCTCTCTCCATCTCTCTCTATAAAATAAATAAACAAAATCTTTATATTTTGTAATCTTTTGTAAACAGCTGAGCAAGGAGCCTGATGCAGGACTGATTCTAGGACCCCAGGATCATGACCTGAGCCGAAGGCAGACACTTAACTGACTGAGCCACCCATGCATCCCAATAAATAAAATCTTTTTTAAAAAAGTAAGGCCTATGTATATGCTGCCTACAAGGGACTCATCGGAAATCTAAAGACACATGCAGATTGAAAGTGAAGGGAGGGAGATGCATTTGTTATGCAAATAGAAGTTAAAAGAAAGCCAGGGTAGCAATACTTATATCAGACAAAATAGACTTTAAAACAGTAATACAATAATAGTAGTGGACTTTTTTTTTTTTTAAAGATTTTATTTATTTATTTGAGAGAGAAAGAATGAGAGATAGAGAGCACGAGAGGGAAGAGGGTCAGAGGGAGAAGCAGACTCCCCGCTGAGCAGGGAGCCCGATGTGGGACTCGATCCCGGGACTCCAGGATCATGACCTGAGCAGAAGGCAGTCGCCCAACCAACTGAGCCACCCAGGCGCCCAATAGTAGTGGACTTTAACACCCCACTTACATCAATAGACTGATCATTCAAATGAAAATCAACAAGGAAACAGTGGCTTTGAATGACACACTGGAAGAGATATATTCAGAACATTCCATCCTAAAACAGCAGAATACATATTCTTTTTAAATGAACATGGAACATTTTCCAAAGTAGATCAAATATTAGGCCACAAAACAAACTGAACAAATTCAAGAAGATCGAAGTCATACCATGCATCTTTAAGATTTTATTTATTTGAGAGAGAGAGTGAGCATAAGTGGGATGAGGGGCAGAGGGAGAAGCAGACTCCTCGCTGAGCAGGGAGCCCGATGTGGGGCTCAATTCCAAGCCCCTAAGATCCAAAGGCAGCTGCTTAACCAACTGAGCCACCCAGGTGCCCCCCATGCATCTTTTCTGACCACAATACCATGAAACTAGAAATCAACCACAAGGAAAAAATCTGGAAAGAGGACAAATACAAGGAGGGTAAATAACATACTACTAAACAATGAAATCAAGAAATCAAAGAGGAAACCAAAAAATACATAGAGACAAATAGAAATGAAAACACATGTTCCAAAATCTTTAGGATGCAGCCAAAGATGTCTAAGAGGGATATTTATAGCAATACAAGCCTATCACAAGAAGCAAGAAAAATCTCAAACAACCTAACCTTACACCTAGTGGAGCTAGGAAAAAAAAAGAAGAACAAACAAAACCTAAAACCAGGAGAAGGGAGGAAATAATAAAGATTAAAGCAGAAATAAATGAAATGGAAACTGAAAAAACAATAGAACGGATCAATGAAACCAAGAGCTAGTTCTATGAAAAGATCAACAAAATTGATAAACCATTATCCAGACTCATCAGAAAAAGAAAGTAACTCAAACAAAATCAGAAATGAGAGTGGAGAAATAACTGACACCACAGAAATACAAACGATTAGGAAAGGATATTATGAAAAATTATATGCCAGCAAATTGGACAACCTAAAAGAAATAGATAAATTCCTAGAAATATATAACCTCCCAAAACTGAATCAGGACGAGATAGAAAATTTGAACAGACTGATTACCAGCAATGAAATTGAATCAGTAATCAAAAACTCCCAACATGGGCACCTGGTTGGCTCAGTGAGCAGAGCATGTGACTCTTGATCTCAGTGTTTGAAATAAAGCCTTACGCTGGATGTGGAGCCTACATTAAAAAACAAAACAAAACAAAAAAACCCTCCCAACAAATAAAAGTCCAGAACCATACAGTTTCACAGGTGAATTCTACAAACATTTAAAGAGTTAATACCTATTCTTCTCAAACTATTCCAAAAAGTAGAAGAGGAAGGAAAACTTCTAAATGCATTCTATGAGGCCAGCATTACCCAGAAACCAAAACCAGATAAAGGCACTACAAAAAAGAGAACTAGAGGCCAGTATCTCTGATGAACATAGATGCAAAAAATCCTCAACAAAATACTAGCAAACAGAATGCAACAATACATTTAAAAAATTCATTCAGGGGGTGCCTGGGTGGCTCAGTTGGTTATGCAACTGCCTTCGGCTCAGGTCATGATCCTGGAGTCCCAGGATCGAGTCCCGCATCGGGCTCCCTGCTCGGCAGAGAGTCTGCTTCTCCCTCTGACCCTCTCCCCTCTCATGTGCTCTCCCTCTCTCTCTCTCACATTCTCTCTGTCTCAAATAAATAAATAAATAAATAAGAGCACCTATTAAAAAAAAAAATTCATTCAGGACACCTGGGTGGCTCAGTTAAGCATCTGATTTTGGCTAAGGTCATGAACCTAGGGTCCTGGGATCGAGTACCACATCAGGCTCCCTGCTCAGCAGGGAACCTGCTTCTCCCTCTGCCTGCCACTCACCCTGCTTGTGCTCTCTCTCTCTCTCTCTCAATCTGGAAAATAAATAAATAAAATCTTTAAAAAAAATCATGCACCATGATCAAGTGGGATTTATTCCTGGGATGCAAGAGTGTTTCAATATTTGCAAATCACTCAACATGATATATCACATCAATAAGAGAGAGGGTAAGAATCATGTGATCATTTGAATAGATGCATAATAAAACATTTGACAAAGCACAACATCCATTCCATGATACAAACCGTCAACAAAGTAGGTTTAGAGGGAACATACCTCAACACAATAAAGGCCACATATGAAAAAACCCACAGCTAACATCATACTCAATGGTGAAAAACTGAGAGCTTTTCCCCTAAGGTCAAGAACAAGACAAGGATGTCCACTCTCACCACTTTTATTCTCTCACTAGAAGTCCCAGACACAGCAACAGGACAAAAAAAGGAATAAAAGGCATCCAAATTGGTAAGGAAGAAATAAAACTTTCACTATTTGCCGATGGCATAATACTACATACAGAAAACCCTAAAGACCACACCAAAAATAACTACTAGCACTGATAAATTAATTCAGTAAGGTTGCAGGAGACAAAATCAATGTACATAAATCCATTGCATTTCTATGTACTAATAATAAAGCAGAAGAAAGGGAAATTAAGAAACCAATCCCATTTATAATTACACCAAAAATAATGAAATACTTAGAAATAAACCTAACCAAAGAGGTGAAAGACCTGTACTTTAAAAACTATCAAGGAATGGGGGCACCTGGGTGGCTCAGTTGGTTAAGTGTCTCTTGGTTTCAGCTCAGGTCATGATCTCAGGGTCATGAGATTGAGCTCCTTGTCAGACACCACTCAGCGTAGAGTCTGCTCAAGATTCTCTCTCCCTCTGCCCCTCCTGCTCGTGCTTGCTCCTTCACTCTCTCTCCTCTCTCAAATAAATAAGTAAATAAAACACTTTTTTTAAAAAAGTTATCAAACACTGATGAAAGAAATTCAAGATAACACAAACAAATGGAGGGATATTCCATGTTCATGGATTGGAAGAACAAATATTGTTAAAATGTCCATACTACCCAAAGCAATCTACAGATTTAATGCAATCCCTATCAAAATACCAACATCATTTTTCACAGAACTACAATAAACAATCCTAAAATTTGTATATAACCACAAAAGACCCTGAATAGCCAAAGCAATCTTGAAAAAGAAAAACAAAGCTGGAGGTATCACAATTCCAGATTTCAAGTTATACTACAAAGCTATAGTAATCAAAGCAGTATGGTACTGGCACAAAAATACACATAGATCTGTGGAACAGAATAGAAAGTCCAGAAATAAACCCATAATTTCTGGGTTGTCAATCTTCGACAAAGGAGGCAAGAATATCCAATGAGAAAAAGACAGTCTCTTCAACGAAAGGTATTGGGAAAATTGGACAGCTACATGCAAAAGAATGAAACTGGACCAATTTTTTTACACCATACACAAAAATAACTCAAGATGGATTAAGGACTTAAATATGAGACCTGAAACCATAAAAATTCCAGAAGAGAGCACAAGCAGTAATTTCTCCGACATCAGCTGTAATAACATTTTTCTAGAAGTGTCTTCTCAGGCAAGGTAAACAAAAGCGAAAATAAACTAATGGGACTGTACCTCAAAATAAAAAGCTTCTGCCCAGCAAAGGAAACTATCAACAAAACTAAAAGACAGCCTACTGAATAGGAGAAGATATTTGCAAATGATATCCAATAAAGGGTTAGTATCCAAAATATATAGAGAACTTATATAACTCAACACCGGAAAACCAAACAATCCAGTTTAAAAATGGGCAGAAGACATGAACATTTATTTCTCCAAAGAAGACATACAGATGGCCAACAGACATAGGAAACGATACTCGACCTCATTCATCATCAGAGAAATGCAAATCAAAACAATCCGATATCATCTCACACCTGTCAGAACGGCTAAAATAAAATGAAAAACAAGAAATGGGACACCTGGCTGGCTCAGTCGGAAGAGTGTGTGGCTCTTGATCTCAGAGTTGTGAGTTTGAGCCCCATGTTCGGTGTGGAGATTACATAAAAATAAAGAGTACATTTATTGTGGTGAGCAGAGTAATGTACAGAATTATAGTACACCTGAAACTAATATAACACTGTATGTGAACTATACTGGAATTAAAGTTTTTAAAAATTGAAAGTTTGATAAGAAAGGACAAAGGAATGGTAGTTTGTTAGGGAGGTCAGTGGGAATTTTTAGAGGAGTTTGGGGGCATGTTTTAGGATGACGGAAAAGAGTTATGAAATTATGTTGTACCTATCAGAAGTGTATTTGTAGAGGACAAACTTTCCTCTATCCTCTTAGGTTCAGTTCTTGCGAGTATGTGAATTAAACTGACAGAAGGCAGATTAACAGAAGAAAAGGCACAGTTTTTAGTAATACTATATCCACAGGAGTAGAAAATATTAATAAGCCTAAATCCTGAGAACATCAGTGTTTCAGAGTCAGTGGAAGAGGGAAACAATCAGGGGAGACTAATGCCAGTTATGCCAAAGAAGAAAATCTGTAAACAACATACTGGGGTAGGAAATGGGAGAGTCATCATGATAAGCTGTGGAGAGATCACATGATTAAACACTGGGGAAAAGGACCATTGGCAATTAGTAGGTCAGTGTTGTCTTCAGAAGAGATAGGACAGAAACTTGAGGGCATGGAGTTGAAGAACGTGTCCTTATCGATTTATTACCTCTTACCTGCAAATTCACTCTTTTCGCCTGCTCTGTAAAAATGCACCCGAAGCTTTGTCAGTGGAGGACGCAGGACAGACCGTGCAAGAAAGGGTAGTTCGCTCCTCTTGTAACACCTGCTATTTCCCCAGTGCACAGCCCCCAGGGCTTCTCCAGCACACGGCTGCTCCTGCAGGGGACAGTAGTCAGCAGCTTCCCCGAGTCCCTGCTCCCACACCCAAATTATAAAAAGCAGCTTTATGGAGGGCCTTTGGTGTCTGGAAGGACACCTCCTCATGAACAGCTTTTCCCCAGCACCCTACAGCAAGGGTCAACAAGCTCATTCCGTGAAGGACCAGGATGAATATTTTAGGTTGTGCCAGCCACTGGGTCTGACACTACTCAACTCTTTTCGCTATAGTGCAAAAGAGCCACACACAATAAATAAGCGTAGCTGTACTCCCACAGAACTTTATTGATAGACACTGACATTTTTTATTTCATGTCACTTGCACATACCAGGGAACATTCTTTTCAAATATTTAAAAATGCAAAACCATTCTTACCTCCCAGACTACGTAAAAACAGGTGGTGGGCCAGGCTGTAGTTTGAGGACTCCTGTCCTAGCCAGCAGGTTTTCAGTTGAGCCCCTCCAGTGCAGCCTCAAGGCCATTTCCCTGCTCTTCAAGGAGCCCCATTGCACTCCCACAAGGTCTGGATCTCAGCCCAGGGAGTGGGGTTTAGGAGAAAGTAGAGCTCTTCCTTGGGTGCTCTCTCAGCCCTAAGGGTAATGGCTGCTCCTTGTTATCTATTCCCATTTTCTTTACTTCCTACTAGCTGTATCAATTTCTATTGCTGCCTAACAAATTGCCACAAAGTCAGCATCTGATGACCATAAATCTTTATCATCTCAGCTCCCATGGGTCAGGAGCCTAGGCATCACGTAAGTGGATCCTTTTCTCAGGGTCTCGAGATGACAGCGATGTTGGCCAGGGCTGTGATCCCACCTGGAGCTGGGGTCCTCTTCCAAGTTCCGTTGTTGTTGGCAGAATTCAGTTCTTGAGGTCGTGGGACTGAGGCCCTCCCTTCAGGCAGCCTGGTGTTTGCTGTCTTTCCACAACATGGTAGTTTGCTTTAAGGCTAACGGGAGAACACATCTACAGTTTCTACTTCTTGTCTCCTACCTTTGGGCACTCTTTTGTAACTCCCTTTTAATTTAGTCGTTATTAGGGATCTTAATCACATCTGCACTTAAAAACCTCCTGGCCTTCGCCATAAAAGGTAACTTCATCTTGGGAGTGGCAGTTCAGGACATGCACAGGCCCTACCCACACTCTAGGGGAGGGCATATCCATCAGAGATAAGCAATCTTGTAGGCCATCCTAGAATTCTGCCTACTACAGAAGAGATAAAAATCTGTGTTCAATCTAGCTTTTACATTTTCTTTAATGTTGTTCTTTTCAAAGTGTTTTAAAAAATTTCCTATTGAAAGCAAAATACTTCAGGATACTTTAACTTCATATAAAATGTGTTTGTACTACAATTACTCATTACGTAAGATGTTGAATGACTGGTGCTTTAATTCAACCAAGCACAGCACTCATGGTTCACAACATTCTCCATCAGTTTTGCCCCAAGGCTTAAGTGTTTGCCAAAGTGCTGATTTGTTTAAAACAGAACCTTAGATTCATTCAGAATAAAATTGTTTGATTTTCCTGTTAGAAGTTACATATTTCAGGTTATACATTTTCTATTAAATACACGATTATAAGTACTCATACAAAACTCTAATTTGTAGTTTGCATTCAGAGCATTTTTCAACCTGTTACCTTATGTGTATACTATGAAATTTGATTCAATGACTCAAAGTTAGGAAATTCAGTTTTAAAATGTTTTATTTCACAGTTTGTAAAAAAAAAGTTTATATGTACAAGACTCAAAGTAAGTAGATAGGCAGCTTTCAATCACAAATGGATGAGACAGTCGTCATTGAAACTCTACTGTGGAAGCATACTTAAGGCACACACCTCAATGTTAGGCATAAATAATTTTAACTATGCAGTCCAAGTTCTGGGTTTTATATCAGATCTGCAAAGATAGGACCCTGTGGTCAAATTTTAAGATTGGTAGAGTCAATTTGAAGCTGTTTATATACTGAGTACAGGTTTCACTGTAGATGAAGATGTTAACTAGCAAAATAGTAGTCCTCAAAGATCTCTGTCCCATGCTCATACACTTGCAATCTGCTAATTTCCCTTCTTGTAGTTACTCTTGAATTTATAGTCATTATGCATTGAGTTCCCTATGCATCTCACCCATCTCCTTTATCTGAAATAGAAGAAAAAGAGAAAAAATTTTAATTTTCCAACCTTTTGTTCATCTTGAAAACAGTTAAAAAAAAAAAAGAGGAAAGCAAGATGATTATCTCCCACATTTATGAGCCTTATTTGGAGAAAGAAAAAAATGTACTACAAGGAAGCACACACTGAAGGCATGACCCAAACTGTTATTTGGAGGTAAGGTGGTCAAAGTGACAGGGGAAGCAGCAGGTGAGCTACATCTGTAAGAACGGATAAGGTCTTTATTAGATGTATGCCATTTTTACATCCAGTAAGAATCTTATTTTCTATCATCAATCTTTTAATTTTATAGATGAGGAAACTGAAGTTCAGAATTAGGTGACTTGTCCCAGATCACACAATTAGTTACGGGCAGAGCTGAGACGCGATGACGGAAACTACCAATGCTGGCAAACATTCTACTATGTGGCATACATGGGACCAATACTTTATACACTCTACTTTGTTTAATCCTTACAACGGGTCTGTAATATTATCCCCAGTTTATAGATAAGGAAAACATGGAGGCTTAGAGAAGTTAAATAACTTGCCTACGCAGCTAACAAGTGGTCAAACCCACATCTATATTGCTCTTAACCACTATAATACATTGTCATTCCACTTTCTGTTATGCTTCAGTTCAGGGAGAGTCTATCCCCTAGACCTATGGTCACCAAACCAGGTAAGCCAGATGATCAACTATGGTATGGGAAAAAAATTTACAACTTTCTAGTTCTATTGGGTTGTTCTCAATATTCTTTTACATTTCTGTATTTCTTGGTAAAATATTAGTAAAAAGTACATATATACAAATAAATGCATAATATATAAAAATTTCTTGGTAAAATATTAGTAAAAAGTACATATACTATACAAATAAATGCATAAATATATAAAAATTGGTGGGTGTACTGAAAATGTTACTGACAGGGTTCAGGAACAAGTATGTTTCATATCCAAGTGGCTGACACACTAACGATCCAACAGTTTGTTTCCACACTAATGTACATGACTAGTTAGCATGCAACTGATCCACTAGGACATAAACTAAGGTCTTTTTTAATGATGATTTCACTGGCATAGAGACAGTGAATCAGGTCTTCAGTCCCATGGAGTTTCTCTAACATGAATCTATAGAGTATGCCTCTAAAAGACCCTACTAAAAGTTGACACTTTATCAAACAAAACTCGCAGGCTTCCTATCCCACTACTCTGAGACAGAACTCAGTATCAGCTGGCCTGCTGTGGATCTCACACAAGAGAATGCAGTTAAGGGGCACCTTGGCTCAGCTGGTTAAGTGTCTGCTTTTGGGTCATGTCATGATCTCAGGGTCCTGGGATCGAGCCCCGCGTCCTGTATCCCCTCAGCGGGGTGTCTGCTTCTCCCTCTGCCCCTCCCCGCCGCTGTGTTTGCTCTCTCAATAAATAAAATCTTAAAAAAAAAAAAAAAAAGGAATGTAAGTAAGGGAGCATTGAAAGACAGACCCTAAGAACTACACTATAAAGGGGCTCCAGTATAATTGAGTCCTATCAATGTCTTGGAAGGTACAATGATTATCAAGAGTAAGAGATTAAAAAGGGGGCTTTTTATAAAGTAATCCATTTACCTCAGCCTTCTCATACTTTGCCATTCTGTTCTTTCTGGAAATAACCTGAATGGAAGAAAAATGATTATTATTTTAGAACTGCTATCCAAAGAAAAAGTTGATCTAAATTGACACATATTTTAATGGACATAATTCCTATCTGAACAAATTTAACTTACAAATCTATCCACAGATGTTATTTCTTAAATTAAAATTTCCCTACTAAACTAAAAGAAAAAAAAGCCTACACTTATCATGAGGTGCACGGAGTAATGAATAGAATTGCTGAATCCTATGTTGTACACCTGAAACTAAACTAATGTAACACTGAATATTATATTTAAAAAAAAAAAAAAAATCAAAAAAACTTTCAAGACCTCCTCCCCTGCTAAACCAAAATCTTTTGGAACAACAACAAAAAGCCTAACACAACCAGGGAAACAAAAAAAGTTGCACTGAGAAAACCATGAATAATCTTTAATAAAATCCAACAGCCTGGTATGCATCCTTCCACATTTTGTTCCATCCTCATAAAAATATACACAAAAACATATGTGCATGAGTTTTGGGAAACGGGGGGCAGTGTAAAAAAATGGGATAATACAGTATCATTTCTCTCTTTGCACAGTCTGTATCCACATCACAGGAACCTTTCCAGATCAAAAGCTCTAGATTGTACTCATTCTTTTTAATAACTTTACTCCATACCATGGATATTCTACAATCTACTCATCCGTTCTCCCACAGACGTACACACAAGTTATTTCCAGATTCATCCTTACTGGCAACACCACAATATATAACCTTGACCATGCTTCTTAAGAACCTGTGCTTTTGTTTCTACGAGACAATTTGATTTCTATGATTCTCTTGTGCTTATTTCCCATCTGGATTTCTTCTGTAAATCATCTATCCATGCCTTTTGCTATTGTTTAATTTTCTCATCAATTTGTAAGAACTAATTATGTATTATGCATAACAACCTTTTTTATTTTATGCATCATGGAGATTTTCCCCCAACCGAGCATTGACATTTTTCACTTTACGGTATCTTTGCCATATAAAATGTTTAATTTCAATTCAGTCAAATATGTATCTTTGCATTCATGGATTCCAGATTTCTTGCCTTACTTGGTTCCCTTTACCACAAGGTTGTACAAACATTTCCTAAATTAATTTTGAAATTTGTTCTCATTTTTTAACATTTTGGACTATAATCCATCTGGAATTTGGGTTTGAAAATGGGTGCACTGGTCCATGATGTGCCATTCACACAGGTGGGCAATATGGCCCACCACGGTGGGGTCAAATAGGAATGCAACATTTTTTTCTTCCAGATGGAGAGCCAAGTATAATTCCATTGAACCGAAAATCTAAGTTCCCACATACCATCAAATGTATTTCTGAATTCTGCTATGTTGTTAAGATTTCTAATGCTGGAGCATCCTTACATCTAAAATAAACCCTGTCTGTTCAGGTAGTAAGTACCTTGTTCTGCTGAAGCACTACTAAATTCAATTTGTAAATCTTTTGTTTAGAACTGCTCTTCATATTTACCACTTTCAATCCTTTCCATGCTAATGTTAATTGGGTTCTGTTGTTGCATTTCATCCAATGGTTTGGGAGTTCAGGGATTTTGCACTGACGTTGGCAGGACTGGTAGACTGCGGCGAGAGAACTGATGGACACCTGTCGCCTGATGGCCACGTAACTGGCCTGTGAGGGGCTTGGCTACGAGCTTTTCTCAGATTAGTATCCTTTCTTGCTTCAGAAAAGGACTGTTTTATAAAAAAGGACCAGATTCAAGAGATTCGTTCACTATACCAAATTATAAAAAAATGAAGCTTTTGTTTCATTAATATGTTCTAGAACACGGATGTAGAACATGGATCTCATGCTGTCGCCTTTTCTTGGAAGAATATTGTCCTCAAGGGAAAGCTGACTAGTTCTATACTCACCAGCACAATGATTCCAGCAATAACTGCTAGGGTCACAACCACAATGACCGCAATAATACCGGCTTGTAGACCCTGCATTGAAAATTCAGGTGGTTTTTCATCAACATAGTAAATTGCAGTTCGACCGGGATCCAGATCCAATTGTTCCCCGTTTACTTTCAGGTCCATTCTATCGGAATGGAACAAGGATTCGTCTTTAACCTGTATTGAGAAGGAGAAAAGCAATTTAAAATATTTAAGAAAACCCACCATGGGGACGCCTGGGGGGCTCAGTCGTTAAGCGTCTGCCTCCGGCTCAGGTCATGATCCCAGGGTCCTGGGATGGAGCCCCGCATCGGGCTCAGCGGGGAGTCTGCTACTCCTTCTCCCTCTGCTTGTGCTCTCTCTGTCTCTCTCTCTCTCAAAATGAATAAATAAAATCTTAAAAAAAAAAAAAGAAAAAGAAAAAGAAAATCCACCATGGCCACACAGAATTACTTGTCAATTCTACACTGAAAGAACTGCTGTCAAGGATCTTTGTGGTTTCAATGGTAATACTCTCATGCGCTCAAACTTTAAAAAAACTTTATTGTGAGAAATTTTCAAACATATATGAAAGTAGAAAGAATAGTATAATTAAGTCCCATTATCCCTATCATCCCGGATTCAACAATATAAATACATGGCCAACGTTCTTCAATCCATTCTTGGTTTCATCCTTCCTCCCTTCCCCCTCCCCCTGGGCCAGTTTATTTTGGAGAAAATCCCAAGCTTCATCAGAAAATGGCTCACTTAGAACATATTAAAATTTGTTAATTTACTTGTAGTTTTTTAAAGATTTTATTTATTTATTTGACAGAGAGAGAGAGAGAGAGAGAGAGAGAGAGAGCACAAGAGAGGGAACACAAGCAGGGGGAGTCAGAGAGAAAGAGAAAAGGGAGAAGCAGGCTTCCCGCTGAGCAGGGAGCCTGATGCGGGGCTCAATCCCAGGACCCTGGGATCATGACCTGAGCTGAAGGCAGATGCCCAATGGACTGAGCCACCCAGGCGCCCCTAAAGTTTGTTTATTTTTTTGATAATATATTAAAGTAGAAACAAATTATTTTAATCACACTAGTTACACAGCATTTCTTACATAACCTCTTGTTCATGGACATTATAATGGGGAAGGCTATACACACACACTGAGTAACGATCAAGGATGCAATAGGTAAGAATTATGAGAGAAAATATTTTAGGTAAAAGAACTGGAAAAAAAGGCATAAATATACAACAAACAGGTCAGAAAGGTGGGTGAGAAAGATGCATGGGAGGGATGAGGACGAAGTTAACTGCAGCACAAGAACCACTTGGGAGAACAGAGGTGTGGTTGATGTGTAAGTGGAGAAAAAGAAGATGAAAGATCTTAAATCCATTGAGGCATGACAGACAACATTACATTTCTAAACACAGGAATAAAATAAGGAAGATTATACGCACATCTTTTTCAAAATAGTAAGCCACGTCAGCTATGTCCACATCATTCTGAGTTTTCTGAGATGAATTTTGCATCAGATCAATAGTGATAAGATCATTTTCATACTGGGTGAAAAATAAAAAATACAAATTAATATCAATACAACCAAAATCATGTAAAGATATCATGGTTCAAAAATCAGAATATTCAGTTTTTGATTTTCTGTAATCTACATGTGTCAGTGTTCCTTTCCACTTGGTACAAATAATTTACAAATCTTTGGGAGGTTTTAAAATCTCTCCAAGGGAAATAAGACAGCAATGCAACTAAAGGTAATGATGATGCCTATTTTCTTTTCAAAAGAGTATTTTCTTCCCTTGAAAAAAAATTTAAAACAAGGTATTAAAGTATCTTATTTGAGGGCGCCTGGGTGGCTCAGTCGGGTAAGGGTGAAGCCCCCTCCATCAGGCTCCCTGCTGAGCAGGGAGCCTACTTCTCCCTCTCTTCTGCCTGTCACTCACCTTGCTTGTACTGTCAAATAAATAAATAAAAAAAAAAATAAAGTATCTTATTAGAAAAAAAACCCAAACATTTTAGTTGAGGGTGCCTGGCTGGCTCAGTCCCTAGAGCATACGACTCTTGATCTCAGGGTCATGAGTTCAAGCCTCACATTGGTTGTAGAACTTACTTTTATTTTTATTTACTTATTTATTTTAAAGATTTTATTTATTTATCAGAGAGAGAGAGTGAGAGAGGGAGGCAGGCAGAGGGAGATACAGGCTCCCTGCTGAGCAAGGAGCCTGATGCGGGACTTGATCCCAAGATCCTGGGATCATGACCTGAGCCGAAGGCAGACGCTTAACCCACTGAGCCACCCAGGCATCCCTGTAGAACTTACTTTTAAAAAAAAACAAAAGAAAACACACACACAAAAAAGTATCTTATTTGGTTAGGACTACTTTACAAATAAAATGCTAGGGGCGCCTGGGTGGCTCAGCTGGATAAGCATCTGCCTTCAGCTCAGGTCATGATCTCAGGGTCGTGGGACGGAGCCCAACATTGGGCTCCCCGTTTAGTGGGGAGTCTGCTTCTCCCTCTGTGTTTGCTGCACACTCTCTCTCTCTCTTAAATAAAATCTTAAAAAAATAAATAAAATGCTAAAGAAATGCAATCCAAAATGCAATATGCATTTACCATGTTCTGCTTTTAAGGAGCAAAAAAGGATATTCCCTCCTGTCCTTAAAAATAACATTAATTTTCTGCCTTAAAAAAGTTCCATCACATATTCAGGTATTTTTCAACCAGAGATACTACATTTTCCTTAAGGGTAAAACTGAGGTATTCAAAGGCTATGGAAGGAAAACAACAATTCAAGGAAATTTGAATTATTAAGTGTCCAGGGTTTAAACTATATTCAATTGCAGTTTAACCACTACCAAAAGTCATACCCAAACCATTCTATCCCACTAACTTCCTGCTAGAGCTCATTTATTAAAAACAAAAATCTTACCAGAATATTTGTGATATATTTTGGATCCAGTTGGTAACGAGTTGTGATTATCTCCAGAAGTGCACTGTAAATAATTAAAAATCTGTTTAGTACTACACAACATTAAGCAGCACTATGTTTTAAGAAGCACTACTTTTTAACTAAGCAGGTAGTTCAAGCTCTAGAATTGTCATTAATCAAACTTGTTTTAAAAATGTTATGCCATTTTGCAACTATCATAGTAATTGACTCATGCTAGAATCATCCATTGATGCTAAAACTGTTCAGTTCTAGTTTGATTAGAAACAGGATATTTATGCAGGATCCCAGTATCTGCCCACAGATTATATTTATTAATTATAAAGAGGTGGGGCATCTGAGTGGCTCAGTTGGCTAAATCTCTGCCTTCAGCTCAGGTCATGATCCCAGGGTCCTGGGATTGACCCCTGTGTTGGGCTCCCTGCTCAGCAAGGTGTCTCCTTCTCCCTCTGCCCTTCCCCTTGCTTGTGCACTCTTTCTTTCTCTCAAATAAATAAAATCTTTTTAAAAAATTGAAAAAAAATTGTTATTTTTTAAAGATTTTATTTATTTATTTGACAGAGAGAGACACAGCGAGAGAGGGAACACAAGCAGGGGGAGTGGGAGAGGGAGAAGCAGGCTTCCACTAAGCAGGGAGCCCGATGCAGGGCTCGATCCCAGGACCCTGGGATCATGACCTGAGCCGAAGGCAAGACGCTTAACGACTGAGCCACCCAGGTGCTCCCCCAAAAAAATTATTACAAAGAGGTAACCAGTAACATTACAAACCTGATAGATATTCCCTTAATCAAAGTTAACATCACTAATAAAGAGACAAGAAGACATCATGCGCTTCCCGATGTGAGGTACTGAGAAGGACATAGGATCACTTATGTAGTTTTTCTGTCAAAAATGCTTAACCTGGGGCGCCTGGGTGGCTCAGGTGGTTTAGCAACTGCCTTCAGCTCAGGTCATGATCCTGGAGTCCGGGGATCGAGTCCTGCATTGTGCTCCCTGCTCAGCAGGGAGTTTGCTTCTCCCTCTGACCCTACCCCCTCTCGTGTACTCGCTCTCTCTCAAATAAAATCTTAAAAAAAAAAAAAAAAGCTT
The DNA here is from genome assembly GCF_003265705.2 of Callorhinus ursinus. Taxonomy (NCBI): domain Eukaryota; kingdom Metazoa; phylum Chordata; class Mammalia; order Carnivora; family Otariidae; genus Callorhinus; species Callorhinus ursinus. Next base: position 72,987,291 of record NW_027397072.1, read on the forward strand.
AACCTGGATTTAATTATGAGGACACATCAGGTAAATCCAAATCTGAGGGACATTTTATGAAATAATTTGCCTATACTCCTCAAAAATATCAACATCATGAAGGATCAAGAAAAGCCAAGACAGTGTTCCATATTAAAAGAGACTAAAGCATCACAACTAAATGCAATACATGATCTTAGATTGAGTTCTGGGTGAAAGGGGAAGAAAAAATTACCATAAAGATCAACATTGGGAAAACTGGCACAATATGGTGTTAACATTAAATTTCCTGAATTTGGTAACTGTAGAGTGGTTACAAAACAGAGTGCCTTTTGGGGAGGCTGGCTGGCTCAGCTGGTAGAGCATGCAACTCTTATCTTGGGGTCATGAGTTCAAATCCCACACTGGGCACAGAGATTACAAGAAAGAGAACGAAAGAAAGAAAAGAAAAAAAGAGAGTGCCTTTTATTCCTAGGAAAAGATAGACTAAAGTATTTAGGGGTAAAGGGGCATGACATCTACAACTTGCTCTCAAATGGTTCTGGGAAAAAATATCTATACATGTGTCGGTAGATATATAAAGTACAGACACACACATATAAAAAGAAAACGGGGCAAAATGTTCATTGGTGAGTCTGAGTGAAGAGTACTACAGGAATCTACTATTCTTGCAACTATTTCAAAATAAGGTTAAAACATTATAGTATTTTATTTTTTCACAAATATAAAAAAGCATTAAGACTTGTTTTAGTGTTCCTAATGGCTTAGAATGAAGACCTGAGTACCAACTGTGCAAGTATAATGCACTTAACAGTACGTACGTCCTCAAACTTTCCGTATCATAAGGTGTTTCTCTTGTTTTGTGCTTTAGTTCAATGATTATCCAGCTGTAAAGTAAAAAGACAGTATTTAATGATTGACTATAACAACTCAGCCTTCTGTAGTCTTTTCCTAATAAGCTAATAGCAAAATTCCCAAGTGGAACTACAGTACAATCAACAGAAAAGGATTCATGCAATAGGTTTGCCCTTCATTTCTTCCTTGGCCCCCACACATTGCTCATAAAGCACTCATCCAGGAGAAAACACCCTTTCGAACAGGTCAACCCCTGACCTTGGGCCACAATACTCAAGATCATGTAAAGCCAAGGCTTAGCTGGTCATGCTAGGCCACATTCAAGGGAAGAGATACAAAGGCAGAGAGAGACAGAAAAGTGACCATGAGGCTCCAGAAGACCAAAGGAGAGAGTGCCTGCCTTGGTCTGGATGACTTTTCAGCTCTAGTCACTTTTAATAAAACCTCTTTTGCTTAAGCTAGCTTGAGTGTGTTTCTGTTCCTTTTTACCATATAAATCTGAGACAACCATACTTTGGTTTTATTATTTTTATTTTTAATTAAATTCTAGTTAGTTAATATACAGTGCAATACTGGTTTCAGGAGTAAACATACCTCGTTTTAAAACACAATAAATGAGCAAATATATAAACAACTTGAATTTTTCATATACATTTAACACTAATCCAACTTTCAAATCTGATCAGTGTTAAGGAAAAACTGAAGAGGAAAACCATGTTTAGTATGCTACCACAAGGAAAAATTTTTAAATAAGAAATACATATTGCTAGTGAATTCATTAAATATCTCTGGAAGGTTCTATAACAAACTGGTGACCATTTCTGTGGAGGTAAACTGGGTATGGGGGGGTGAGATAAAATGGAAACTTTGCACTGTTTACATACCCTTTCCTTTCTTTTGAATTCTAAACCACCAAATCATACTACATATTCAAAAATAAATTTACTTAAATGAAACTGAAAAGCATGAAAACAAGAACACGGGCAGCCCAACTCACTAGGTCCTCACTCGTTCGGAGCAGGATATTTCATCGTCATTATCCTTATCCGTTCTTCGGACCCCCGCAGTGTTCACACACCAGCACGTGGTGGTGCCATTGCACTGCTTGGCTTTAAAGAGCCCCTTCTCATCACAGTCAGGATCATAGAGCCCATCATTATTCTGGAAAGCCCCCTCAGGTCTCACTCTTCTCCCAGACTTTGAGCGGGTCATTTCTGCCTTCATCACCAAACATTTGGTTGCCACTGTAAAGAAAGCTTAATGTCACGTTGAAAAATAACCGCAGTTTTATGCTTAAGGAAAAAAATTTTAATTTAACTCCAAACTCCCACAGCCAAAGATTATTGCAGACTTATGTGTTCCCATGTTCACTTTCTCAATTTTAAGAAGCTTCAGCTATGAGATAATTTTGACAAAAGAACATGATTCAAATTTGAGCCCAAAAAATGCCTCCCGACTCGAGACACGTCAATTAAAGAAGGCTAAGTCAAAATACAACTTAAAGGCAATGAGGATAATTCTACTCACGTTTTGAGCAAATGACGGAATTTTGTGCACCAAGTGAAGTACACTCGCATAGACCATTTACGTTCAAAGAGCAGTTTGTGGTCAGTTTGTACTTGTCACAGACACATGCTAGATAAATCAAAAAAACAAAATCCCATTTTAAAATGTGAATCCAACTATGAACTCTGGTGTCTCAGCTAAATTATACTCTAACAATAATGCCTAAGTTACAGAGCCACAAAGCCTTAAAATGTTTTATTTTTTTTTTAAAGATTTTATTTATTTGACAGAGAGAGAGAGAGAGAGAGAGAGAGAGAGAGAGCAAGTGCAGAAGTAGGCAGAATAGCAGAGGCAGAGGGAGAAGCAGGCTCCCCGCCGAGCAGGGAGCCCGATGCAGGGCTCGATCCCAGGACCCTGGGACCATGACCTGAGCCAAAGGCAGACGCTTAACCGACTGAGCCACCCAGGCGCCCTAAAATGTTTTATTTTTAAGCTGCAATTTGTTTTATTTTTCAGCTGTAATTTGAGTGGCTGATACTATGGTGAATAGTTTATATATTATACAGACACATAGTCTAATTTGCATGCATTCCCATTTTGATTTTTTTAAGTCAGTAACACAGCCCTCTAAACATCATATTCAGCTTTGCCTCCATGATGATACTACTCCCAGTCTCAGATCCTTCCCTCCTCGGGTACTGCTAGACAAAACCTGCTTGTTAGCTACTGACTCTTTTCCCGAAAAACAACAATTCCAATTCTAGGATCTGGAATAACTCACATTTCCTCCCTCTTCCCAGCCCATTTTCTTAAAAAGAGATGCTTGCTTTTGAGCTTACTGGTAACACAGTCAACCCTTGGGCAATTTTTTATCTTGGAAAAATTATACTTTCATATGAACTTGGGGGCACTTTTGTTTGTTGCCTTCCTAACCAAATTAAATTCTAGTACCCAACTTTGAAAGTGATATTACACAGCTTATCCTGGATATTAATGCCAGTTTAATAGTTATATCTTTGGGCACTTGGGTGGCTCACTTGGTTAAGCAACTGCCTTGGGCTGAGTCCTGGGATTGAGTCCCACACATCAGGCTCCCAGCTCAGGGGGGAGTCTGCTTCTCCCTTTCCCTCTGCCCCTCCACCTGCTCCTCTCTCTCTCTCTCTCTCTCTCTCTCTCACACGCACGCGCACTCCCTCTCAAATAAATATTTGAAAATAAGTTGTATCTTTGACTATTTCAAAAGCTGTTTTAACTTCAAATTGGCAAGCGCCTCTTAATTCCTTTTAATTGTCTATCTGAGAGAACCCAATCATTAACAAAAAACAGTGACAAAACAAAGAATTTTTGTATTGCTCCTTCATATCTCAAGCTGGCTTTAGTTATTCCCTGTTTAAGTTATAATTAATATGAACCACCTCTAAAATCCATCCAGCACTCAACTCAGTATTGGGATCACAAAAGGAGATAGTGGCTGTCCTCAAGGAGTTAAAACCTTATGCAACACTCTACTATACCACGGCTCGAAAGCACCTTTCCATGCCCAAGGGATGTGAAATTTAAAACAGACCAATCAGGTACAGATTTTTCTGAACCTATAGCAGCTACCATCACTTTAAAGAAATTTAAGATTAAGTACTTAGCCTTGGACTGAAGCTAGAAAAACAGGAGCTGATTAAACCGCATTATTTTGAAAGTGTAATTAATTTGGCCCATGCGCTGTTGGTGTAGGTCTCCTTTCCAGAAAGCTCTGGCCAACTGCCACTTTCTTACAAAACATCAAGAGATGGCAGACAAGATGTTTATTCCAAACTAAGAAAACTGTAATCAAACCACATGCCCAATATGTGGATATGGGCGCGACCTTCCACACCAGAGACTGTTCCGTCACCACTTACATCGTAACTTCCAAGACTAAAAGAAATGGAAAACTCTGGATGTTATGTAGGAGTAAAAACACATATACACACAAAAGATATAAAACTGTGTTTCGGTTTAGGGCAATGTTTACAGCAATGCCTAAAAGAAAAATATACTGGGGTTAATAATGGGATTCTCTTGAAGTGTTGGGATTGTGGATTGGTTTTTGTTCTTACTCTGTACAGGTATCGGTATTTCTGGTTTCCCTACAATAAACTTGGCATTACCTACACGATCCTTAAAAAAGGGGAAGCACCCACACTCACACGCGAGGTCCTGAAGGCCCAGGAGGACTTGCTCCCGCGCGCAGGTGCGTGGCGGCCCCGGCGGCCTCCCTGCAGCTACCTGTCCCCGCCCGAGACCCATATCCGGGGCCAGCCACAGGTGCCCAGGGGAGGGGCAGGCCAGCGGTTGATGGCCGCCGACTCCCCTCCTCTCCCCGCGGCTGCTAGTTTCTGCCACGCTAGGACCCCAGGCGCGCGCCCGGCCCGAGGAGGTGGGCGCGCCCAGACGGCGTGCGGCCACGGCGCGCCCTGGGCCCTCCTGGCCCGTTCCGAGGCCGAGAAGTCCCCGGACGTGGCCACTCCGTTCCCTGCCCGCCCCCCGCCACTGTTCCGGGCCATTTTCCTGGAGAGCGGGGCAAAGCGGCGAAGCGAGTAGGCTCCCTCGCGGCCGTGCGAACGGGCGCCTTCCCGCCGCCTCCTGCGCAGAGGGCCTGGGCTGCCGCAGCCCCTCCACCACCATCTCCGTCTCGGATGCCGAGGGACGCCCCCGCCCGGCCCAAGCCCACAGCTCTGCTTCTTACGTTTAAGAGCCATGGCCACCGCCAAGGTGGCCGCCGCGAACAGGAGCCCGAACGCGAGGACCTGGGGGCGCGCCATAGTGCGCGCGCGTCGTCGAGAGGGGCGCGAGGCGGGCTGGGGGCTCGCGGGAAGGCGCGTGGAGGGAGCGGGGTGCCTAGAGCCCGCTGGCCGTCCGGGGACGCGAGGCCTGGGACGCACGGGTCCGCGTCGGAAGGACGGCGGCGAGTGCTGCCAGGAGGACGGCGCGAGCTCGCCGAGGGACTGCGCACTCTGCGGGCGCGGCGGGGCGGAGCAGACCTGCCTGACCTGGCGGCCCCGCCTCCCGGGCCCTGCCCCAGGCTGCTCACCTCTGTCCGCAGGTCCCCGGCGGTGAGTCACCGCCTGGGGGCGGACGCGAGGGAGCCAGCGCCCTTCCCCCACACCCGGCGCGGCTTTCTGGGCGCCACCCCCTCCCCAGGTGTTCGCGGGCGGTGCCCAACCCCGCGCGGCCAGCAGGTGCTTCCTCCTGAGGCAGTCCGTGGGGGCTGGAAGGGCGGTGGGCTGCGGCCGTGACAGTTGGCAAGGACCCTTGGTGGCCACGAAGAAAAACTTGAGTCTTCCTTTTAACTAGAGGGAGCACGACGCTGAAACCTTGAAGAAATGGGGCCTGAAGGAAAGAGTGAGAGGTCTGGGAAGAGGAAGGTGGAAGCTAAAATGGACTACGAAGGAAAGCGGGAGTAGCGTCCAAACCACAATAAAAAAAAAAGTTGACGGGCGCGCCTGTATATATATATATGTAGTACAATGTATGTATATGGGTAGTACAAAATATTGATTGAATAGGGATTTTGGTTATGACTTTTTCTTGACTATGTAAGGGATACTTTTTTTTTTCTTTTAAGTAGACTCCATGCCCAGCATGGAGCCCAACACTGGGCTTGAATTCACAACCATGAGATTAAGACCCGAGCTGAGATCCGAGTCTGACATTTAACCAACTGAGCCACCTAGGCGCCCCAGGGATACTTCTAAAGTAAAACTATATCATATTACATATAATCAGCATTGGAGAAAAGAATCATGTTGCTTAAAAAACAATTAGAAAATTTAAGAAAAATTACCTAGTTACCTAACTACTACCTTACTTTTTCTTTAAGAAAATTACCTAGTTAATATCCTATAGTAGTTTCTTCACATAGATTTTAGAGTGTGTGTGTGCATGTGTGCCCGTGCGTACCTATAATATGTGAATTTAATGAAACCTTAAATGGGATAAATGTTATTCTTGAAAATGGGCAAGGGAAGTGTAATGTGTAAACATTTACTATAAAGGATTGCTAGTTCTTAAAATTTTTTTTGTTTTGGGGCACCCGGGTGGCTTAGTCTGTTAAGTGTCAGACTCCCATTTCAGCTCAGGTCATGATCTTTTTTTTTTTAAGATTTTATTTATTTATTTGACAGAGAGACACAGCGAGAGAGGGAACACAGCAGGGGGAGTGGGAGAGGGAGAAGCAGGCTCCCCGCTGAGCAGGGAGCTGGAGGCGGGGCTCGATCCCAGGACCCTGAGATCATGACCTGAGCTGAAGGCAGATGATTAACAACTGAGCCACCCAGGCGCCCCTCAGGTCATGATCTTAAGGGTTGTGAGATTGAGCCCAGTGTCTGGCTTGCACTGGGGGTGGAACCTGCTTAAGATTCTCTCTCTCTGCATCTCCCTCTGCTTCTTGCCTCCCTCTCTTATAAAATTTTTTTTTGTTGTTATTTCATGAGTAATATATTGGTAGAAAACAAAAGTACATTATATAAAATGAAAAATGAGGGGCACCTGGCTGGCTCAATCGGTAGAGCAGGCAACTCTTGATCTGGGGATTTAAGTTTGAGCCCCATGCTGGGTGTAGGGACTACTTAAAAAATAAAATCTTTAGGGGCGCCTGGGTGGCTCAGTTGTTAACCATCTGCCTTCGGCTCAGGTCATGATCCCAGGATCCTGGGATCGAGCCCCGCATCCTGGGATCGAGCCCCGCATCAGGCTCCCTGATCGGCAGGAAGCTTGCTTCTCCCTCTCCCACTCCCCCTGCTTGTGTCCCGAACCTCTCTTGCTGTGTCTCTCTCTGTCAAATAAATAAATAAAATCTTTTTAAAAAATAAATAAAAATAATAAAATCTTTAAAAAAAGAAAAAAAGAATGAAGAATGAAAGTTCTTGACCACTATCCAGAAAACGAAATCCTAGATAATCGTTGTTAATGGTTTGGTATTCATGCTACCTGTTCATTAATTCTACTCACATATCCTAAAGAATCAGGTTCATAGGATTTATTCTTTGTAAAATGGAGGATATTACTTAGTTTGGTTTAGGTTTATAAAACGAGTTTGCATTTGTGTATTTAGAGTCCCCCTTAATATATACATATATGTATGGGTATAATTTTTATCAAGTGTCATTTTATCTGTCATTAAAAAAAAATTAACTTTGTTTCCAAAGCAAAACTTTTAACCCCTAACCATGAAAAAAACCCTTTTTCATATCTTTGGACCCTTGAAATTCTTTTATAAAATATAAAGCGCTACATAATACTTAGTACACTGTTTAGTACATTAATATGTAGATGCTTATTAGGTGATATCTATTGTAATTAAAAATAATACAGATTTTTTTACTTTTATCAAAGAAATGCATGTACACAGTATAAAGGTCAAGTAGTCCCACAAAATTTAAAATAAAAAATAGGAGCTCCCTTCACCATACTGATTCTTGTTCCACTAGAGGCAACCACTTTGTTTTTAGCTGCTTTTTCTCCTGTTTCATGTGGTATCTATTCATATTCCACTGTAGAAGACTATTTTTCTCTTACAGAGCCTCTTACCCACATCTCTCCATTATGTGGAAATCATCCCACGTTTTGTTGTCTTACCATTTTCTTCTAGAACTTTCATAGTTTTGGCTTTTTTATTTTTTATTTTAATTTTATTTTTTTAAAGATTTTATTTATGTATTTGACAGAGAGAGAGCGCACAAGCAAGGGGAACAGCAGTCGGACAGGGAGAAGCAGGCTCCCTGCTGAGCAGGGGGAGCCCGATGTGGGACTAGATCCCAGGCCCTGGGATCATGACCTGAGCTGAAGGCAGTCGCTTAACCAACTGAGCCAACCAGGCGCCCCAGTTTTAGCTTTAAAAAAAAAAAAGATTTTATTTTTGCAAGAGAGAGAGAGGATGCAGGAGGGGGGGGGGGGGGGGGAGGGGGGGGGGGGGGGGGGGGAAAAGCGGACACCCTGCTGAGCAGGGAGCCCAGCAAAGGACTCATCCCAGGACCCTGGGATCATGACCTGAGCGGAAGGTAGATGCTTAACTGACTGAGCCACCCAGGTGACCTATAGTTTTAGGTTTTAAGTTTAGATCTGTAATCTCTTTCAAGTCAATTTTTGTGTATGATGTAAGGGTCAAAATTTTTGACTCCCTGGGCTGGGACCTAGTTTGGGGCGACATGGCCAAACGCTCCAAGAAGGTCGGAGCCATCAGTAAATAGCAGACCCATTATAGTGCCTCCCTCAGGAAAATGGTGAAGAAAATTGAAATAAGCCAGCACACTGAGTACACTTGCTCCTTCTGTAGAAAAACCCGGATGAAAAGACCAGCTCTGGGGAATCTGGCATTGTGGTTCTTTCATGAAAACGGTGGCTGGTAGTGCCTGGACCTATGACACCATTTTTGCCATCACAGTAAAATCTGCCATCAGGAGACTGAAGGAATTGAAAGACCAGTAGAAGCTACACCATTTGAAACATTGCTAGCCAATAATCAATAGGTTAATTTATGTTTAAAAAAAAGTTAAGGTTTGTGTGCGTGTGTGTGTGTATTTAATATTTTATTTATTTGACAGCACAAGCTGGGGGAGCGGCAGCAGAGGGAGAAGCAGGTTCCCCACTGAACAGGGAGCCCGATGCGGGGATCGATGGCGGGATCGATCCCAGGACACTGGGAGATGACCTGAGCCCAAGACAGACGCTTAACCGACCGAGCCACCCAGGACCCCCTGTTTTGTTTTTTAACTTCGATGTCTGGCTAGTCATTCCAGCATCATACAGTGAAAAAAACTACCCTTTCTCCCCTGAATTACCTTGCTGCTTACCAAAACTCACTTAACCATGGTGAGTGGGGTCTATTTCTGAACTCTCCTGTTTCCTTGATCTATGTGCCCATCCTTGCTCCTGGACTGCACTGTCTTAATTAAGGCAATCCTGACATCAAGTAGCAGAAGTCCTCCAGTGTTGTGAAGATGTTTCAGCTACTCTTGCTCCTTTGCATTTCCATATACATCTTAGTGTAGGCTTGTCAGTTTCTACAAAGAAGACTGCTGGGACTTTGGGATCATATTAAGTCTACATATCAGGGGCACCTGGGTGGCTCAGATGTTCAGTGTCTGCCTTCGGCTCAGGTCATGATCCCAGGGTCCTGGAATCGAGCCCCGCATCAGCCCTGATTTGGGCTCCCTGCTCCGCGGGAAGCTTGCTTCTCCCTCTCCCACTCCCCCTGCTTGTGTTCCCTCTCTCGCTGTGTCTCTGTCAAATAAATAAATAAAACCTTTAAAAAAAAAATCTACATATCAAATTTAGGGAGAATTAACATTTAGTAATACTGAGTTTTCTAGCCTGTGTTCATGGTCTATCCTTTTATTTATATCTCACTTTAATTTCTCTCAAAGTGTTTTTTCATTTTCAGTGTAGCGATCTCACACATATTTTGTTAAATTTAACCATAAGCATTTCATCTTTTGATGCTATGACTGACCCTTGAACAACACAAGGTTTAGGGGCGTGACCCCCAACAGTGGAAAATCCCCCGTGTATCTTTTGACACCCCCAAAACTTAACTACTAATAGCCTACTGTTGACAGGAAGCCTTATCAATAGCATAAACAGTTCATTAACCAAATTTTGTATGTTATATGTATTAGATATTGTATTCTCACAATAAAGTAAGCTAGAGGAAAGGAATGTTAAGAAAGTCATAAGGGGGGGCGCCTGGGTGGCTCAGTCAGTTAAGCATCTGCCTTGGGCTCAGGTCATGACCCCAGGACCCTGGGATCGAACCCCATATCGGGCTCCTTGCCCAGCAGGGGAACCTGCTTCTCCCTCTCCCTCTGCCTGCTGCTCCCCCTGCTTGGGCTCTCTCTCTCTGTCAAATAAATAAATAAAATAATAAAGTACTGTACTATAAAAAAATCTACATTATAAGTGGACCTGCGCAGTTCATGCCTGTACTACTGAAGGGTCAATTGTATTATAAATTCATTTTCCAGTTGTTCATTACTGGTATATATAAATACAATGCATTTTTATATATTGACTTTATATCCTTCAAACTTGCTAAATTCATTGGTAGTTCTAACAGCTTTTTTTTTTTTGTAGATTTCTTAGGATCTGATATGTACACAATCATGTCATCTTTTTCTTTTTAAGATTTACTTATTTGAGAGAGAGAGAGAGAGAGAGCACATGCTGGGGGAGAGGGGCAGAGGGAGAGGGAGAGAAATCTCAGTCTCCCTGCCGAACATGGAGCCCAGAACGGGCTTGATCCCAGGACCCTGAAATCATGACCTGAGCTGAAATTAAGAGTCAGATGCTTAACCAACTGAGTCACCCAGGCGTCCTACAATCATGTCAAAGAAAGTTTTACTTCTTCCTTTTAAATCTTACTTTTTGCACTGACTAGAATCTCCAGTTATAATATTGAACGGAAGTGATGAAAGTAGACATTCTCACTTTATTTCTGATCCTAGAGAGAAAACATTCAATTGTTTACTATTAAGTATTATACTGGGGTGCCTGGGTGGTGCAGTCTGTTGATCTCCAACTCTTGGTTGATCAGGCTCTGTGTTCAGTGAGGAGTCTGCTTGAGATTCTCTCTCCCTCTCCCTTTGCCCACTCCCCCACCACATGAGCTCTTTCTCTCTCTCTCAAATAAATGAATCTTAACAAATATAAGTATTATATTAGCTGCAGGTTTTTTTTATTATGGATGCCTTTTCAGGTTGAAACACTTTTTTTTTTTTAAAGATTTTATTTATTTATTCATGAAAGACAGAGAGAGAGAGAGAGAGAGAAAGGCAGATGGAGAAGCAGTCTCCCAAGGAGCAGGGAGCCTGACACGGGACTCGATCCCAGGACCCTGGGACCATGACCTGAGCCGAAGGCAGACGCTCAACCATCTGAGCCACCCAGGCGCCCCAGGTTGAAACACTTTTTAAAAAAATCTAGTTTCCTGGGAATATCATAAACAGGTGTTAAATTTTTTTTAGAGACTTTATTTTTAAGTAATCTCTTCACCCAAAGGGGGCCTTGAACTCACAACCCGGGGATCAAAAGTTGCATGATCTGCTGTATGAGCCAGCCAGGCACCCCATTTTTGGGGGGGTTAAATTTCATTAAATGCTTTTTCTGCTTCTATTGAGATAATCATATGATTTTCCTTCTGTTTTCTATTTTTTGGCAAATTACATTAATTTTTTTAATTAAAAATTTTTTTCTTTCAAATTTTTATTTAAATTCTAGTTAGTTAACATTATACTTAATACCAGTTTCAGGAGTAGAATTTAGTGATTCATCACTTACATGTAACACCCAGTGCTCATCATAACAAGTGTCCTCCTTAATACCCATCACCCATTTAACCCATCCTCCACCCACCACCCTCCATCAACCCTCAGTTTGTTCTCTATCATTAAGAGTTTTTATGGTTGCGTCCCTGTCTTTCCCTTTATTCCCCCCCTTCCACATGTTCTTCTGTTCTGTTTCCTAAGTTCCACATATAAGTGAAATCATATGGTATTTGTCTTTCTCTGACTGACTTATTTCGCTTAGCATAATACACTCCAGCTCCATCCAACACTGATTTTTTTAAATTACATTGATTTTTGAATGTTAATCTAACCCGGCATTCCTGTATTTATTGCGTTCCTCACTTCATCATAATGTACTATTTTTGTTATAAATTAGAATTCTACTTGCTAATATTTTGTTAAAGAGTTTTGTAACAATGTTCATCAAGGATATTTGTCTGTAGTTTTCTTATCACTTTGGTTAATGCTGGCCTCTTTTTTTTTTTAAGATTTTATTTTATTTTTTAAAAAGATTTATTTATTTGAGAGAGAGAGCATGCACTTGAGTGGGAGGAGGGGCAGAGGGAGTGAGAGAATCTCAAGCAAACTCCTTGCTGAGTGCGGATTCCCAACACGGGGCTTGATCTCACAACCCTCAGATCATGACCTGATGCGAAATCAAGAGTCAGATGCATAACTGATGGAGCCACCCAGGCGCCCCTTAAAGATTTTATTTTTAAGTAATCTCCACACCCAATGTGAGGCTTGAACTCAAAACCCCAAGATCAAGAATCACAGGCTCCACCGACTGAGCCAGCCAGGCACCCAATGCTGGCCTCTTAAAATGAGATGGAAAATATTCTTTCTTCCTCTAATTTCTGAAAGAGTTTTTATGGATGCATATATATATTTCTTTATTGAATGTTTGTTGGCATTCACCAATGAAGCCATCTGGGTCTGGAGGTTCTTTGTAGGAAAAAAAAATTTTTTGTAAAGATTTTATTTATTTGGGATGCCTGGGTGGCTCAATCAGTTAGGCGTCTGCCTTTGGCTCAGGTATACAAATAAATAATAATTTAAAAAATCTTTAAATAAAAAAAGATTTTATTTATTTATTTGTCAGAGAGAAAGAGAGAGAGCACAAGCCAAGGGAGTGGCAGGCAGCGGGAGAAGCAGGCTCCCCACTGAGCAAGGAGCTCCGGACCTGAGCCAAAGGCAGATGCTTAAGCAACTGAATCACCCAGGTGTCCCAGTAGGAAAAATTTTAATTACAAATTCAGTATTTTAATAAATGGAAGGCAATTTGGATTTTCTATTTTTTGTGTCTGTTTTAATACTTGTGTCTTTTAAGAAATTTTTGTTTCATCTAAATTATCCAATTTATTGGCATAAAGTTATTTATAATATTTCCTTATATCTTTTTAATATTTGTAGAATACTTAGAGATGTCTTTCTTTTATTCCCGTTATGGGTAATTTGCCTCTTCCTTCTTTAAAATGACCAATCTAGCTAGAGATTTATGAATTATATTGTTATTTTCAAAAAGCCAAACTTTGTTTTTATTGATGTTGCTTTATTGCTTGTCTGTTTTCTATTTCATTGGTTTTCTCTCTTATTTTTTTTAAAGATTTTATTTATTTATTCATGAGAGACAGAGGAGGAGAGAGAGAGAGAGAGAGAGAGAAGCAGAGGGAGAAGCAGGCTCCCAAGGAGCAGGGAGCCCGATGCGGGACTCGATCCCAGGACCCTGGGATCATGACCTGAGCCGAAGGCAGATGCTTAACCCTCTGAGCCACCCAGGCACCCTTCTCTCTTATTTTTATAATTTCCTTTCTTCCACTTATTTTGGATTTAATTTGCTCTCCCTTTTCTAACTTCCTAATGTAAAAGCTTAGGTCAGTGATTTTAGACTTTTCTTCTCTTATAACATAAGCATTTAAACCTATAATATCCCTTCTAAGCACAGCTTCAGCTGCATTCCACACATTTTGTACTGTTATAGTTATCATTCAATTAAAAATATTTTCTAGTTTCCCTTATGATTTTTTATTGGCCCGTAATTATTAAGTAGTGTGTTGTTTAATTTCCAAATATTTAAAGATTTTCTAGATACGTTTTTGTTATTGATTACTAATTTAATTTTAGTGGGGTCAGAGAATAAACTCTGGGTGATGTCAATTCTAAATTTATCAAGACTTGTTTCAAAACCCAGCCTATGGTCTGTCTTGGTGAATGTTCTGTGTGCTCTTGAAAAGAATTTTGTTAGGTGGAGTGTTCAAGTTGGTTGATGGTGTTTTTCAGGTCTTGTCTATTCCTTCTGATTTTGTGTCCACTACTCTCAATTATCGAGAGAAGAGTATTGAAATAGCCAAACTTAGATTATACCATTAATGCTTTACTGTACTTGTTTCACATACCTATCCATCTCTCTGCCCATCTGTCATTATTCTGATGCATTTCCAAATTAATTGAAGACTTTGTACACATTTTTCTCTAACTGCTTCAGTTATGTGTACTGTTAACTGAAGATCAATGTTCACTTAAAGCTTGTTCTTTTTTTTTTCAGTAAAACAAGAAGAAAAAAATTTAAGTGTTTGACAAGTACATACACTTGTGATACAGACTCTTATCAAGATAAATATAACTGGGGTGCCTGGGTGGATCAGTCAAACATCTGACTCTTTTATTTTTTTAAAGATGTATTTGTTCATTTAAGAGAGAGAAAGAGACAGGGAGGGAGAGAGGGGCAGAGGGAGAGAGAGACCAAATCTTAAACAGACTCTGCACTGAGCATGGAACCTGACTTGGGGCTCAATCCCACAACCCTGAGATCATGACTTGAGCTGAAACCAAGAGTCAGACTCTTAACTCACTTAAGCCACCCAGGCGCCCCAAGCATCTGACTCTTGATCTCAGCTCAGGTCTTGATCTCAGTGTTGTGAGTTCAAGCTCCACATTGAACTCTACACTGGGTCAGGACCCTACTTAAAAAAAAAAAAATTAATCTAACCATCATTTCCAAAAAGTTCTTTTTCCTTTCCTAGTCAATCCCAGCTCTCTGCAGATGCAATCTGCAGATTGCAATGCAATCCCAATTTTAATTTGTTTTCCAGTATACATTAGTTTGCCTACTCCAGCACTGAAGAGCAGCTTCATGGACATGCAACCCATACAATCACACAGGACCCTATGCTTAGAAGGGTAACATACTTGGCATAATGCGAGCTGTAACAATCTTGAAATTCTCAGTATTCTAACAAGGAGTCCACGTTTTCATTTTGCAGCAGGCCCTGGAATTTATGTAGCTGGTCCCACTAGAACTGTCATACAAATGGAATCAAACCATATGTCATTTTTTGTGCAAAGCTGCTTTTGCTCAGCATAAAAATTTTTTGAAACTTAATCATGCTGCATGTGTTCACAATTTGTTCTCTTTTATTGCTGAGAAGTATTGAACTGTATGAACATGCCACAGTTTCTTTAATCCATTCTGCTATGGGTGGACAGGTGGGATGTTTTCTGTTTGGTGCTATTATGAATAAAGTTGCTACAAACATTACTGTTACAAGTATTTTATGGACACAAGAATGCCTTAGAGTAGGTGTCTCAACATGAGGCACTCTATTGGACTTCTGGATGGGATATTCTTCAAAATATTTCAAGGAGATTAGCCTCCACCCACTTAATCTACTCAGTCAGTCATTTAGACAACTCAAAAAAGGCCTCCATACATTTCCAGCCCTTTGGGCAAGGCAGTACCACTTCTGACTAAGAGTTACAGCCTTAAATTATGGCACACCTTGATTTCAGCAAGATATTTTATCTAATTCAGTATTGCTATAAGATAAGATAGAAAAAGTGGACCATGTTAAGGCAGACGATATCTCCTATCTGCTGATGGGCAGATCCTAGGACCTTCCATCCAGCTTTCCTGCATCAACATTTGTGAGCAGCTGTCAACTTACTGGAGGAAAGAAACTGCCCAGAAATTTTGAGATGGGGGCCCCTGGGGGCCTCAGTCATTGAGCATCTGCCTTTGGCTCAGGTCATGGTCCCAGGGTCCTCGGTTCGAGCCCTGCATCGGGCTCCCTGCTCAGCAGGGAGCCTGCTTCTCCCTCTCCCACTCCCCCTGCTTGTGTTTCCTCTCTTGCTGTGTCTCTCTCTGTCAATAAATAAATAAAATCTTTAAAAAAAAAAAGAAATTTTCAGATGCTTAAATATTTTTAGACCAATTCGACTTCTTTAACATAAATACTTGTTTTTATCAAAAGGATTCCAATAAAATCTTTTAAAGCAAAACAACAACAACAAAAGGGAAAGCGGACTACACAGAAGGTATGCTGGAAGAACGGAAATGAGGTCAATGGGCCTAGAATTTTGTGGTGGAGAGGGGAAAGGCTTGAGGGCAGGAGTCAGCTCAGGCAAAGCCTTGAGGCATGGTAAGGATTTTATTCTGTTGTAGGGAGAGAAGCAGGGGACAGACATGGGTTATGTTGTAGAAAGATCACTTCTGAATGCTTTGTAGAGATGCATGGTGTGTAGAGTGTAAGAAGGAAGATGAATTTAGAAGCTACTGCAGTAGTCTCTGTGAGAAATTATGTTAACCTGGACAAGACTAGTGGCCGTGAAGATGGAGAGAAGTACCAATACATAAGGGATGCATTTTTGAAGTTAGAGCAGATGGGACTTACTCATGCCAATGCAGAACATGAGGGTAAGTGAGGAATCAAAGATCACTCCTCGGCTCTTAGCTTCAGCAGCTGAGGAGGATAATGGTGCCATTTGCTGACAAGAGGAAGACTGGGGAGGAGTACTTGGGGTGGAAATGTCTGAGTGGCCCATTAATCATCCAAGCAGAGATGTCAAGTAGGGTGTGGCATATGGAAGTCTAAATTCATACAGAGTCATCTGTATAAAGATGGTATTTTAAAGCTAAGCCAGTATCCCAAGTAACTAAGGAGAATGTAGGTAGAAAAAAGAGGAAGGAACCCTAAGGTACTCCATCATTTAGAAGTTGAGCTGGAGAGGAGGAGCCAGGAAAGAACATTGAGGAGCAGTGGCCAATGAAGTAGGAATAAGCTAGGAGAAGGAGCGTCACAGAAGCCAAGAGAGAAGGGTTTTCAAAATACAGTTAATGGTCAACTGTGCTGAATGCCACTGAGAAATCAATAAGATGACATAGAGGAGTCCATTGGATTTTGGTAATTTTGGTAGAATCACAGCAAGCATGGAGAGAAATTGACAGGAAATAGCAATCGAGGGAGAACATGTGCAAATAAGTCTTGGAAAATGTTTTCCAAGGGGACGAGGAAAATGGGGTAGCACAATGGGAGACAGAGACAGGGAAGGGTCTTCTTAATCTGAGACAGCACAACAGGTGTACATGGTGTTGGGAGTGACCCAGGAGGGAGGGGGTCGCTGATGCAGGACAAAAGAGGAGTAGTTGAGGAAGGGGCATCCTTGAGAAAGGGAGAAGGGAAAGGGAATGGGACCCAGAGAGGAAGGGGTAGCCCTGGAGAAGAGCAGGGGCAGCTTTGCTCTTCTTCCAGAAGGATGGAAGCAGATGCAGGTACACCAGCTAATGTGGTCGTGGGAGAAAGAAAGTTCCATTCCCACACTCCTATTTGATCACGGATGTATGAGGTGAGGTCACTGGCTGAAAGAAGGGTATGAAGATGAGATGTGAAAATTATTAGTTTATGTTTTTATTTTGACATAATTTTAGATTTACAGAAGAGTTGAAGATGTAGCACAGAGTCCTCAGTGCCCTGTACCAAGTTTCCCCTAGTGTTAACACCTTAGAGGCCCATAAGAACTAAACATTGGTACAATATTATTAGCTAAGCTATAGACTTTATTCAGGATTTCCCACTTTTTCCACTAATGATCTTTTACTGTTCCAGGTTCTGATCTAAGATCTCATATTGCATTTAATCATCATACGTCATTAGTCTCCTTCCATCTGTGACCATTTCTGTCTTTCCTTTTCTCTCATGACCTTGACACTTTTAAAAAGTACTACTATGGGGCGCCTGGGTGGCTCAGCCGTTAAGCGTCTGCCTTCGGCTCAGGTCATGATCCCAGGGTCCTGGGATTGAGCCCCGCATCGGGCTTCCTGCTCCGTGGGCAGCCTGCTTCTCCCTCTCCCACTCCCCCAGCTTGTGTTCCCTCTCTCGCTGTCTCTCTGTATCAAGTAAATAAAATCTTAAAAAAAAAATTAATTAAAAAAAATAAAAAGTACTACTAGTCAGGGGCGCCTGGGTGGCTCAGTCATTAAACGTCTGCCTTTGGCTCCGGTCATGATCCCAGGCTCCTGGGATCGAGCCCCGCATCGGGCTCCCTGCTCGGCGGGAAGCCCGCTTCTCCCCTCTCCCTCTCCCCCTGCTTGTGTTCCCTCTCTCACTGTGTCTCTCTATGTCAAATAAATAAAATATTAAAAATAAATAAATAAAAAATAAATAAAAAGTTCTACTATTCAGGGGCGCCTGGGTGGCTCAGTCGGTTAAGCATCCGAGTTTTGGTCAGCTCAGGTCATGATCCTAGGGTCGTGAGATGTCCAGCCCTGCTCTCAGTGCAGAGCCTGCTCAAGAGTCTCTTTCTGCCCTTTCACCTGCCCTCTCTCTCTCTAAAAATAAATAAATAAAATCATAAAAAAAAAATCCACTAGTCAGTACTCTTGAGTATAGTACAGCTTTGTGGAATGTCCCTCAGTTGGGGTTTGTCTGATATCTTCTTTTCTTTTTTTTAAGATTTTACTTATTTGAGAGAGAGAGAGAGAGAGAGGGAGCGCACAAGTGTGGGGGAGAGGCAGAGGGAGGGGGAGAAGCAGGCTCCCTGCTCAATGCAGGGCTTGAACCCAGGACCCTGGGATCACAACCTGAGCTGAAGGCAGATACTTAACCTACTATGCCACCCAGGCGCCCTCTTCATTTTATTTTTTTATTTAAAAGACTTTTTTTAGGGGTGCCCCATTTGCTCAGTTGGAGGAGTAAGTGACTCTTGATCTCGGGGTTGTGAGTTCGAGATCCATTTTGGGTATAGAGATTACTTAAATAAATAAAACTCAAACAAAGATGATTAAACAATTTTAAAGCAAAATCTCTGACAACTTTATTTACTTATTCCACTAATCTACACCCAATGAGGGGCTTGAACCCATGAACTCGACATCAAGAGTCACAAGCTTTTCAAACGGAGCCATTCAAGTGTCCCTGAGAATGTCATTTTAGAGTGGGACAGTGAACTTTCCTGGAAAACGTGATGGTATTTGCCAGGCAGTGTTGAGTGTTCCTCTGAGCTTTAAGGTCACAAGTCAAAGTGAAATCCCTCCGGGCGCTTGGGTGGCTCAGTCAGTTAAGCGTCTGCCTTGGGCTCAGGTCATGATCCTAGAATCCCGGGATCCAGCCCCAGGTTGGGCTCCCTGCTCCGCGGGAAGCCTGCTTCTCCCTCTCCCTCTGCTGCTCCCCCTGCTTGTGTTCCCTCTCTCGCTGTGTCTCTCTCTGTCAAATAAATAAATAAAGTCTTTAAAAAAAAAAAAACCCAAAGTGAAATCCATCAGCTACATTGTGCGATTTCCTCTAGCAAGAACCAGCTGTTCGGGTACAAGCTCTGACGGCCAGGGAGTTGGGGTCAACAGAGCGGGATATTCCAGGCCAACAGGGCAAATAAGAGAAAGACCAGATGAGTGTGGAAGGTGTCTGCAGAAGCGGGATGACAATGCCGGGCCATGACCTAAGCAGGGCTCGGAAGTAAGGACGAGAGGGGACAAGTGTCTGTCGGACAAAAGAGAAGAACCACGACAACGGGGCTCATAAGCGAGGAGCCGAAAGGACAAGTGGTGACAGCAGGGCATTTGAAGGAGCTGGATGTTTCGAAGGACGGGAGTAAAGAAATAGTCCGGACATGACAAGCAGAACACCCAAGGACATCCCCTGGCCCTGAGGTGCCTGGGAGGTGAGGGGAAAAGTAAAAGCAGCTTCCACACGCGGCGGGAGCCGGGTTCACTCACCGTCTGGAGGCGGAAGGGCTATTCACAGAAGAGGAGGCTACCAGGGTGTTTGATGGGGACAGAGCAGGAGTCAGTAAGAGTGCCATGGGAGCGGGGGGCAGAGGGGGACTGGATGAGATTAGGTGAGGAGCTCAGTGGTCCTGGGATGAATGGCCAATGTGACATGGGGTGACCTAGAAGTCTTGCTCCTCTGGCAGTGACCGGGGCAAGTGGGATATAAAGCATGGTCTGACCAGCCTGGCAGGCTCTTGGAGGGAGATGGGAAATCAGCCTGAGGTGCAGAGTTTGAGTATGAATACAAGGGTCAAGTAACTTCACGATGACTGCCCTGCCCTGCAAAGTATCATGGCGGGTGGTGGCAATCTTTGGAGGGAGGGGTGGAGGTGCTCTCTTGGGGAAGATACAGTGAAGTAGGGGCTGTGGGGTGACCAGTCTTAGCTTACTCACCACCTTGAATGATTGAGTCGTGATCATTAGTAAGTACCGAGCATTTACTTTGTGGATGACTTAACCATTCAACACCAACAGTGTTCTTAGAGCTGGCTGGTTTCAGAAACTGTGTTGTGGCCTAGACAGAAGGAACTGGAGTGTGGCAAACAGAGATGGACCTTTACCCTCACCTTATCAGAATCAGAGAGGGGTGGGGTCTTTATGATGGTCATATACAGTGTATGCAACAGCCCTGATGAACCTGAGAGCTTATTTCAGACAGCGTTCAAGTTTAATGACGTCTCCAAAGCAACCAGGTATACATACACAATTCTGAGGAAGTTCCCCGTCCCAATAACTGGACAGGGTCAAACAGGACTGTCACCTGGGTTCTCACATTGCTGGTTGAGAAGGAACACACTGGCAGCTTGCAAGGCACGAGAAAGAAACAACAAAGGAAAAATACACACTTACATGGCTTTCCTTTCCGGAATTATCTCTCCCCATAGGGTCTCCTGAGATGTCCTAGAAAATCAAGGTGTGTGATAAAAATGAAGTAAATACCATAAGCTTAATTTCATTGGCACTCTTACTCAGGTGAGTGGGTTATCAAGTGTCATGGCCCAGATGAACCTCTTATAACACACATCACTGTATATAATACTGACTCGGAATGTACCCAGTTTGATAATGTTCCTGGGAGATTCTAGGCTGTCCCCAGCTGCAGTGCTAAGGGTCAGCAGTCACTGAGGACTGAGTGCATTAGAGGGAGAATTAGGGCCATGAATTGGTAGAAGAATGTGAAAGAAGGACATAAGGGAATGTGGGTAGAGGAGGGAGGGGGATATGTCATACCTTATTTGGTTCCCTCTTTGTTAAAAAGAAAAAAAAAGGGAACTTCCAGAAATCTGTAGAGAAGACTATGAACCAATAAAGTAATTACTACATTTCCACTTCCATGCAGGATTTATTATGTCAAAAAGATAGCCAGGGGGCGCCTGGGTGGCTCAGTCATTAAGCGTCTGCCTTCTGCTCAGGTCATGATCCCAGGGTCCTGGGATCAAGCCCCAAGTCCAGCTCTCTGCTCAACAGGAGCCTGCTTCTCCCTCTCCCTGCTGCTCCTCCTGCTTATACTCTCTCTCTTTGTGTCAAATAAATAAATAAAATCTTAAAAAAAAAAAAAAAAGATAGCCCAGAAAAAAAAATAGCATGTGGGTCTAAATGCTACAAAAAACTCATAGACTATCTCAGACCGGTGGGTTAGTAAGCCATCTTGACATGGAGGACATCACATTTGGCTTCTATCCTTGGGTGCAAAAGGCTTTTTAGGGGAAAGCAGTGGCCCCTTTGAATGGCAACGGCTAAGCAGTAGAATTATAGGGGTATAGGAGAACACAGGCGTAGCTTGGTTTGTACATCACCCAAGCTGGCTCACCCCTACAGAAATCAGCTGTTGAAAAGCACAGGTAAATTTATTTGATGCATGTTACTGGGCATAAAATGGGGGCAAAAATGTGAAAGCTGGCCTGTAAGTAAGACTCAGAGGGACCCAAAATTACCTAAGGAGAATCGTATTTCAGAGCCAGCTGGCAGGGAGGGGAGATAAAATGATTCTGTTTTAATCAACAATCAAACTGGGAGGCTCCACACTAGTTCTGTGGAGATTCTAGTCCAACAAGACAGGGTTCTTAGTGTTCAAGGTCCTCATGCATTCCCTTGAGGAGTGTCTAGCTTCAGGGCGGAGACAGATACCCGCACAGAGAACTCAGTGCCCAGAATTAATAGACTCAGGACTGGTCTAGCTGCTCTCCAGTTCTAAATTATTAAAAGTGTTTATGAAACAGATTGCTTTCTTTTTTGCAGCTTATTTTTCAGATTCTTCTTACCCTCGAGGGTTCTTAGAGCCTTATTTGGCTACTGATCAGAGATCTTCCTCACCAGGTAGTTCATTCAGCTGACCAATTAAGAAAGGAAGAGAAGGGAAAACGAATATTTGGTAAGCACTCCCCCAATGTGCTTTTTTTCACATTATCTTATTTGATCTTCACAGAGACTATATCTTTTATTTCCATTTTACAAATGAGAGGACTGGTTAGGCACAGGAAGGTAATGCCCAAGATGAGCTGAATGATCGATTCGAGAATGGTGGTGCTAAGGCCTGACCCTAAGCTGTACAACTCCAAAACCCATGTGCTTTCCCCACACAGTTTCAGTGCCATCAGCCCTCAGCGCTATGTCTTAGCAGTCATAAACCTAGAGAAATATTTATTTGTGTATCAGATAAGCTCTGGTACTTAATAATTTCTGATTGATTCCCAAAGAAGCTTGTAGTTAGGTGCTCACCTTTATAGGGGCTTTCATTCTTTGAAATGGGATATCATACTTTCTAACCAAAGGGCTATAAAATATTTGTACTTTGTTTACTTCTTGTAAAGACACCCAGAAGAATGAAAGCAATAAAGCAGCCAAGCCCTTGTAACCATAGGAACCTTCCCTGTCTGCTTCCTACTGGGGGTTGGTAACGGAGAGGGGACCCTGCCTGGTATCCATGACTCCTCACTCACTTTGGGATGACGCTGACTTCTGACTCCTAGCAAATGATTCATAGAAGAAATATCCTGGATTTATATCCACGGAAGCACTGAAGCATAGGTATGTTGTGCATGGGTGTAGGTATGTTTGCGTCCAGATTGCTCAGAATTCAGAAGCTGTATTGGTGTGGGTCAAGAGCCATACTACATTGACCCATCCTCCCATCATTTTTTTTTAAAGATTTTATTTATTTATTTGAGACAGAGAGAGAGAGCACAAGCAGGGAGGAGGATCAGAGGGAGAGAGAGAAGCAGATTACCCGCTGAGCAGGGAGCCCGACAAGGGGCTCCATCCCAGGACCTCGAGATCATGACCTGAGCTGAAGGCAGATGCTTAGCTGACTGAGCCACGCAGGGCGCCCCGCCCCCGGGTCATTTTTTAAAAAAAGATTTATTTATTTTCAAGAGAGAGAGAGAGGGAGAGGGCGGGAGAGAGAAACCCAAGCAGACTCTACTCTAAGCCCAGAGCCTGATGTGGGGCTCTATCTCCCAACACTGAGATCAGGATCTAAGCTGAAACCTAGAATCAGAGGCTCAACGGACTGTGCCACCCAGGTGCCCCTCCTCTCATCATTTTTGAGGGCAATTCCAGATGGAAACTTGAGTTAATAAAACCCTCTGATTCCCCCAGAAATTTTCTCCTCTGTTGCCCCACTTTGGTTCTCATTGAAGGCTCTCGACTACAGATCAGTTCTAGTTGTATGGAGATAAACTCTAACCCGGTTAGGTATTCCCTGCCCCATCCCACAGAGACCCAGCCCGGTGGACTCCTGCTCTGCGCTCCCTCCCTCATCTGTGACTGACGCCCTTGCGTGGCTCCACCTAATTCACACCCCCAAACGGGACCCTAGGTTCTCTGGCCCTTTCCCCAGACTCAACCCTAGGCCCAAGCTCCCTGCTAGGAAACGATAAAGACAATGTACTAGTGATGGAGACCTCCCAGGTTAGATAATTTCATTTTAATACAGTTTTCTTTGAGACAATGTTTCATCCAAAAGAGGCACAGAAGTTGGTTTTGAGGGAGGTGTTTGAGGCAGTAGGGTCCTTTGCTACCTGTCAGATCACCCCTCTAAAGCACAGGGCTGGCTGGGGATTAATTTGTGACTTGTTTACTTAATACATATTTACTAAGCACTTATAATTAATTTAAGCTATGCAACTCTATGCTAAGCATTATTTGTATCCAAGAAGTAAAAGACATAGGCTCTGTTCTCAAGAACCTCCAGCCCAGGGCGCCTGGGTGGCTCAGTTGGTTAGGCGACTGCCTTCGGCTCAGGTCATGACCCTGGAGTCCCGGGATCGAGTCCCGCATCGGGCTCCCTGCTCAGCGGGGAGTCTGCTTCTCCCTCTGACCCTCCCTCCTCTCATGTGCTCTCTTTCTCTCATTCTCTCTCTTCCAAATAAATAAATAAATCTTAAAAAAAAAAAAAAAAAGAACCTCTAGCCCAGTTGGGAGAGATCCGAAACATGTGAAGTTAAAAAATAAACGGTTACATATTAACAACAGACAATAAAACTAGAGTACAGCACTGAGCTTTCCAGAAGAAAGGTAAGTCATGGTGCCTAAATCCATCATGAGACTGGGGTCTGGGGAGGCCATAAACTAATCTCCAGAAGAATCTTTCAGGGGATGTTAATTGTTTTTCTTTAGGGTCCAAAGTTATGTCTGAATACTGATCTCCTGAACACCAAGGAAAATTATTATTATTTGAACATATTTATGGCAGACCAACAAGAAAGCATTTAGCTAAGAGAACACTTTGGTTAAAAATTAAGGATGTTATTATTATATTTTAATTTCTCATGCAAGTCCAGTTCTAACAAATGGTAACAATTTGGACCATAAGCGATAACATTTCAATAATTTGTGAAATCATAACTAGCATATATGCATTAACTCATCGAATGCTGTTGTCAGCCCTAAAGTGTTTGTCTTAGTCATGAAAATGGAGAGAAATGTTTGTGTTTCAGATAAACTCTGGCAGTTAATAACTTCTAATTAATTCTAAAAGGAGCTTGTAAGTGGGTGCTCATCTTTATAGGGATCTTCATTCTTTGAAATGGGTATTAGCCTTATTGCCTCCATTTTATAAATACATGGAGGATAGTCAGGTAGTTTCCCGAAAGTAGAGGCAGTAGGTAGAGAACTACCACTTGCCCCCAAAGCTAGCTCTACCCAAAATCCATGTCTGGTTGGTAGAAGCACAGTTTTCTTTCTTTTTTTAAAATTTTTCTTTTTTTTTTTTTTTTTTAGAGAGAGAGTCAGTGAGTGAGCAAGAGAGTGTGAGCAGGGGCGAGGGCAGAGGCAGAGGAAGAGGGCTCCCAGGACCCTGAGATCATGATCCAAGCCAAAGGCAGACGCTTCACGGACTGAGCCACCCAGGCGCCCCAGAAGCACGGTTTTCTGAGGCTGGTAACTTAAGAATCTCCAGTGGAGGGGACGGCTAGAGGTGAACATGGCATCACCTGCAAACCCCTGCAGGGCAGTCAGCTTTACTGGATGTACCTCGTCTCCACATGGACTTCAGGTTCCCCTCAAACCTACATGTATCAAAAAACCCTAAAACTGATTTGTAATTATAAGAACTGTACCAGTTTGGAAGAATATCTAGAAGCGTAAAGAAGAAAACCATAATCAGGGGCACCTGGGTGGCTCAGTCAGATGCATTTTTAGCCTTTTGTTCCTTAGTTATGCTTTGCTTTTCTGAAAGTGATTCTGTTTAAGCTCCCCCCCTGCTCGGCATGAGTGTGTGGCTCCTTGGACCCTTGTTACCATTGACGGTTATCATCTTATAAATCTTTGTCAGCGTGATAGGCAAAAACAAAACAAAACAAAACAAAACTATCTGACCATTGTTATAATTTGTATATCCTTGATAATTAATGATGTTAATTTTTTATTAATCATGACTCTTTCCTTTAAATTACGTGTAGGTGTCCTTTGCTTACTTTCTATTGAAATCTCAATGGTTTTTATTTATTTTTTAAAGATTTTATTTATTTATTTGAGATAGAGCAAGAGCAAGCGGGAGCACAAGCGGGGGAGGGGTAGAGGCAGAGGGAGAAGAAGGCTCCCCGCTGAGAAGCCCCCCTTCCCCGACCCCGGGATCATGACCTGAGCAGAAGGCAGATGTTTAACCAACTGAGCCACCAAGTGGCCCCAAAATCTTAATGGTTTTTTTAAAATCAACTTTTATAAGCAGCTATGTGACAATACTTTGTCATATTTATAGACAAGTGTTTTTCCCAGCTTCTTGTTTGACTTGTATTTTTATTTTTTGGATTTACAGAAGATTTCTATTTTCATATGGTTACATCTATCAGCCTTTTTAAGGTTTTTTCTTCCATGACCGTTACGCTTAGAAACATTTCTCATCCAGAAAGCACATAACTGATAAAATTTTCTCCTAGTTCTTAAAAATGATATATTTGCAGTAATTCTTTAATTCATATGGACTTAATCTTAGAGCATGGCATGAGGTCAGGATTTAAAATAATACATTAAAAAATAACCCATTTTCCCAATATCATTTAATGAAGTATCCATCTCTTTCCAACAGAATCATGATACTTCTCTCGTCATTAAGTTCTGGTCTGAGTCTAATGGCATTTTATTAATTTCCATTCACTTGTATATAGCTCTACATTCTTTTCCCCTTTTTATTTATACATTAGCTATATTTACCCAATAGTGAACTTCTTGACTAAAGAGGGTTTCTTTTTACTTAGTCATCTGTCTTTCTAATCACTGTCTACTGGATTATCTGCAGTGCTGGGCACTGGGGATCTTCAGAGGGACAAGACAGGGTCAATCTGCTCAGGGAATTCACAGCCCAGGACTCGGGCAGGTTGAGCGGACTACAGGAGAGATAAGGGGTGTGGTATAGAAATGTCAGGGTGCTAGGAGAGCAGAGACGGCTTTACAGAGAAGGGGCTGCTCAAACGGTCCAGGAGGCGAACAGGAATTTGTCAGGCCAGCAAGTGGGGAAGCGCATTTGGAACAGAGGGGAGAGTTCACACAGAGGCTGAAAGATGGGGAATCTGTGTGACAAGTTTGGGAAGCCAAAAGTAGTTGCATAGAGCTAGATCTCCAGGGGCATCCAGGGAGATGGTAGGGATGGGGCTGAAGGTAAGAGCCAGATGACTGGGGAGTTGGGATTTTATCTAAGTGATGAGTAATCCAGGGAGTGATGTGGCCAGAGATGGGGAGAAATTCCTTTGCTAGCGATACAGAGGACAGATTGGAGGGGCAGAGGGCTGAGACGACAGGGACCGTATCAGAGTAGAGAGCACACAGGGGCCTGAACTGACGCTGGCAGGGAGGAGGTCCTGGAGAAGAGAGTGTAAGCCCGTGTGGGGCTTGGGAGGTAAAACCAATAGGATGTAGGAGATTAAAAAAAAAGAGGAGCAATTTAGGATGATTCTACTCTCGGGACTTGTACACTTGGTGATGGGGTAAATGGTCATCCTATTTACAAAGACAAGGAGTGAAGGGGAGGGAGCGGGTTTGGTGGTAGATACCAAGGAGAGAATGAGTCCATATCTGAGTCTGAGGTACTTACTATGCAACTAGGCACAGATATCTAGTATATTTGAGGAAAGCACACGTCTGGGGCTAAGACAAAAGTTTTGGGATAGGTACATGGATAGATATTAGAGCCTTCAGAATCTAAGGTCATAACTGGAATTGTAAGTACATATGAATTAATCAGCCAGGAAGGCAAGAAAAGAAAGCTGACGTGGATCTCTGGGAACACTGATATTTGGAGGAACTAGAGCCTTAAGGAGTATCGAGAAGAAACAATGGGAGGGCCAAACTAGCAGAGGACAGTCGAGCTAAGGAACAGTTAAAAAACACTGATAGGCAGAGGTCAAGCTAAGGCAAGAACTAAAATTGCCCATTGTGTTTGGCCACCAGGAGGTTGTGGCGATCTTAGCAAGAGAAGTTTCAGTGGAGTGTTGGGGGCAGAATACCGAGTAGGTGGGAGTGAGTGGGACATGAAGAGGTGGAGGCAGGGAGCACGGCCTCTCCCTCACCCTGGAGTGAAAACTGGAGGAAGATACTCTTCAGGTCTACAAACATTTGAGAACCTACTATGCATCAGTCATCACGCTGAAAACACGGGGGGGGGGGGGGGGAGGCTGAGGAAGGGGGAGGAGTGAAGGAGACTGCCATGGTGAAGTGCTCATGCTAATGAAAGAGACAACAATAATACACTAAAATAAACACCGAGGTAGGGGTGAAACCACCAAGGAGGAACAGAGGAAGGATGAAGGTGCATGGGAATGAATGGTGTGAGATGAAGATGCATTTAATCAGGGTACCCAGCAACATCGGCATCCTGGTCCTAACGAGCCCCCCCTTCCTACATCCACTCAGGTCCCCCTCCAACTCATTCTTTACACAACACCCAGAGGAATCTTCCAAAACCCAAATCCAATTACCCCATTCCCATTCCAGTGGCTTCCTGTTGTTCTAAGGACAAAACCCTAATCCCTAACACCACCAAGGCCCTCACGGTGTGGTCCCCGCTCCCCGTCCAGCCTCCCTGGGGCCCTTGCTGCCAAGGGTCCTATTCTTCCCTCTGCTCCTCCAGCACACTGTGCTCCCCCTTGCCCCTCCTTACCCCTGTAGGGCTTTGACCATGCTTTGCCCACCCCTCCAGTCTGAAATGCTCTGCCCCCTCGGTTTTGTCTAATCAATACCTACTCATCCTTCAGACATCAGCATGATCACTGTCTCCTCAAAGAAACCTTCACTGACCCTACAGACAGGTCTGATTCTCCTAGAGTTCCCCGTAGCTATCTCTTGTTGTACTTTTTCCCAACGTAATTTTGTATTTCGGGGAGTATTTGAACAATGTCCCTCTCTCCTATCACACTAAGTTCTGTAGAGCAAGGACCAGGTCTTTGTTGTCCATTATATCTTCAGTAAGTAATGCAATGCATTGTTTATATAGACAATAAATATGTTATAAGTGAGGCTTTGGCCTCAAAACCCAGGTTTGGGGAAAGTAGACCATATGAGGAACCACTTCTACATGGGGTGTAGGAGACCTAAAGCCAAGAACCCAAACAGACCTGCATTTCCTTCTTCTCTCCTCATTTCTCACCTGACTCTTGGCTTTTCCCACTCCAGCGGAGCAGAAGGGCCAGTGATTCAGGAGTGTGATAACCTAAGCAGAACCATGATGTTTGTTCCTGTGCTTGCAGGTTCTCAGGTCAAGAGGGATATATTTTTCAGGGTGGGCAAAATTTGAGCCCATTTGTCAGCTGAGGGGAAGGAGTCAGGAAAGAAGGTGAAGATATAGGAAAGAGACATAGTCAATGAAGCTCCTAGAGAGCAACCATAAATAGCCTCACCCACATCCGGCTTTGCTGTTGGAGGACACTGTTGGAGGAAAACCACATCACAGAACAGCCTGCTACAAAAGGCTGGCACGCACCCAGGGTTGGTGGTTTGTAGAGCTGATGCTCCAAATGCACAAGGGGTGAAGGTGTTGCCAAAGTATAATTTTCGGGGCGCCTGGGTGGCTCAGTTGGTTGAGCCACTGACTCTTGATTTCGGCTCAGGGCATGGTCTCAGGCTTGAGCCGAGCCCCACATTGGGCTCTGCACAGAGTCTGCTTATGTTCTTTCTCCCTCTGCCCCTCCCCTACCAATAAAATAAATAAATAAAATCTTTTTTAAAAAGTGTAATTTTCAAAAATTTAAAAATGTGATTCTGATACAAATATGAAATGAACACGCATTAAAGATTCATCAATTCATGAGTGAACCAGTAAGACAGCAAAGCCTGTTCCAAGAGCACTGAGAAACTGGGTCTTTATAGGCAAAGAACAGGAATGTTAGAATACATTTGCTAAGTTAGATATAAAACCGGTTGATGTCCTACAGGGCAACAAAACTGTAGTTTATCCTTCCCATTGGACAGAAATAATTTGCATCTCTATTGGACAAAAATCTGTAAGCTAATGTGTAACTTCACAGTGTCTGGGCTGTACTCAATAGTAAATAGCAAAGTCAAACTTGGATTCTTTCTTCTAGATAAAGAAATCATCTTAAGTGAGCCCGTTAAACAGTGCTAAACACTGAAAGAGCAGTCATTGTCTTGCTTTATTTCCACATTTGGATAATTTTTCTTAATAGCTCTGAAGCTGCTGACAAGAAAGTGGTCCAGGTGGTTCTAGGAGGTGTAGAATGGAGCAGAGAAACGGGGAGCCAGAGGAAGCTGAGGGATGGAGATAAAAGAAAGGAGTGGTCAAGAGCAGGCTGGCTAGATGAGGCCCAGGAGCAGGTGTAGTTAGGGAAGGAGAGTGAGAAGACGGGAAGAACGAGAATGTGTGCTGGGAGCTGAAGAGGTGGAACATTCTAGGGGCTCTCAGAGCTCAGGGTCCACGGCAGAAGCCTGGTGAAGCGGACTGCCGGGTTCCAAATCCGAGGAGCTGGGAGCATAGGTTTCATGTTGGATGCGTTGTCCACATGGATCTCGACTTCTAGTCCTTCCTGAATCAGTCAGGGTTTGCCCAGAGAAGCAGAAACTTTATGAATGGTATAGAATAAAGGATGTATTACAGGGATTATTTAGAATTACACAGCTATGGGAACTGGTAGAAGACAGCACAGCAAAGCTGCTGCCTTTGGATCTAATGTTTGGCCTGAAGTCACTATAGGTCACCACACCGGCTGCCAGGAAAGAAAGCTGGATTTGACTTGAGAGCGAGGACAGATGGGAACTCATGAGGACAAACTGAAACCTAGGTGTTATTTTTACCCCTTCTAGCCTAGATGCTATGGGTGCCCTCCAGGAGATCCTGGCACCTTTCCTGGGAGCCACACACACTTGACCCAGCCCACGGAGAAGCTAAAGGAGTTCTGATGGGAGCCGCAAGTGCGGTGGGTCCTGGTGCTGCCTCTTGCCCATGAACTAGCCGAGCACATGGACTGCATCAGTGCCTGGTGCCCTGCACCTGCCTTTAGACCCTTAAAATCATGGCTGATGGGCATCTTCCAAATACCACACACATTTCCCTTGTAGCCGACACTGGCCTGGAATATACAGGGAGATATACACAAATTATGGATACCTGCAACAACATGGATGCATCTCAAGAACATTATGCTAAGCAATAAAAGCCCGATAAAAAGAGTACTTATTGCATGATTCCATTTATATGGAATTCCAGAACAGGCAAAGCTAACCTAGGGTGATAGAAATCAGAACAAAGTTGCCCGGGATTGGGGTGGGACTGGGAGGGGAGAGACTGGTAAAAGGCATAAGGTAATTTTGGGGGGTAGGAGGTAATGGAAACGTTTGCTATTTTGATAGAGCTGTGAATTACACAAGCATATGCACTTGTCAAAACTCTCCGAACCATGCCCTAACATCTGTGCATTTTATTATATCTAAGTTATATCTCAATTTTTTACAAAATGAAAGTAAAGAAAAATGGTGCCCTGAGAGCTAAGGGCAGACTGATAAGCAACCAAGGAAAACGTTACGCGCTGTTTCCTTATATCTGTGTCCGGGCCACTTTCAAGAGACTACTCCCATCGATGCACATCCTTGTCCTTTGATGCGAAAAAGGCTGGCAGAGCCTGCGACTCCATCATACCTCACCTTCAGCCAGGAGAGAAATCAAGAGGAGAGAAGCAAGGAGGAGCCAAAACTCCCAATAAAGGGACTAGGCAGATAAACTTAGGGTGGAACGGTAGAGCTGGGATTTTCTTTCCTTTTCTCCAAAACTTAAATTCACCGTTCAACACATATGTGACTTCTAAACCCTCATCTAGCTCTCATTGTGTGTGTGTGAGGGAGAGACACATACACTTTCAAATAACGGAGATCATGGGAATCCTGCAGCTAGAGGACACCATTTCCCTGAACCCACAGCCACGCCAGCACCCGAACCCGGTGTCTTCTAGACTGGCCTCCTCATCGTGCTGTTTGCGTTTCTCGGAACATCACCAATAACAACAACAAAAATCTCTTTCACGCCGTTCGGCTGTGTGGGTGGGCCTCAATCTCAGTGTGCACAGAGTCCTCTCGCACCCGGCAGGTGGCTCAGGCCTGGGCGCCGGCACGCACAGCTGCTAATACGGAGGCAGAGGCCAGAGGTTTGCTCAGAGATCCCAGGGGGGCCAGGGGGTGGGGGTGGGGGTGGGAGGCCCTGAAGGGGCGGGGCGTGGGGGCTCGGGCCTCTCCCAAAGCCCCCCCCCCGCCCCCGCTCTGCGCTCTAGCCTCAGCACGGCGAACAGACAGGACGAGCGGGTATCCTTAGAGGCCCCTACATCTTTACTTCAGGAGTTCTTTTACAAGCTCGGGTGAATTTTTAACTTCCCTTGGGTGAGATAAAAAACAAAGGCAGAAACTCCGACCGGTAACAGTGGCATCCTCACCCTCAGGCTGGTTTCTACAGCTCTGCCCTTTGTCCCCGAGGCTCCGCCCCTCCTGCGGCCCCAGGCCCCAGGGGCCCGCGAGAGGGGGATCACGTGGCTCGAATGGGGCCGAGCTCCTGGCAGTTTCCTGGGCTCCCTGCTGGGACCAGGCTTCCTGGGATTTCCGGCGGCTGCCCCCACTTTTTCTTTTCCCTTTTGTTTTTGTTGTTGATGTGGTTGTGTGCCCACAACCCTGGGATTCCTCCCACCTCAAGCTCCAGAATCCAATTTCTTAGATTTCACTATTTTTAAGGTCTGTGGAAAAAAAAAAAAAAGAAAGAAAAGAAAAGCAAAGTTAAGCTAATATATTCTTACTGCACAAAGGAAGCTCTGTTGTTTTATTTCTCCCTAAAACTGATGCTCACCAGTACTTTTCAGATCTTGAAAGATGGGTGTACTATTTATTTGTAGGAAAAGCACCAGACCAAGCGAGGGTGCTTTTTTTTTTTTTTAAGATTTTATTTATTTGATAGAGCACAAGCAGGAGAGAGAGGGAGAAGCAGGCTCCCTGCTGAGCAAGGAGCCCGATGTGGGACTCCATTCCAGGACCCTGGGATCATGACCCGGGCTGAAGGCAGCCGCTTAACTGACTGAGCCACCCAGGCGTCCCAAGTGAAGGTGCTTTAAAAACAACCCAGTCTCTCAGAAACTTCCTTCCCTTTCCTTTCTCCGATACCACCTTTTTTAAAGACTCCTTTACAGAGCCCTCAAATAACTGAAGTTATCAGGAATTATTTCCTGGGATGTTTTTGCTCTGGTGAAATTGCATGGCAAATATTTCATTAAACACTTTTCTTTCTTTCCAGACTACTATGGTAAATCTGGGAATCAGCCTGTGTGATATTATACAGGAAAACGGCTCTTTACACACACATGCCAAGGTATCTAGTAGATGCCAGATAAGGATGTATGAAGGAATGAATGAAGAACAGTCTGGGAGAAAAGGAGAAGCTGGGGATTTCTCATGGGAGAATTCCTCCCAGAATAATAAAGAATTGACGGAGTCAATAAAAATACATGTTTTCCTTTTTTTCTTAGCTAGTGATTGGGGAAATTTTTTGAGGAAAACATCACTGGAAATTATTGGAAAACATTATTGGAAAGTTTAGGAGCCTGAAGAACTTTTAGATCCCAGAACAGCTGGGATGCCAGGCCTTATGAAGAAGAAGAGGGGTATGATCTTGGACTTGGCCCTGTCGGCTCATCATGAACCTGGGGTGGGGGGTAGAAGACGCGTTGTTGTTCAGAATGTCCTGACAGCCACCTTCTCCTCTGGCTAGAGGGAGGCCAAAAACATTTGGTGAAATGTTGCCCAAAGCATCCCTCCCTGACCCCTGGCTGCTCTGGGGAACTAGGACTGATTGCTCAGTTCACCACACAGACCTAAGGCCAAATTTTGCCTGTGTCCTGAGTTATATAGCCTGATAAAAGAAGACACTGTGAGGCATGGTATTAAGTTGCAAAGAAAACTCAGTTAGTTTAAGCATTAGAGTTTTAGTTGGAGAGCTGCCCCTGTGAAGAACAAAGACTAGGGCCCGGTGGAGGTGATGCGGGTGGTGTGTGGCAAAGTGCACAAGGGAAAGGGGCTGATGGTTCAGGACTAGTTGGTGTTAGCAGATCTTGGTATGGGCCGCAAACCCGTTTGTTGAGACTGATAGTAGTCACAGGTTCACCGTAAAGCTGTTTTTCTGTTGGTATTTACCGATTTTTCTAGAAGCAGTTACTCTGGGTCGTTCTTTAGGAGCCCCAACTCTTGTGATCACATACTTTCTAGCCTCAGAATCTTGCAGCAGGCAAGTCCACATGCTCAAAATACTGAAAAATTCATGTATCAAACCTCAGCACTATTGATATTTGGAGCTGGATCATTGCTTGCTGTGGGGGGGCCTCTATCCGCGAGATGTTAGTAGCACCCTCCAGTTGTGACAACCCAAAATGTCTGCAGACACTGGCAAATGGCCCTGAGGGCAGAACTGCCCCCAGCTGAAAACCACTGCTTCAGACACATTACCCTCCATGAGATTCTTTACATGGGCTGCTATGATGATTGGTATTAGCTTGTCCAGCTACCAGAACAAACCAAGAGACTCAGTTCATGTTGAGTTGAAGAGTGCTTCTGCCCAATTCTACGTTAGACTCAGAGAAATCTAGGGGTCAGTGAGCTCAAGTCCCAGGCTTTAGAGGGTCCTGCTCCAGGCCTGTTCCAGCCATGTCTCTTCCCCCTGGGTTAAGGGTCAAGAGGGCCACGGGAATATACCTACGAGAGCCTGCACCTCCCTTTTAGACCACATCCTGGGTACTCAGGACACCAAAAGTCCTTGCTCAGAAGGGTCATGTTTGCTTTCAGGGTTGACACGGCCTCTTCTCTGGGTCCCTTTTCCAGACTCTGGGCCATGCCATGGGGGAGGCCCAAGTGGGGCCAAGGGGTGCTACCTTTTGGCAATGTGGATGGAGCTGGGACATGTAGGCTGGGCTCTTACCCTGACTCCTGCACATTTTAGACAAAGTTCTGCCCTCTCCTTCCACCACCAGCTCTCAAACAAAGGTAGTTGCCAAGAGATTATTAGCAGTTCCCTATCACTCTGTCCCTCCTCTAACTTCGCCACCTTCCTCAGCCTCTGCAGAATGTGGTGATGAACACCAACCCCACATGGAGAACCAGGAAGGAAAAGAAGAGACTCTGAGAGCTCAGAGAATCGTTCCCTGCTCAAGCCAGGGCTAGACAGCTTTATACCTCTCCACGGAGCAGAGAGCGCTACTACCTCATTATCATGAAACGTTCCCGGGGGGAAAAACACCAGCATTCCTGGTAGATTTGCTCTCCTCCATTTGTATCTATTGGACACAGAAGATCAGCTTGTCCTTGGGGCAGCAGCCTCCACTCTCAAGCATTATTTGGTACAGTGTCTCCTCCTTCTCCTTGAAGCCATCCGGCTGATTTTCCTCTAGGTGGAATGAATCACTCTTGATTTTGAGCCCCTGTAGCTAGTTACTCACTTACTTGATTAATTCCATTGACTTATTTCATTACATCTTTCACTGAGGTGAGTCCTCCTAGAAAGAGCTTTTCAAGATTGAGGGCATCTGATTCACCTGGCTTTCCTTTGTGGGCCTAACACAGGGACACACACACACACACAGACACAACTACACACATACCCACACACACACAACCACACCCACACACACCCACACACACACACAAAACCACACACACACCACACAACGACACACACACAAAAACCACACACATGCATGCACACACACACAACCACACACACACACACACACACTACCACACACACACTACACAACGAGCTGTTCGAGCATTACTTGTTACTCACTGAGTCAATTAACTTTAAAATTCAACCTGGTTGGGATTAAAGTCTCTGGGTTTTATGAGAAAACCAGTCCAACCAGTTCCCTCCTTTATGGCTCTTAGATCCTGAAGCTAGTTTGTTTTTTCAGCTTAGAGCTTTGCTGTCCTCATTCACTTCCTACCTGGGCCCCCAGAGCCTTTTCACCTTGCAAAGACTGGGAACATGAGGGAAAAGCAAGTTTTCAGGATTGTATTGGTTTCTTAGAACTGCTGTAACAACCTACTACAAACTTG
The DNA here is from genome assembly GCF_003265705.2 of Callorhinus ursinus. NCBI lineage: Eukaryota > Metazoa > Chordata > Mammalia > Carnivora > Otariidae > Callorhinus > Callorhinus ursinus. Next base: position 73,023,006 of record NW_027397072.1, read on the forward strand.
GTGACTTAAAACAATAGATATTTCTTCTCTCATCGTTCTGGAGGCCAGAAGTCCCAAATCAAGGTGTTGGCAGGACCATGCTTCCTCTGAGGACCCTAGTGGAGGATCCTTCCTTGTCTCTTCCAGCTTCTGGTGGTTGAGTCAACCCTGGGCGTTCCAACACTGACAGAAGCATCATTCCAGTCTCTGCCTCGCCACTGCCACGTAACACTTTCCCTGTGTCTTTTTCCCCTCTGTGTCCAAATTTCTCTCTTGTCAAAGGGACACTAGTCAGGTGCCTGGGTGACTCAGTCAGTTGAGTGTTTGCCTTTGGCTCAGGTCGTGATCCAGGGGTCCTGGGATCAAGCCCCTCATTGGGCTCCCTGCTCAGCAGGGCGTCTGCTTCTCTCTCTCCCTCTGCCTACCGCTCTGCCTACTTGTGCTCTCTCTCTGTCAAATAAATAAATAAATAAAATCTTAAAAAAAAGAAAAAGACACCCATCTTTGGATTAGGGCTCACCGTAATCCAGTATAACCTCTTTTTAAAAAAAAAAAAATATTTAATTTATTTATTTGAGAGAGAGCATGAGTGAGAGGGCACAAGCAGGGGGAGTGGTAGAGGGAGAGGGAGAGGGAGAAGCAGACTCCCCACAGAGCCCTACGTGGGGTTCGATCCCAGGACCCTGGGATTATGACCAGAGCCAAAGGCAGACGCGTAACCGACTGAGCCACCCAGGTGCCCCTGACCGCCTCTTAACTTGATGACATTTGTAAACCCCCCCCATTTCCATACAAGGTCACATTCACAAGTACAGAGGTTTAGGACTTGAACATGTCTTTTTAGAAGACACAATTCCACTGGCTACAGGGATGAAGGGGCTTAATTCCCATAGCCTTTGGTACAACTCTGTCTTGGAGCACTGTAGGACTCCACAGCTGTGTGAGCCTGTTCTCCCATCTTCTTTCTCTATATAAGGCTTTGTGATTGGGAATTTTTGATTTGCTCCCAGCTCTACTGTATGTGCAACCTTGGATAAACTACATATCCCAGAATACTTTAAAATATTATTATACCCCTTCACATAAAATTTAAGAACCTTACAAGAAAAAACTTCCAATTCTTCACTCCCATCCACCTTTTACGCTATTGTAATCACATGTTTTACTTCTTCCTTTTTTTCTTTTAGATTTATTTATTTTATTTAATTTTACTATTTTTTAAGATTTTATTTATTTATTTGACAGAGAGAGCACAAGTAGGCAGAGAGGCAGGCAGAGGGAGAGGGAGAAGCAGGCTCCCCGTGGAGGAGGGAGCCCAATGCGGGGCTCGATGGATCATGACCTGAGCTGAAGGCAGATGCTTAACCGACTGAGCCATCCAGGTGCCCCTCTTTATTTATTCTAGAGAAAGAGAGAGAGTTGGCAGGAGGAGGGGCAGAGGGAGAAGGAGGGAGAGAGAGAATCCTCAAGCAGACACCCCGCAAAGTGTAGAGCCTGATGTGGGGCTCCATCCTAGGACCCCATAATTATGACCTGTGCGGAAATCAAGAGTTGGCTGCTTAACCGACTGAGCCACCCAGGCGCCCCTCTGTTCATTTTTAAAAGTTTTTTCTTCTGCTTCACTTTGGCTCGTTTCTATTGCAATGTCTCAAGTTCAGTAATTTTTTCTCTTGCAGTATCTACTCTTATTACCTCCCATCTCTAGAAATTTCATTTGTTTTTTTTTTTTCCAGACCCTCCATTTCTCTTCTCACTGTGTTCATGTTTTCTATTTACTACTGAGCAAAGATTCAGGGGGACCTTCAAGCTCTCTCTCTCTTGTAACTCCATCTCTGCCCTACAAATTCCAGCTATTATCCGCCCTCTACCCCTGCACGCTGATCGCTCTCACAACTCAGCATGTGCCCTGGGCTCTCCCTGTGCCATGGTCTAGACTATGTCTCTAGGCAGAAAACCAGGGCAATCACTTCATGCGTTTCCCTTCTCTTAGGGATCACAGACTTGCGCTGCCTGTTGTCCAACATCTAATCACATTTGTTCTATGCGTTTTTGTCTTGTTTTCTGGTTGTTTATGGTGAGAAGGTAAATTCAATTCCTGTTACTCCATTATGACCAGAGGTGAAAATTCTGGGTAAACTACTTAACCTCTCCCCACTTTACCCATTCTGTCCTTCCCCCCACCCCGACCTGGAATGAAAGGTATTATTAACCCCATTATATAGATGAGAAAGTTTAAGTAAATTGTCCAATGTCAAACAGAGGATAAATACAAAGCTGGAATCCTTATTTCAAAGCCCTTGTTGTCCTATCAGTTATAAGAGCTTAAGGCAGTGCCTGGCACATAGTAGGAATTTGAGGATTCAAATGTTAGATTCTCCCTTTACTCTGTTACCCTCCAGATACTTGCAAGTTCAAAGGATATAAAATTGTATTAGATACCAAAGTTTATATGGGGAAATCCAATTTCTAGTATTGGGTCCCTTCTTTCCGCATCCTCCTCGGGATTTTCTCCTTAAATAGCTCTCAAATCCATTGGCTTTCTTTGCCTTCACTGTCTCCCTCCTAGTCCAGATGCCTGGCCCTGCCTGACTCCCGTGGGAGCCTCCAGTGCGAGTCTCTGCACCTACTCTGGCCTCTCTGACTTACTCTCTTCATCACGGCCCTAGGGATTCTTTCAAAAATCGAATCCGATCAGGTCTTCATCCTGTGTAAGCCGGTCAGAGAACCATTAGAATAAAGTCTACCCATCTTGTCAGAGTGAACAGGCTCTGCATGGCGTGGCCTCTCCAGCTGCTTCTCACACTGTACCTGCACTCACTCTCCCGTCCCACTCATGACCCAGTTGTCATTTCCCCAGATACGCTCTCACACATCGGCGTTTTCACCTTTTCTCGTGTGTCTGTACAATAATGAATTGCCATTTGAATGAAAATGTCTGGGTTCTTCTAACTTCTCATTTTACCTGAGACCCTATGCCATCCTCTGGGATTTGCCAAGGCCTGGCTCTGGTTGGCCATCCAGGCAAGCTCTTAAGCCTTGGTCCTTATACTGACCCCTTGTCACAGAATCTAGATGTTTCAGTTTGCCTTATGAACTCAATAGGAGAACCCTGGCTCCTGAATGAGGATTATCATCCTGCAAGATGTGAGTTTCATGAGATGGCCCTAGGATTATCAACTCAAAATGTCGATTAAGCACAGATGGGTGACCATGACTAACGTTGGAGGAATCTTTTATCAGAGAAGGCCTGGAAGTTTCTTCCAGTCTCTTTGTTCCCAGAGAGAATGAGCCCCACACCTTCTTCTCTACCTTCGGGGCTCCCGTAAGAGCAAACGGAACAGGATCCGTAAATGGCTTTGAGTTCCTTGGTGAGAACCAGTGCGTATGTAAATATATGCCGGAGTTTGTAATGGGAGTGTGTAACAAAGCCTGCCGTCACCATTCTGAGCATACAATGTTGCTCAATGGAGTGGGACTATTGAAATGACCCATTAAAAGCCCATGAGAAAAACGTGGAAAGGGAAGGGAGCTTCTAGGAAGAGGTGGGTGGCAGGCTTCTTGAGGCATTGAGGGTTCTTTCACTAAATCCTCTTCAGAGATTAGCCCAGTACGGACTATACAGGAGCTGCTCAGGATAGACTGCCACCCGCAAAGGTTATTAGAGGTGTTTCTGTGCTTGGGACAGATAATAGAGAACCCAGCCGCTGTGATGAGATCACCTCTGGCTCTGTGAAAGCAACAGTGCTTGGCAGAAGTGCTTGCTTACCAGACCTGGCTGGGGTGTTTGGCCCTGTACCAGCTGGTTAGACTCAAGGCTGGCCTCAGTGACCGATGAAGAGGCAGCTCCCTACATGGTAACCTAGTCTCTTCTATTTCCATGTACCTTGCTCCAAAACTAGGAGTCTCACCTCTAGAATTCAATTCTGTTGGGTTATTGTCCCTCAAGCCCCATGTTGGCTGTAGAAATTGCTTAAAAAAAAAATAATAAAAAGTTTTTTGTTTTTGTTTTTTTTCCCAATGTGAACATCCTGTTGTGAATGGCGCATGAGCTTTCCTTTTCCCAGTAGGACTTCTACTGGAGAACCACACCCCAGCAGACAAGAGATGCAGAGGTAAAACTTGAGGAAAGCAGCCTGGGAGGAAACCCTCCTCTAGATTCCCTCGGAGCCTGAGAAAGGGTACCGGTTGCCAGAAGGCGGAGGAAGGGGCAAGGAGGGGTCTCACAGCCAAAGCCCAGCCTGTAGCATGGGCTAAGATTTGGCTAATTGTGGATTGGGACAGGGTAAAGGAAAACAGGTCTCACAGAGGAAACTCCCTGGCACTCGTAAGGCACATTTACACTGGGCTCAGTCATGGGCATGATTAGGAAACAGTTTAGAAGCCATGACTAGCACTACCAAGGAGAGCTGGGTCCAGGGCTAGGAGGCAAGACTTTACCTTACAGGCACTGGTGTTTCTGGGACCGGAGATTCAGACTCTCACACTATTGGCTTGACCTGTTACTTCCTCAAATGTTTTCCTCGGCTGCTCACTGATGCCTGACATTCATTTTAATGGGCAGCAAACTTTGTATTTAGGGAAGGGGGGAGGGGAGGGACGGGGAGGGACGGGGAGGAAGGGAGGGAGGGAGAAAGAAAGAACCCAGCTGGGCTTACCTGGCGTGGGGGTGGGGCTCCTATGGTATAATTTTGCTCGTCCATCCCAATGAGGAAATCCATTTTTTCCCTCACAACAGCAATGGAATAATTTCAGATGGCTTTGAGGTTCCCCAGAATAGGAAACAGAAGAAAACAAAGCCTTCACGAATAATATGAAGGGGATAGTAATGACAAGGTGGGGGGGGTGCTCAAATTCTTTTGAGTTTTTTAAAGGCCCTCAAACTGCCGTTCTGAAATGCAGTGCTGCCCTCTGCTGGCCACAGTGTGGTATAGCGCATCAAAACCAAGGATGAGTACTACGTCCTTTCCCACATTTGGGAAGGGCTGAGGAAAGACTCTCAGCGTGAGGCGGGAGGCAAATCAAACCCAGAACGATTGTCCAACCACCAGGAAAATACCTCAGAAAATACCCCCGAGTGTCTCTGGCTTTGACTTTAAGCAGGTATATCTAACTTCTCCAAGCCTGTGCTTAGCGAATCAGGTCGCACCGGCTTAAATGTTCAAAGAACGATGGCTCAGAGCACCACCCGCCCGACTGCGGGGCCATGGGCCCCTCCCGGAGTCCCCTCGGAGACTCTGCCCTGCTCTGGGGGTGGCGGCGCACCCCGGAGAGTCCCCCTTGCTCTTCTCCTGACTCCTGAGCCCTCAACAACTCCTGGCCAAAAAGCCCTTTGATGGAACTTTCCTCCCGCTACATTGCTGCCCCTGGCACTGCTGATTCCCGACTCGGCCACAGTTGCCAAGCCCACAGGTGCCAGTTTCTGTGCAGACAGAGGACAAGGACCCAGCAGAGATTTGGGATTTATTCAGATACGCTTGTATGACCAAGTAAGTTAGATGCTCTCAGCTGCCGGATAATGCGTTTGGGTATTAAAACAAGCGACTATGCTTAGGGGCTTTTCTTTACTCTTGTAAAACCAGATCTCTGCAAATGGATCAGTAATCCAAATAGAAAACTCTACTACCAGTATTTCCTCTCTATTCCCTTATAGGTTTGACTCAAACCTGCTTTCATTTTCTTTAGAGGCTTTTGAAATCTTCCATAATGAAGTGTGGGTGCATATTCATCCAGTCCCCTGGGGTGGGAAATGGAGCCTCAAAGAGAAGGTATTCTCCACACAACTCCTCAGTAATCAGTGGTATTAAGTATTAGGGTTAAACTGCTCCTTGGAGAGAAAAAAGAAAGTGTTTATGGGTTTATAGACTTTTCTCAAAGGCACACTGGGAAACATGAAACATGGGTCTGATTTCAGAGGCTGGCAGATGGAAGCATATCCAGTTTTTTTTTTTTTTTTAAGCATATCCAGTTTTTAAAAGCAATCACCAGGCAAGTTATTATATCTGACACAAAAAAATGAGGCCCCCAAGACCCTGAGGTGCTTTTTGCATCTGGAAGAAGCTGATGAGGCAGCAGTGATCCCAATCTGAGGATGCTCAGGTGATACTCCTTAGGCCTTGGAGGATGTTTCTATTACTGTAATGGGGAGCCTCGCACCTCTCCTAATACCAGTCTGAGGACTCATCCCAGCTCTGATAGGAGCTACTGGGAGCAACAGACTTTGCAGAGGACCTAAACCATAAGATACGTGTGTTGAAAGTTGTCGCCTGGATGGTTCCTTGGGTTGCAACCAGTGTGGTCACACAGGCCCCATGCTCAGAAGGGTCCCACACTCGGAGGGGTCTGTACTCGGGATTAATGCTCTGTGGCCACTGTCTTGCTACTTTGACCTTTAATCAGTTTAAGAATTATTAAACCAGATAATTTTAAGAATAATTTTACCAGGGGTGCCTGGGTGGCTCAGTCAAGGTTAGGCATATGCCTTCGGCTCAGGTCATGATTCTTGGGGGGAGTCCCTGCTCTGCAGGGAGCCTGCTTCTCCCTCTCCTGCTCCCCCTGCTAGTACTCTCGCTGTCAAATAAATAAATAAAATCTTAAAAAAAAAAAAAAAAGGAAAGGAAAGAAAGGAGAAGAGGCCTTGATATAGCATCTCTTCCTGGGAGGAAATACCTGCACAATATGAACCTTTGTGATTTGTCTCCCCAAATCCCAAGCGGCAATAATCTCAGAGACTTACAGGGAACATGCTGATAGCTGATCAGAATGTCCTATAGCGCACACTGTGCCCACACCGCCTTCCTCCATTCCTGTCTAATGCCTAACCAGCTGGTCTCCACTGTCCCTTTAAGCCCTGAGCACCCTGAGCTTTCTCTTCTGAACAGCATGGACTGGGACTCGATGTTTTCTAGGTGTGCTATTATTTTAGCATTTGCTGTGTGGGCTTTAGAAGCTCCTTGCTTCTTTGAGATCAAGGGCTATGTTGTTCCCCTGCCTTGAATTGCTCTGAAGGCCAAGCCCAGGCCTGGACACCAAGTACTTTGACTCGCTACAGCCACTCAGCCTTCCACACTGTTCCTTCATCACCCTGGACCTGTCCCTACCACAAGGCCTTTGCACTAGCTCTCCCCCTGCCTGGAAAGTCCTTTCCCTAGCTCTCTGCAGGGCTTGATCCCTCCTCTCTTTTAGGTCTTTTGCTCAAATGTCGCTTCATCAGTGAACCTCTCCCTGACTACCCTGGTGAACATTCCAAACCTTCTCTTACTGCCATTGGTCCCCATTCCCATTCCCTGACTTTATTTTCCTCCAAACTACTTTCACCCTCAGGCATACTAAATATTACACCTACTTGTTTATTGCTTACCTTCCTTCTCTAGAAAGGACATTCTAGAAGGTTGGTGATTTTGTCTGTTTGCTGACATATTCTTACCATCTAGACCAATTACGGGCACACAGCGGATGCTCTAACTAAACATGTGGAATTAAACAAAGAACATGTTCAACAGATTCTTATTTATTTCAGTTGAAGCCCCACTGCATGGTTTGTGGTTCATGGAGGATACAGGCCCTGTGAGGGTCAGAGACAATAAGGGAGTAACTTGGGGGATAAAGAATCCTTTCTCTCTAAAAATTAATTTGCTACTTATCTGAGTTCCTGGATAGTCATACGGGGTCTCAGTCAGTGTAAGCAGTGCACCCTTGTGCTCCAGATCCTGTTAGCGCAGCTATTTGGGGCCTGTGCTGGGGAGGCCAGAGTCACATGTCCTCTGCTGGTGTGAGTCACGGCACCTGGCTCAGTTCCACAGTCTAGCCAGGGAGCGGGGAAACAGAGTGAGAAAATGTGGACAAACTGCGAGAGGGTAGAGCTGTATAAATGTAGACCTTTGCTCATTTGTTCCCTCTTTCAGGAACTGATACCCTGCCGGAGTGAAGGAGGCCTGTTCTGCTGTCGAGCAAGTTGGAGGTCCTTCTGTTCTAGGAGCCACTTGACTACCAGGGCACAGTGTCCCACAGGAGCCACGAGGGAAGGAGCTACGGGCTTCTGATGAGGCCTGGCTGTGTGGGGGCCTTTGGGTGGGCTCCGCTTTAAGGGTAGCATTTGGCTAGAGGAGACTGCAGGAAGCACAGTCCAGGCGGGGAGAGTGGCAGGCTCAAAGGCCACCTGCAGGAAACCTCCAGGAGCAGTGGCCCTTGGGAGGGGGTGGGGGAGCTAAGGTGGAGAGGGACAGTGGCACCAGGTGGAGGGGACATGGGCCACCGCCAGCTCGGGGAGTTCAGGTAATGAGAGAGGACTCCGGTAGGTTTCTGAGGGGGAGTGGGACATAAAGGTGTGTGCTCTTCCAAGGCAGCATGTAGCAGCTGCTGAATCAAATAGGACCGTGTGGGGGTTCCTACAGGCCCCCAGAGATGGACTTCAAGAGTCCACAAACCCTCTAAATTTGTAAGCACAAGTTTTTGTCAGCAGTTTCCAAAGCTCAAGAATGACTGTGTGGTGGGCATTATTGATGATCCTCCCAGACTTCGTGTCTACCCCCTCCTCACACAGCCCACATCCGGCAGGGGAAGGGGACCCCAGCCCCAGCTCCTGGGGTCCCCGGTCAGCACAGCCAGTCAGCACCATCGCTGCTTTCACGGGGGCCCCTGTGCCCTGAGCTGTCCTATTAGGGTGACTTTTAGGATTCTTGCTTCTCGTGTTGGGCTGGACCTGTTTCCTCTCTTCCTGGGGACATTTACGGCCCACCTGAGCCATCTGGCCACCAGGCTGGGGGTGTGAGCAGAGCAGGAGAGAAGGTAGAGCTTAGGGAACCACAGATAAAGGGAGCCAGACCTTGATTAAAGCAACTGTGAAGGCTAAAACCCTCTGCATGATTTTTGGGGCACTTAGGGACAAAATCGGTAGAGAGTCTAACAAGAAACCCCGCGGTGTCCATTATTCAAAGTATGAAAAAAAAATGGAAACGCCATTGCTTGCAAACTTCCAACTGTCAATTATGCAGGTACCACAAGCTATAAGCAAGAGCAAAAGCACATTACCTCTGTGGGCTCCAAGGCGGCATCAGTGGCTGATTCTTTTTTTTTTTTTTTTTAAGATTTATTTATTTATTTGAGAGAGCGAGAATGAGAGAGAGTACATGAGAGGTGGGAGGGCCAGAGGGAGAAGCAGGATCCTCGCCGAGCAGGGAGCCCGATGTGGGACTCGATTCAGGGACTCCAGGATCGTGACCTGAGCCGAAGGCAGTTGCTTAACCAACTGAGCCACCCAGGGGCCCTCAGCGGCTGATTCTTAAGAGCGTGGAGTTGGGGACTAGCTGGTGTTCTCAGCTTGTTCTGGAGGTCCAGGACCAAGCAAGCATCTTGTCTTCTTCTGCTGAAATGTGGATGCGCTGGCCCCAGCTTAGGGCCAGCTGTGAGTTCTCTCTTAATGGAACAGTGTTGGAGGCAGGTGCGTGCTCCCTGCACGTTTGTAATCACAAGGCAGACATGTGCTGTGCTGTCTTCTTAGCAAATGACTGAGAGCACGCGTGTCTGCCATGAGCGGAAGGGACTGTGAGTCTGTGTCCTGAGAAGGGGAAACTGAAGTAGAAAAGGACTCCCTTAAAACAAACAAACCAAAACACTTGGCCTCCGCCAAGCAGATGCTCCTCTCTGGGTCTTCAGCTTCCAAGTTCCCCTTCTGGCTTGGCTGTGGCAAAAGATGGCTGAAACCTGAAAGCGATCCTTTCTTTGCAAGTCAATGGGCAGAGTCTTAGAAGGAAAGGAGAAACAAAAGTACAGTTAAAATTCTTCTTTCTGCTTATTGGGAACAGTCCTGTACATTTCCCTTCCCAGAACTTTCCAGGAGAAGCCAATGACTTCTTGGTCCCTGAAGGCAGATCTGGAAAGGGTTTGGAGATGGAGACAGAGAAGCAGAGCTCATGATGGTTTAAGGCTTGGCACAGGCAGCTGTGACCTGGGAGCTGGGGCTGGGAGGAAAAATCATTATATAATCACAGCTCACATTCACTGAGTGCCCATATGTGCCACATGCTATTTTATGTGCCTTTTCTAAAAAAGATTTTTTTTTTATTCATTTGAGAGAGAGAGTGAGCACAAATAGAGGGTAGGGGCAGAGGGAGAGGGAGAAGAAGCAGCAGGCTCCCCATTGAGCCAGGAGCCCCATGTGGAGCTCAATCCCAGGACCCTGAGATCGTGACCTGAGCCGAAGGCAGATGCTTAACCGGCTGAGCCATCCAGGTGCCCCTTATATGCCCTACTCAACAACAACAAAAAACTTCACTATAGACACCGAAACTTAAGCATAAGCAATGTGTCCATGATCACTCGAAACTAGGAAGTGCATGACTGGTGTTGAAGCCTTAATGGTCAGATTCCAGAATCTTTACTTTGAATGCCAGGATGAGAAGGCCACCACCAAGGACACAGGCTGTGGCCAGAAGTCCAGAAGGTGGGGCAGCATGAGCAGTACCTGTGGTTTGCAGGGGGCTTTCTGGTTACCCTTACCTGGGTGGATTTGGGGTTTCACAGAGCAGTAAGTTTCCCCCAAATTGAATAGTTACCCTTTTATTTTGTCAAGTGAAAACATTAAAATAAAAAAAATGTTCTTACATCATTTCATAAAGTAAATGCAATTTATTTTTTTTTTTTTGAAGATTTATTTATTTGAGACAGGAGAGAGAGAGTGAGAGCGAACAATAGTGAGCGCAAGGGGAGGGACAGAGGGAAAGAGAAACCCAAGCAGACTCCACGCTGAGCAGGCGGGGCTTGATCTCATGACCCTGAGATCATGACCTGAGCCGAAACCAAGAGTCGAACGCTTAACTGACTTCACCCCCCAGACTCCCAGATAAATGCAATTTCAATGCAAAGAAGGACACAGTCTGAAAATATAGGCCAGTCCTTCCAGTTGAATGAATCTACCTTTGTGAACACCTCCCTCCATTGTCCTCATTTTCCTCAGCTGACTGTGGGCTGGTGAAAATGTCCTCATGGGTGGCACCTTAGGAGCCTCATCTGCGGACCACTGCAGTGCCTCATCTGATCCTCATAAACCCTCTGCAAGGGAAGCAGAGAAAGTCTTCTCGTTCCCCCCTTCATCAATGAAGAAACCAAAGCCCAGAGAAGTGGGAAAATTTAAGGACACACAGCTTAAAAAAAATGGCAGGGCCAGGTTACAAACCCAGGGGTTTAGACTCCCGATTGCCACGCTCTTTCCTTGTGTATCTCAAGCCACTCACCAGATGAGCTGACTGGCCCCCAGGCTGACTCCTGGTGTGTGGACCTGAATGTTCAGAAAGAGAGGGAACACGTTTAAGGGTTGTTTCCATCAACAGGGCTCAGAATGTAATAGTGCATAGCTGAGAGCCAGTCTCCGGATTCAGGACAAGATGGGAAGCCTCTGAGGGGTAAGGAAGGAGCATATTTTCCTCTTTCATCCCCGGCCCCGCCTAGCACAGGGCTGGGCACACAGGGCGGGCAAGAAATCCTTGCAGCTTAGGCATGGGAGTATGATTTTGAAGACCAGTTTTTACTTAGGATATTCTGGGGAAAGGAGGGAGAAAGGGAAAACATCTCTGACACAGTTGATAGGATGCTATAGAGAAAAGGGAAAAAAGGCTGGAGTCCAGACAAGACTTGATGGAGGCACCCGGGCAGTGAGGGGAGGAGGGGGAGAGGGGCTTGTCGCAGCTGGCAGGTGAGCAGGTGGCAGGGGGACAGAAGCCCCGAAGGTGGCATCTATGCTCCTGGTTATCACCCCCTGCCTACTGCTCTAGCGTTACCGTCCCTGCCCTTGATTTCTGCGCACCATGGTGCCCCATGAGATCCCGCGTCAGGACCTCTGAACTGCTTCCGGGAATGTTCTTTTTAAAAACCAGCACTTGGGGCGCCTGGGTGGCTCAGTCGTTAAGCGTCTACCTTCGGCTCAGGTCATGATCCCAGAGTCCTGGGATCGAGCCCCGCATGGGGCTCCCTGCTCACCAGGAAGCCTGCTTCTCCCTCTCCCTCTGCCCCTGCTTGTGTTCCCTCTCTTGCTGTCTCTCCCTCTGTCAAATAAATAAATATAACCTTAAAAAAAAATAAAAACCAGCACTTATTAATGCCTGTTCATCCTTTGGTGACTTCCCTGACTGCCGTCTACCAATCAGAGGGGCAGACAGCCCAGAGCTACCTCAGCCCACCTCCAAAAAGCAATGAACATTTAAATTATGCTAAGCGCACCCAGCCTAGGGGCAGCTCCTTAACTAGTGAGGTGCTCATGAGGCCCATGGGAGCAGTAAAGACCACACCTTATCTGGTTCTGGATGAAGTCAGCACCCTGAACCTTTCCTTCATAACCTTATTATGGTCTGCAATTATGTATACAGGTGAGTGTTGGGTCAATGTCCTTATGCCACTAAGTAGTCGGCTTCCTGGGGGCGGGGCTTTGTGTTTGCTGGCTACGGTATCTGCAGCCTGGTGTGGAACCAGGGGCCTGGAGGGTGCCCAGGGTTTGATGAATGGCTTCCCTCCTTGTTCTGTTGGGGAAAGCCTGGCTGTGCAGCTGACATTTTGCTTTGAACTCACACTATCCCTGGGGGTGGGGTAGGAGGGGTTGGAGGTCATGGCCATCTCTAGAGAACTGTTCCCAGGCTACTCAAGGTTGTGTTTTCTTCCTAGCCCAAGGCTCAGAACCCACTGGGTTTGAGGTCCTTCAGTTCTAGGACAGTGGAGCCTGTCACCTGCTGACCAGAGTGCGGTTCGGGCTTTTCTGAGAGGCGCGTGCTGGCTGGGTCTGAGTGGTTGTCAGCTCTGACTGTGGAGGACAAAGGAAACTTTGAACCTGTGGGATGTGGGGTGGGGCCGGAGGGGGGCCCCGGGCACCTGGGAGACCTGTCATTCCAGGTTTGGCCACTAAAGGGCACTGTTGCTCCACAGGGCAGAGCCAGGCCGGCGGCGGCCATCACCGTGGAGGAACCAGGGCAGGAGGTGACACACCAGCTAAGGTCACTGAGCGCCAACCGTGTGCTAGGCACTTTGAATACTCCAGTTCCATAATCCCGTAAGAGAGGGATGATGAAATCCCTTTTACAGACGAGGTAGAGAGGATCAGAGATTAAATGACATTTTCAAGGTCTTACGGCTAGTAACGGGCCAAGCCAGATGTCAAACTCAAGTCAGCCTAAATCCACAGTTAGCACCTCCCGCTGGGCACTCCCTCAGCCGTGGTGCCAGATCTTGTCACGCTTGCCCTCCTAGCAGCCACCTCCCAGGGCCGTTGCCCACAGCACTGGCTTCCCTCCCTCAGTTTAGCTAATTTTGACTATCCAAATTAACATAGAGGCTACTGACTTGGGTCTAAACTTTAAAACTGGGTTATTTAAAATGGTTTATTCGAGTCCAGGAACCATTCTTCTGTGTGTGTGGGGAGGAGGAGAGGGACACCAGATGTGCCCTTCCAGAACCCTCTCTTCTGGTCTCATTTTGCAGTGAGGCCTCCTCACCCTGCCATTCCTCACACAGCTGCCTCCGCGCTTCCCTGCAGATGTGATCACATCAGCACCGCCCTTGAGCAGCTCCTGCCGCTCCCAGGAACGTCCCACTCCTTAGCCAGCCCCCGAGCGCTGCATGAGCTGGAACGGGCTGTGTCACCTTATGGCCCACGCCTACAACAAACAGCGCACAAACCCGCACGCTCAGCCCCAGCCCCGGCGCACAGCACTCCCGGCCCCTGAGAGGTGCGGGCTTCCTCCCCGGAGCAGAAGGCTGAAGCTTCCCACCAGGTGGTGTAAGGAGGAGTAACCCCCGGGGAGACTGCTGCTGCAGTGCTCACCCACAGGGGGAGCCCACGAATGTTCCTTGTGGTCCCTTCCTTAGCCCCTGGAAATGTTCAAGGACAGACAATGCAACCACAAAAGCTGATGCATGTGGTGTCACGCTCCATACAGTGCAATCTTCGTGTAAACATTTCCAGAACAGGCAAATGTCCTCAGGCTGACACCAAGGAACACATTTCCTGTACTTTTTTTTTTTTTTTCCCCCGGTGCCCGTGGTGAGCTCCAAGGTGACTCAAACACCATCTGGAGGCTAACCTCCTTGAGGACAGGGACAGGGTTGTGAACCCCTGGGTAACCTCCTAGGCCCAGCACAGCACTGGGTCTTCAGCAGTGTCCTTGCTAAGAATGTTAGTCTGTCAATTAATTCTTTTTTAAAATTTTTTATTGTTATGTTAATCACCATATGTTACATCATTTGTTTTGGTGTAGTGTTCCATGATTCATTGTTTGTTCCTAACACCCAGTGCTCCATGCAGAATGTGCCCTCTTTAATACCCGTCACCAGGCTAACCCATCCCCCCACCCTCCTCTCCTCTAGAACCCTCAGTTTGTTTTTCAGAGTCCATCATTTCTCCTGGTTCATCTTGTCAATTGATTCTTGACAGGGTGCATGAGCAGCTGTAGGGATGGGCAGGTTTCAGGGTAGCATCACCTGAAACAGAAACAGCATTGTTTTAAGAGCCTGTTGAAGCCTAGAAGAAATACAGTACTTTCTTCTTCCTGTTGCAGGAGATGGCTATTTAAAACTATAGGGCATTAGACCCAGAAGGCCATGGGGCCACAAGTGAGCAGTTTGATCTAGCACGCTGGGCTGGGGGGGTCGACGTGCTTAGATGCAGAAATTAGCAGGACCCTTGGTTTGCACAGTTACGCCCTGGCCCACTTTCTTCTCCTATTTCTCAGTTAAGTCTTATTCTGAAGTCCAAAGAGACAAAGTCCATGGGGTGTTTCCCCAGCTTCCAGAAAGTCCAAAACAGATGGGCGAGGATCATGGGACTCAGCCTCTTCCAGGAAGGGCCACCCCAGAGCAGATGAGAAATCAGGATCTTGTTCCCAGCGCAGGGTCTCCTGCCTCCAGCCCAATCTCAGTCTCATCTGCAGGGTCCCAGCTTCCTCCCATCCAGTGTCACAGGGAACCTACCTACTCCGGGTTGGCGTGTCAGGTAAATCTTCTGTCAATATGCATCTGCCTACCCCGAAGACAACTTTGGTGTCAGCTGGTCTGCCTGCATCTGTTCTCATAGCCTCGTGTCATCAAATGCCCTCTGAACATTGTAAACATGTTATATACGACTTACTTGTGCCTTCTCAGTAACTCTCTGTTATATGACATTTAAACTATCTGGATGGTCTTGGGGCGCCTGGGTGGCTCAGTCGGTTAAATGTCTGACTATTTTTTTTTAAGATTTTAATCATTTGTTTGTCAGAGAGAGAGCACAAGCAGGGGGAGCGGCAGGCAGAGGGGGAAGCAGGCTCCCTGTTGGGCAAGGAGCCCAACGCGGGACTCGATCCCAGGACCCCACCGAAGGCAGATGCTCAAACAACTGAGCCACTGAGGTGTCCCAAAGTGTCTGACTCTTGATTTTGGCTCAGGTTTGATCTCAGGGTCGTGAGATGGAGCCCTATGTCAGGCTCTGTGCTCAGCAGGGAGTCTGCTTGAGATTCTCTCTCCCCCTCTCCTTCTGCCCCTCCCCACCGCCTTTGGGCACTCTCTCTCTCAAATAAATAAATAAATAAATAAATCTTTAAACTATCTGGCTGGTCTTGTATACTTTACCTCCTTTAGAACCACAGGAAAATCTGATTGCTATTATTCCTATGAGAGATGGGAACTCTCTAGGGTCTTGCCCAAGGTCACCCTGCAAGGTAGTGATGGGCAGGACCTCTGGCTCCTGTATCAGCAGCCCTACCAGTGAGAGCTCTGTCCATGCTGTGTAGTAGCCCCAAGGGCCACATGCAGATGTGTTGCTGTGGCAATTGGCAAAGACGAAGCCACTGCAGAAGCTGGCACAGGTAGGCAGGTGGGTGCAGACAGGGGCGGCCAACCAGGCAGAGAATTCCAGAGTGGGAGGCTTCTGAAGCTTTGAGATTGGGGGCTGGAAAGAGCTCCTCAGCTCCCAAATATCATCTCTGCTGCCTGAAGGTCCCTTAACAGAGAATAAAGTCTTACAGTCCAAGTTGAGAGGAGTGGGTACAAATCCCAGCTCTGCTCCTTATTAGCTGTACACTTACCCTGAGACTGTTTAATCATTTGTTAGAGATTTAAATAGTATCTATTGTATAGGGTTGTGTGGATTAAATTTAAAAAGGCACATGATGGGCTGAGCACTGTGCCTAGCTTGTGCTGTTCAACAATTGATTTTTATTGTAAATGTGCTGATGGGGGGGTTGTAGTGTTTTTTATGTTTCCCTTTTGCTTTTCTGGGTTTTCAGAAAATTAACATGCACTGCTTTTGTAGTAACAAAGATTTTCGATAATAAAAGTGTTAATACCCACATTTGCTTTTGATCTATTACAAAAATGACTTATTGATGGACCCCGGGAAAGACATCTAGATTCTTCTTTTATTATTATTATTATTATCATTATCATGATCATTATTTTAAGTAGGTTCCATGCCCAGCATGGAGCCCATCACGGGGCTGAACTCACAACCCTGAGATCAAGACCTGAGCTGAGATCAAGAGTCCGGTGCTTAACTGACTGAGCCACCCAGGCCCCCCTGGATTCTTCTTTTAGAAACTGTCTTTCCCTCTTAGGGAGAGCTAGCTTTTCAAATATTTTAACCACTGTCCCCAGCAAAAGACCAAACACCCCTACTCCCCCTCCATAGCCTTGAGCAGGCTCTGACCTGCACACTCTGAGCTTCAAAAGCCGGACTGGTTGGTTGTGAAAGGTTGTGAAAGCTGGTGGGGGAGGAAAGCCTTGGGGCTTCGCAGTTATGGTCGGTTGTGTGACAGAAAGAAGTGAGCTTTTTGCTGGTTATGACTCAGCTCTGTTGCTTCAAAATGCACAGAGATTTCACACTTTCTTTCCAAACAAGGGCTAAGAAGTTAAGAGGTCCTGTTTTAGAGTTTGAGCTTATAAGAAGAGTAGACAATGGAGACACAGAAGAGGTTGCCCTCGGAAGGGTGCAGGTGTTCACACGGACCTGGGAGCCACAGCTGCCCAAGGGGAAAGCCAATGTCACTTGAGTGGCACTTCTTTTTCATCTGGGTGGCTTCAAGTGGCTGCTGTTCCCTTTAGCAAGGCCTGGGATGCCAGGCTCAAGGAGGCTGCAGCACTCCCTCTGTATTGAAGTCTGGGACAGCAGCTCACTTGAGAAAGTCAGTGGGAAACCGGTGGCCCGAGCCTTTCAGGAAAGAACAGGGGTGTGGAGCTTCAATGGTGGGCAGGGCAGGAGACCCCGGCTTGCTAGGCTCAAGGGCAGGTGGCTGCGTCTTGTTGTGCCTTTGATGCCAAGGAGGCATCCATACATGTGTCTCCAGGACTCACCACCATTTGTCCCAGCAGGCTACTGGTCAAGTGTGCATAAAGCCAGGGTACCCTGCTCTCTTTCACGCAGCTTGGCCTCCTTGCTGCCTGCCCCTCCAAGACTGAGCATTTGCTAAGATCAGTGCATTTCAGGAAACAAGCCCTCCTGGGGCTTCTCAAGATACAACAATGCTTCAAAACAACAACCAACAACAACATAAGTGTTAATGCCCAGACATAAAGGAAAAGGAAGATATGATTCAAATTTGTACTAGAACTTAAATAAATGAAAGCAGCACTTTCCAGAGAGAAAAAAATAGTGGAATCTGCATTTATTGAACACCTACTATATACCTGATACTCTGTGCCTATTTTTGGGTAATTATCACAGCAACCCTATCCACTAAGTGCTATTATATCAGCTAAGTATCATTATCCCTATTTTATAGATGAAGAAGCTGAGGCTCAAATGGGTTTTGTAGCTAGCACAAGTACACATAATTAGTTAGGAACTGAATCCAGATCGGTCTGGCTGCAAAGTCTGTAGTCTTTCCAATAACTTTTTTATAAAAGATTTATTTATTTATTTTAGAGAGAGAGAGAGATTGAGTGGGGGAAGGGGCAGAAGGAAAGAATCTTTTAGGCAGACTCCCCATTGAGCATGGAGCTCAATGTGGGGCTCAATCCCATGACCCTGAGATCCATGACCTGAGATCATGACCCAACCTGAAACCAAGAGTTGGATGCCCAACCGGCTGAGCCACCCAGTCGCCCCTTCAATAACTTTTCACGTTAACTGGAAGGGTAGAATGGGAATGGGATGAGGGTGAGGTGATTGAGGAAGGTAAGCAGGGAACAGGGGACGCTGGACATGTAAAAAAGTTAAGCAGGCAGGGGCGCCCGGGTGGCTCAGTCGGTTGGGCATTGGACTCTTGGTTTCAGCTCAGGTCATGATCTCTGAGTCATGAGATAGAGCCCCACACTGGACTCCCCACTCAGCGGGGAGTCTGCCTGAGATTCTCTGTCTCCCTTTATCGTACCTGCCCCTTTCTTTCTCGCTCTCAAGTAAATAAATAAATCTTAAAAAAAAAGTTAAGTGGGCACAGAGAAGGGGAGAAAAAAGCAAAGTGGGCATGGAAGTATCTCAAAGTTGCCTAATTTCACAAATGTTCAAATGGAAGATTAACATCTGTAGCTTCAGTGATTCTGTTTAATCTTCATTAAAATAAGAAAAAATTACAGCTTCTTTTTGCAGAGTGTGACTGTGGGCATGTAAGCGTGTATTGCTAGGTTTGCAAACCAGCTTTCAGCCCCACTGGATGGCTGAGAGCATGCATGCTGAGTGGCTCGCTGGTTGTCTGTCCCAGCCCTTTACGGGGGTCATTTGAGGCTGCAGCAGCTCTCGGAGCCTCCTCTGTCCCCCATTCTTTCCATTTGTAGACCCTTCATTTCATCTCAGGTGAAGGTAGACATCCAGTGTTTTCTCTCTCTCTCTCTCTTTTTTTAAAGATTTTATTTGTTTATTTGACAGAGAGAGAGACAGCGAGAGAGTGAACACAAGCAGGGGGAGTGGGAGAGGGAGAAGCAGGCTCTCCACAGAGCAGGGAGCTCGATGCTGGGCTCGATCCCAGGACCCTGGGATCATGACCTGAGCCAAAGACAGACACTTAATGACTGAGCCACCCAGGCACCCCAGTCCAGTGTTCTCTTGGCCAGTTAAATTCCCTTTAAGGTGTGTTTCATTCAGGCCAGGTATAATTTTTCAGGTTGTTCATTGCATAAGAACAGGCAGCTGAGGGACTATTAAAATCCAGAATTCACTTGGATTTGTACAAAGTCATGGTAGGGACCAGTGGCATCTGCAGTCACTTCACAAATTTATGAATTTCCCTCAAACTCAGAACTGACCTATCTGATTACAGGTACTGAATGGAGCAAGTGCCTGGGCCAGGGTCGTATGGGCTCCAAGAGAGGACTAAAGTTCAGGCCTTCTGATTCCCAGACCTGTGATGTTGCTCCTGAACCACTTATGAATACCCTGCCTCATCCTCCATTTAAGGCACAGAGAGGAGATAGTCCAAGATGGCAGAGGAGTAGGAGACCTTAGTTTTGTCTGATCCCAGGAATTCAGCTAGATAGCTATCAGATCATTCCGAACACCTGCAAACTCAACCAGAGATCTAAGAAAAGAATAACTGCAACTCTACAAATAGAAAAGTGACCACTTCCTGCAAGAATGGCAAGACAGAAAAGCTTACCTCAAAAAAGAGAACAAGAGTACTGACTGCCAGGGACGTAATCAGTATGAATATAAGATGTCAAAACTAGAGTTCGGAGTAATGATTATAAAGATACTAGCTGGGCTTGAAAAAAGCATAGAAGACACTAGAGAATCCCCTTCTGGAGAAATAAGAGAACTAAAATCTAATCAAGTCTAAATAAAAAAGTCTATTAATGAGATGCAATAAAAAATGGATGCTCTAACTGCTAGGATAAACGAGGCAGAAGAGAGAATTAGTGATACAGAAGACAAAATTGATGGAGAATAAAGAAGCTGAGAAAAAGAGGTAAACAGGGTGCAGACACAGGGTATTAGATTGGATAAAAAAGCAAGACCCATTGATTTGCTGGCTGTTAAGAGACTCATTTTAGACCAAAAACACCTCCAGATTGAAAGTGTCCATTCTAATGGACATCAAAAGAAAGCTGGGGTAGCAATCCTTATATAAGACAAATTAGATTTTATTTTATTTTTTTTTTATTTTATTTATTTGAGAGAAAGAATGAGATAGAGAGAGAGAGCATGAGAGGGGGGAGGGTCCGAGGGAGAAGCAGACTCCCCGCTGAGCAGGGAGCCCGATGTGGGACTCAATCCCAGGACTCCAGGATCATGACCTGAGCCGAAGGCAGTCGCTTAACCAACTGAGCCACTCAGGCGCCCGACAAATTATATTTTAAACCAAAGACTGTAAAAAAAGATGAGGAAGGTCACTATATTGTAATTAAGGGGTCTATCCAACAAAGAAATCTAACAATTGTAAATATTTGTGCCTCTAACATGGGAGCAGCCAATTATATAAACTAATTAGTAATAAAATTAATACAATAATAGTTGGGGACTTTAACACCCCCCTCACTGCAGTGGACAGATCATCTAAGCAGAAGATCAACAAGGAAACAAGGGCTTTGAATGACACAGTGGACCAGATGGACTTCACAGATAAATTCAGAGCATTCCATCCTAAAGCAACAGAATATACGTTCTTCTCGAGTGCACATGGAACATTCTCCAGAATATATCACATACTAGGTCACAAATCAGGTCTCAACGGGTACCAAAAGATTGGGATCATTCCCTGCATATTTTCGGGCCACAATGCTTTGAAACTTGAACTCAACAACAAGAGGAAATTTGGAAAGAACTCAAATACATTGAGGCTAAAAAGTATCTTATTATAAAGAATGAATGAGTCAACCAGGAAATTAAAGAAGAATTTAAAAAATTCATGGAAACAAATGAAAATGAAAACACAACTGTTCAAAACCTTTGGGATGCAGCAAAAGCGGTCCTAAGAGGGAAGTATATAGGAATACAAGCCTTTCTCAAGAAACAAGAAACTCTCAAATACACAACCTAACCTTACACCTAAAGGAGCTGGAGGAAGAATAGCAAAGAAAACCTAACCCAACAGGAGAACAGAATTAATTAGATTAGAGCAAAAATCAATGAAATAGAAACCAAAAGAACAGTAGAACACATCAACGAAACTAGGAGATGGCTCTTTGAAAGAATTAAGATTGATAAACCCCTGGCCAGACTTATCAAAAAGAAAAGAGAAGGGATCCAAATAAATAAAATCATGAATGAAAGAGGAGAGATCATAACCAACACCGAAGATATACAAACAATTATAAGAACATATTATGAGCAACTATATGCCAGCAAATTAGATAACCTGGAAGAAATGGATGCATTCCTAGAGATGTATCAACTACCAAAACTGAACCAGGAAGAAATAGAAAACTGAACAGACCTATATCCATTAAGGAAATTGAAGCAGTCATCAAAAAAGAACAAGAACAACAACAACAAAATCTCCCAACAAACAAGAGTCCAGGGCCAGATGGCTTCCCAGGGGAATTCTACCAGACATTTAAAGAAGAATGAATACTTATTCTTCTGAAGCTGTTTCAAAAAATAGAAATGGAAGGAAAACTTCCAAATTCTTTTTATGAGGACAGCATTACCTTGATCCCAAAACCAGACAAAGACCCCACCAAAAAGGAGAATTATAGACCAATATCCCTGATGAACATGGATGCAAAAATTCTCACCAAGATACTAGCCAATAGGATCCAACACTCCATTAAAAGGATTATTACTCACCACGACCAAGTGGGATTTATTCCTGCGCTGCAAGGGTGGTTCAACATCTCACAAGTGATACACTACATTAATAAAAGAAAGGACAAGAACCATATGATCCTCTCAATAGATACAGAAAAAGCATTTGATATAGTACAGCATCCCTTCTTGATTAAAACTCTTCACAGTGTAGGGATTGAGGGAACATACCTCAATATCATAAAAGCCATATACAAAAAGCCCACAGTGAATATCATTCTCAATGGGGAAAAACTGAGAGCCTTTCACCTAAGGCCAGGAACATGGTGGGGAAGTCCACTATCACCACCACTGTTCAACATAGTACTAGAAGTCCTAGCCTCAGTAATCAAACAACAAGAAATAAAAGGCATCTGAATTGAAAAAGAAGAAGTCAAACTCTTCTCAGATGACATGATACTCTATGTGGAAAACCCAAAAGACTCCATCCCAAGGTTGCTAGAACTCATACAGGAATTCAGCAAAGTGGCAGGATATAAAATCAATGCACAAAAATCAGTTGCATTTCTATACACTAACACTGAGACAGAAGAAAGAGAAATTAAGGGGTCGATCCCATTTACAATTGCACCAAAAAACATAAGATACGTAGGAATAAACCTAACCAAAGAGGCAAAGGATCTGTACTCAGAAAACTATAGAATGCTCATGAAAGAAATTGAGGAAGAGATAAGAAATGGAAAAACGTTCCATGCTCATGGATTGGAAGAACAAATATTGTTAAAATGTCTCTGCTACATAGAGCAATCTATACATTCACTGCAATCCCTATCAAAATACCATCAACTTTTTTCACAGAGCTGGAACAAATAATCCCAAAATTTGTATGGAACCAGAAAAGACCCCGAATAGCCGGAGGAATGTTGAAAAAGAAAACCAAAGCAGGTGGCATCACAATCCTGGTCTTCAAGCTCTATTACAAAGCTGTCATCATCAAGATAGTATGGTACTGGCACACAAACAGACACATAGATCAATGGAACAGAATAGAGAACCCAGAAATGGACCCTTAACTCTATGGTCAACTAATCTTCGACAAAGGAGGAAAGAATATCCAAAGGAAAAAACACGGTCTCTTCCAACAAATGGTGTTGGGAAAATTGGACAGTCACGTGCAGAAGAATGAAACTGGACCATTTCCTTACACCATACACAAAAATAGACTCAAAATGCAAGAAAGACTAATTGTGAGACAGGAATCCATCAAAATCCTAGAGGAGAACACAGGCAGCAACCTCTGTGACCTTGGCCACAGCAACTTCTTGCTAGACACGTTTCCAAAGGCAAGGGAAACAAAGGCAAAAATGAACTATTGGGATAAAAAACTTTTGCACAACAAAGGAAACAGTCGACAAAACCAAAAGACAACCAACAAAATAGGAGAAGATATTTGCAAATGTCTCATCAGATAAAGGGCTAGTATCCAAAATCTACAAAGAACTTATCAAAGTCAACACCCAAAGAGCAAATAATCCAATCAAGAAATGGGCAGAAGACATGAACAGGCATTTCTCCAAAGAAGACATACAAATGGCCTACAGACACATGAAAAAATGCTCAACATCACTGGGCACCAGGGAAATACAAATCAAAACCACAATGGGATATCACCTCACACCAGTCAGAATAGCTAAAATTAACAACTCAGGAAATGACAGATGTTGGCAAGGAGGCAGAGAAAGGGGAACCCTCTTACACTGTTGGTGGGAATGCAAGCTGGTACAGCCACTCCTGGAAAACAGTATGGAGGTTCCTCAAAAAGTTGAAAATAGAGCTATGCTACAACCCAGCCACTGTACTACTAGGGATTTACCCCCAAGATACAAATGTAGTGATCTGAAGGGGCACCTGCACCCCAATGTTTATAGCAGCAATGTCCACAATAGCTACAATAGCCAAACTATGGAAAATGCCCAGATGTCCTTTGACAGATGAATGGATAAAGAAGATGTGAGACATCTATTTCTATATCTATATCTATAATGGAATACTACTCAGCCATTAAAAATGAAATCTTGCCATTTGCAACGACGTGGATGGAACGAGAGGGTATTATGCTAAGCAAAATAAGTCAATCAGAGAAAGACAATTTTCATATGATCTCACTCATATGTGGAGTTTAAGAAACAAAACAGGTTCATAGGGGAAGTTAAAAATAATAAAAGATGAAATCAGAGAGGGAGACAAACCATAAGAGACTCTTAATCATAGGAAACAAACTGAGGGTTGCTGGAGGGGGAGGGGTGGGGGATGGAGTAACTGGGTGATGGACATTAAGGAGGATGCGTGAGGTAATGAGCACTTGGTATTATATAAGACTGAGGTGGCTCAGTCGTTTAAGCATCTGCCTTTGGTCCTGGGAGCAAGTTCTGCATCAGGATCCCTGCTCAGCGGGGAGCCTGCTTCTCTCTCTCCCTCTGCCCTTCCCCCCTGCTTGTGCTTGCACTCTCTCTCTCATATAAATAAATAAAATCTTAAAAACAAAAAAGACTGATGAATCACTGACCTCTATCTCTGAAACTAATAATACATTATATGTTAATTAATTGAATTTAAATAAAAAATAAAAAAAGGCACAGAGAGAAGAGCTGGGAGCACAGAACCATCCACATGGGCAGGAGGCCCTTGAGGCTGCTGCTGCTGAAGTCAGCAGGGCAGAAGTGCAGAGTATAAGGGTTAATCCACCCTGCAGTGAGTTCTGTGATCTGGCCAACCATTGGCCCAGGGGGTAGGAAAGGGGCTTCAAAGAGAGTAGGTATTAGCATATGTGGTAGGAGCTTGAGTCCCCTGCCCTGAGATCTCAACCCTGACTGGACACTGAGATCACCTGGGGAGCTTTAAAAATACTAATGCTGGGCCCGGAGCTGCAGGGAATTGGAAGTTGTTGGTCTGTGGTGGGGTAGCTGGCTGTATTTTAAAAGCTCCTCAGCAGTGCTGGGACAGGGGCGGGGCGGGGGGGTTGCGGCTCAGTTTGAGCATCCGACTCTTGATTTCGGCTCAGGGACTCTTGATTTCGGCTCAGGTCCTGATCTTAGCATCGTGAAATTGAGCCCCGCCTCAGGCTCCATGCTCAGCGTGGAGTCTGCTGGAGATTCTCTCTCCCTCTACCCCTCCTGCTCGTGCTCTCCCCCCGCAACAAATAAATAAGTAAATCTTATCTATTTATTTATGTATTTATTTATTTGACAGAGAGAAACATAGTGAGAGAGGGAACACAAGCAGGGGGAGTGGGAGAGGGAGAAACAGGCTTCCCGCTGAGCAGGGAGCCCAATGTGGGGCTCAATCCCAGGACCCTGGGACCATGACCTGAGCCGAAGGCAGATGATTAATGACTGAGCCAGCCAGGCGCCCCAATAAGTAAATCTTAAAAAAAAAGACTAAAGCTTCTCAGTTGATTCTAGTATGCAGCCAGGGTTGAGAATCACATACTAGCCCGTGAGCTCCTGAAAGAGAGAGACCTGGCTTCATCATCTCTCTTCCCTAACACAGCAGCACTTTGCACATAAAAAGGCTGCACACACATGTGCTGGACTAATAACACTGAGCGATGGACACCCACATGAGGAACGATGGCAGCCACTAAAGCCTGGGCTGAACAGTATGTAATGAAATGGAAGCAGGATGACTCTTACTCCGCAAAAATAAAATAAATATACACGACTGGAAGTTTACACATCAAAGGGTTATTGTGAGTTATCGCTTGAGCAGCAGAGTTGTGGGGGAGGGTTTTTGGAGCAGACTGCCTGTGAGAATTCACGTAATTCCCATGTCATTCGACATCTCTGGGCCTCAGTTTGCTCATCTCTAAATCAGGGGGAATAATGGGGCAAACCTACATGATAGTTTGTCAAAGGAAAACTGGGAAGCTTTAAAAAACAAAAGAAGAAATTTACTTGCAAAGGGGGCAAGAGAATTTCAGGAATGGCTCTCCAAATATGAACGCTGACCAATAGCATTTAAGTAAGCAAGGGAGCACGCGCGCTTGCACGCGCACACACACACACTTACCAAGGCTACTGGAGTGGTTTGAATGGCAACCCCCCAAAAGATATGTCCATGTCCTCACCCCAGACCCTGTGAATGTGACCGTATTTGGAAAAAGGGTCTTTGCAGATGTAATTATTTAGGCATCTCAAGGTGAGATCATCCTGGATTATCCTGGTGGGCCCTAAATCCAATGACAAGTGTCCTTGTAAGAGACGGAAAAGGAGAAGACAAGGCAGGCAGAGAAGGCAGGTCGTGTGAGGACACAGGCAGAGACTGGAGGGATGCAGCCACAAGCCAGGGATGCCTGGGACCACCTGAAGCCAGCAGAGGCAAGGAAAGATTCTCTCCTAGTGCCTTCGGAGGGAGCATGGCCCTGCTGATGCCTCGGTATTGGACACTGTGGCAGCTAATTATGATAGAAGAGCCATGAGTGCCTGAACCAGTTTCTCTGGGTCGGAATACAAGAAACCTTAGTTAAAGTCCCCTGCTTAATTCCACCTCTCTTGTAGTCCTGTGACTCTGTTTCATCCCTCTGGGTGGGAGATGCATCCCGGCATCTACCATTTCTCCTCTTTTTAATAAGAAAATTTTGTTTTTGTTTTTTTATTTTATTTTTTTTAAAGATTTTATTTATTTATTCATGAGAGACAGCGAGAGAGAGAGGCAGAGGAGAAGCAGTCTCCCAAGAAGCAGGGAGCCCGATGCAGGACTTGATCCCAGGACCCTGGGATCACGACCTGAGCTGAAGGCAGACACCCAACCATCTGAGCCCTAAGAAAATTTTGTTTTTAGAGAAAGGTTCAGGAGTGTGGCTGGGAGGTGGACAAGCCCAGCCTGGAGCAAAGGTGAGCAAGGTCTAGTAGGTCCTAGTGGAAAAGGAGAGGAAAAAAAGGGACTATGTTAAAGGACATCAAGGAGTAAGCTGTGAGCAAGGGAGGACAGGGGCCCATGGGGATTTGTGCGCCCTGTTACCAATCCCACAGGAGCAAGGCAGGACGGGGTAATGGCCATCGGAATCTGATGTGACCAGTGTGTGCATGAGCAAGAGGCTAGGCACACAGTTGCAGAAAGCCTGGAGACTGGCATGGGTGTAGAGCTTGGGGTCAAACATCTGGACATATTCTGGACTTTCATTCATTCATTCACTCATTCATCCAGTGAGCATTTCATTCATTGATTCCAAAAATATTGATTGAGCAACTACTATGCCCCAGCCCAGGTGCTGAAGCTATAGCAGGGAACAAAACAGACAAAAATCCCTGCCCTTAAGGGGCCTGTTTTCTAGTAGGGAAGACAGATGACATACAAGATAAATAACTGAAAATTCAGTAGGTTACACGGTGATGAGTGCTAAGGACAAAAACAAAGCGGGTAAGGAGGCTAGGAAGTGAAGAGAGAGCTGTGATCTTAACCCCATGGACGTCCTCAGGGATAAGTGACATTCGAGTAAGCACCCGAGGGAAGGTGCTGAGGTATGGAACTGCGCACGTGTCTGCGGAAACGTCTCTTGAGCTCCTGAAGAAGCGCAGGCTCCACGGGCAGGAGCAGGGAGGGCATGACCCTCGTGAAAATCCAACCGAATGAGGACCCAGCACTTGGGCGGGGTTATTATTCTGCAAAGGGAAATACAAAGTGTGCCCCTGTGCGTTTATAAATGAAAACTGAGGATCGTAATAAACTCTAGTCAGCAAATACAAAACGTACAGTTTCAAAATCATCATCTTGTTGCATCTTCTTTCTAAAAAATTATTTATATAAGTTATGGAGCATAGTGCAGAACAAGACCTTAGCAACCATCTGGTGTTAGTGTTTTCCAAACTTGCTGGAAGCTAACCATCCACTGGGCTGCTTGGTTTAAAGATACAGATTTCAGCCTCCCCCTGCCATCCAGGCAAGGGGTCTGGGGTTCTGTATGGTTAACCAGAGCCCCTGGGGATGCTGTGACAGACAAGCTCGGGAGACACAGACAGCTCAGTCTTGTGTTTCACAAATGAGGACATCAAGGCCCAGACAGAGGGGATGTCTTGCTCTAGGTAGAACTGATCCGACAGGCAGAGCCAGAAATAATACTCAGATTTCCCAACTCTTCCAGGTCAAGGTTTTTGCACAGCACAAAGATCGCTTATGATGTTTAAATTCGGGATGCGACAAGACACAATTAAAAAACAAACATCCGGGCAGACACCTGTTGGGGGAAGCAGATATATCTGGGATGAGTAAGTGGCTCTAACCGATACACCACCGAACTCAGCACTGAGCATTCTGGCAGCCAGAGCTGCAGGGGGAAATTCACAGGGTGCAATAAAATGATACATAGTAATTTCATTTGCTAAGAAAAGTTTTTCCCTTTAACAAACACATTTTAAAACCCTTCAAACCTTCAGTGTCCTGTTATGGCAATTATAGGAGAAAAGGGAAGAAGAGAAGGGAGAAACCGGCCACTGGAGAGATCTACCCTTCCCCAGTGAGGAATCTCCTTCCACGTAATGGCCCTTAGGTGGGCGGTCTTGAGTTCAAACCCAGAACCCAATGGGCCAGAAATAACTGCGTTTGAAGGGACCCCAGGATGGACTTCTTGTAAACAGGTCTTTCCCTGATGCTGCCCGGTGTTCTTCACGGGAAGGGACCGTGGGCCCCGAAAAGAACAATGTGACCTGGGACCTTTGTGGCCCCACCTGAAAAGAGGAAGAATAAAGTGATGGCCCTGAAGGAGCCTGTCGGAGGCCTTCCTGGGGCCCCTTGCAGTAGTGGCACGTGACTCACAGCCTTGCTGGGCTGGGCAGCAGTTTGTCGGGGTTTGTGTGTGTGTACGAGGGTGTGTACCGTGTGTGAGAGGAGCACCCTGCCACACACATGGGAACTCCAACACTACATGGCGTTGTGTGGCTGTGTGACCACATCTGTGATCGCAGCCGCTCGGGCAAACTGGCCTCGTGGGGAAAGAAGTTTCTCTTTCCAAGCCTGCTGTACAGGCCTGCAAGGAGACACACAATTGCCTTTGTCGTTTGTTCTTCCTGTTGGGGACAAAAGCCCTTTCAGTTGCTGTGGAATGTACAGAAAGTTCTGTGCCGAAGGGCTGCTGGCCCTGGCCTGGAACCCTGCAAAAGGGGATCAGTGGGGTGGGGGGGGGCGCTGGCTGCTTCTACCTGAAGCTCCTGCACCCTGCCCAGCAGGCCAGCCTGCCAGGTGCCTGTGTGATTGGGAAGTGCCGAGGGGGTCCGCGAGTGCGCGCCCCCACGGTGCCTGCAGCAACCCATTCTAACCTTCAGACCTTCAGATGGCCTGTGGCAGGTGGGCGCCGCGCCAGGCGTGGGGCTCTGCTGCTTCATTCCATCCCTCCCAGCTCTTGAGGCTGCAGTGGTGTTACCTTCACTTTGAAGCTAAAGGGACTGGTCTTCAGATGGGGAGGTCAGGGTAGGGCAGAGCTGAAACAGAGGAGCCAGGTCACTACAAGGAGGGGAACAAACACAAAAGTGGGACAACTGGGCCTCAACTCATGGTGTTTACACTTTTATCCAAAGTGTAAACAGAACAACAACAAAAAATGTAACCGATGCTTTTTGGGGGGGGTGGGGGGAAATGAACCAGCCACCACGAAAACTACTAGTGGCACAAGTGGCCTTTTTTCATTGCTATTTACATCCCTGGGTGTTTCCACTGTTGCAGAGCGGGGAGAGTCACCGCAGGGAAACCTGTTGCCAAAATGCTGTGGGGCTGGGCTATTTTAGGAGGGCAGTTTTCCCAGGATGCTATTGTCTGCATTTTTCTAACCAGGGTTGGGCAATTCGTAGGGTGCTGAAGCCAACGGGTGTTGAACTTTGCTCTAGTTTCAAAATGTAAACGAGCAAGTGCCAGTGGGAAGTGCCCAGGAACTGGTCTGAGCAATCAGCCCTGGGGGAGCCCCAGACATACACTCCCAGAGAGGGCTGGGAAACACATTTGTGGGTTTGAAAGCAATGGGCATTCGGTCTGTCAGAACCCGAGTCCCTTGGGGGGATCGCACAATCTCATAATCTTCCAAGCAAGGGAGGAAGAAGGGAGAGAGAGGGAGGGGAGGGGGGGATGGATGTGGGGGAGCAGACCAGCTTTTATATGCGATCTTGTTTAAACAAGACTCTTATCAAGGAGTAATCCTAAACTTTTGGTCTTTCTTATTACCTCAGCTCCTTGGGGAATGAGTATGTGACTTTGGGTTCCAGGAGGGGGATTAAATTGACTCTGCATGATAAGAGCCACAACAAGCAGATAAAGTTGATAGAAAGGGGGGGGGGAGGAATTCACTTGTGTCCCATGGGGATGTTCTTTGCTCCCCAGTGTCTGGATCTATGTCTGCCACTGTACGTGGTGTGCACCAAGACCGAGAACAAAGCTGACATCAAGTTACAGAGCAGCATTTGATGGCACAGCTGTGCTATAGGTGCTGGGGGTGGGGTGGGGAAGGAGCTGCACTACGGGTGTGCAAGGACTGTCCAGTCCCGTGGTGGCCATGCGGGTAGAGGACATTAATTTTTAAATCCCTGTTACATTGCTGTTATGTGCCTAACACACTGGTTGATGCTCTGGGAAAAACCCCAAGTAGTTGACATATAATTAAATGTGTCTTGACTGTCTACGGAGTTCATGTACCATTTTGGAGAAGGAACAACCGTAGCAGAGAGGCAATAGAACATGCATTAGGTGGGAGGTGGTCAGGCTCCAGCGTTCAAACTGTCTGGGTTTGAAGCCATGCCCGGCTCTGGGGCTGGGTAAGTTACCTCTCTTTGCCTCTGTTTTCTCACCTATAAAATGGAAATAATTTCCCAGGGTTGTTGTGAGGATTAAAGGTAAAGTGCTTAGCACAGTGCCTGGAATACAGTAAGTGCTCGATAGACATAAACCATCCTGTATTATTTCTAAGACTCTGAGGCTTGCCCTTTGGGTGTTTACAACCTAAAAAATAAATAAGACAGGTCCTAAAACATGACGTCACTGGACCTGGTTATTGCTGATAAATGTGTTACAGATGTCAGAGGAGGGCAAAGACCCTCAAGCAGAGGTCATTAAAGAAGGCTTCAGGGAAGAGGTGAAGACCTAGGCCTTCGGAAGCGGCTGGAATTTAGTAGGTGGGGAAGTTCTAGCCGTGAACAAATGGCAGACACAAGGACATGCAGGCAGGAAGGTGCCAGGCATGTTTGTGGGGTGCCAAGTTGGTATGGCTTGGCTTTAGCTAAGGTCCCACTGGGGAGTCACGAGAAAAGCAGCTGGAGAGGAGGTAAATCAGTGCTAGGTGGCAGCCTGTGAAGTCTGAACTTTATTGTGTATGCGATAGGAAGCTACTGGGGGAGCTTCTTCTTCTTCTTCTTCTTCTTCTTTTTTTTAAATTTTACCTATTTATTTGACAGAGAGAGAGCACACAAGCAGGCAGAGCAGCAGGCAGAGGGAGAGGGAGAAGCAGGCTTCCTGCTGAGCAGAGAGCCCAACAGGGGACTCAGTCCCAGGACCCTGGGGATCATGACCTGAGCCGAAGGCAGGCGCTTAACCTACTGAGCCACCCAGGTGACCCAGGGAAGGCTTTAAGAAGGGAGTGGGATGTGCTCCTCCGCCTTCCAGGAAGGTGATCAGGGCTTACACATTAAATGATATTGCACCTACCCTCACCAGGTCTGCAGAGACTCTCATCTGTTTCGGCTTCTTGCCATCCAGTATGCTGGAGGGCAGGGCTGTCCAGTGTGCAAGAAAAGACCCTTTCTCCATTTCTCCCACTCTTGGAGCATTCAGGACCGGCTGGGAAATGACCTGAGAACGGGGATATGGTTGGGGAGGCTGCTGCAGGTCACCGGACGGAGTTAAAATGGGTCCAGAATTGCTCTGCCCAATATGGCAGCCACTGGTCACTTGTGACTGTAGAGCACTTGAAATATGGCTGCTCCAAACTGAGATGTGCTATAAGGGTAAAATACATACTGGATTTCAGAGACTTAGCACAAAAAAGATTGTAAAATATCTCAATATTTTTAATATCTTGGGCTAACAATGTTTTCAAAATTAATTTCACTTGTTCCTTTTTACTTTTTTATGGAGTTACTAGAAAATTTACAATACACATGCAGCTCACATTATATTTCTATTGGACAGTCTAGTGGGACAGGGACTGGATGATTTATGACGTGGTTAATTACTAGGGCTGCAACTGTACACCCCATATTAGCCTGAGTGGGGTGCCTGGCTTCTAAAAAAGCCAGGCTTACGGCACCTGGGTGGCTCAGTTGGTTAAGCGTCTGCCTTCAGCTTGGGCCATAGTCTCGGGGACTATGGGATCGAGCCTCAAGTCAGGCTCCTCGCTCAGCAGGGAGTCTGCTTCTCCCTCTCCCTCTGTGCAGGCGCGCTCTCTCTCTCTCTCTCTCTCTTTCTCAAATAAAAAAAAATAAAATCTTAGAAAAGAAATTGAAAAAGCCAGGCTTGGATTTGAAGCAAATCAGCATTATGCTCAGGATAAGACGTTCAGGGAGGAAACGGTATATCATTGTTTGTGGTCAATTCTCCAGATTTCTTCAAAAGCTGGCTTCAAAATTCTGACTTCCTCCTGAGGCAGGAAGACTATAGGAACAGCGTCATGGGGTTGAGGAGAAACTCTTCACCCATGAGAGTAAAGGGAGAAGCTTCTAGGACACAGGGGGTGCTAGATCATGGGTTTCCTGGACCTCCTGTGGGTAGCATCTTGGGTGGGCCTGCCTGTGAACACTGCCAATGCTGGAGGGTTAGCAGCTGGTAGAGAGTCTGGGGTCAACAGGCCTCTGAAAAACACGTTGTATGTGAAGGAAATGCACTGAGCTGTTTTAAAAGCTTATCTCTGGGTTTTGTAATCACGGATGATTTTTTTTTTCTTCCTGTGCGTTTTAGGAGTTTTCTAACTTTCTACAGTGAATAGATAAGCAAAAGAAACTTCTTTTTTTTTTTTTTAAGAGTGAGAAGGGAACTGTCGTAGGTTCTCCGTGGCTACTAGGCAGAAGCTGGTCAGGAAGGGGACACAGACAAGATGTCTGCAAGTCCCCAGGCTTGATGGAAAGCAATCCTGACGGAGAGAGGTTCTTTTTGTGAAGGCTGGAGAATTTCCATCAGCAGCCCACGTAGGCAGGCCTGACTGCTGCATTCTGATGTCATGTTCAAGTTAAGGGGATTCAAGAGACATACAGAACTGCATTCAACTTCTCAGTGTACAAGTTACCATCTGTGTGTCCTTGGCAGGTCATCTGCCATTTTCAAGCCTCAGATTCCTCACGCCTGCGCTGGTAACACCTTTAAGGATAGTAAATACTAGGTAAATGCTAGCTATCATTGCAATGGGATTCAGCTTCTCAAATATTCATTCTAACACTAACAGAATGACCTTCTTAAAGTTTCCTAGGCTCCAAGGTGGGTATTTCAGCAGCCTTTCTTTCCAGATAACACTGGAAGGGAACAGGTTGCCGAAAGACCTGCAGGGAGACAGGAAGTTGTGCTCCGTGGGTCACCCAGCAGCACACAGCTCCATTCCAATGCCTGACATTCCGTTCCCCATGTCAGAGGCCCTGAGGAAAGTCTGTGGTTCTGGAATCTCTAATTAGGAAAAGCCAGAATAATGGTAAACATTTTCACAGGGTTCCTATATCAACAACCTGCCAGTCACAGAGGGCAAGAAAACAATACATCAGCCTCTAAACATCCCAGCTGGTGTTAATCAGGGGCTTGAGTTGGCTTGATGCCAGGTCTAATTGGACAACATTTCACTGTCCAACTCTGGGACAATCACAGTTGTCATTTTATTGCTAATGGGCTCAATGTTCAGAAGGAAATAGGGCATTTTCCCACCATTCTTGGTGTTAGTTTTTTTTTCACTTTCTTTATGGTGCTAACATACACAAAATTTACCATCTTCACCATTTTTAAGTATACAGTTCAGTGGTATTAAATTCATCCTGATTTCTGTCTCTATGATTGTGACAACTCCAATTACCTCATGTAAGTGGAATCATATAGTATTTGTCTTCTTGTGACTAGCTTATTTCACTTACCATAATGTCCTCAAGGTTCATCCACACTGTAGCATGTTGTAGAATCTCCTTCCTTTTTAAGGCTGAATAATATTCCATTGTACGTATATCATAATTTGCTTATCTATTCACTGGTCGATGGACACCTGGGTTGCTTCCACATTTTAGTTACTGTGAATAAGGCTGCTTTGAACATGGGTACAGAAGTATCTCTTTGAGACCCTGCTTTCAGTTTTTGGGTAGATACCCAGCAGTGGAATTTCTGGATCATATGGTAGTTCTAGTTTTAATTTTTGGAGGAACCTCCATACTGTTTACCATAATGGCTGTACTATTTTACATTCCCACCACCAGTGCACAAGGTTCCCAATTTCTCCACATCCTCACCAACACTTGCTGTTTTCTGTTTTGTCAATAGTAGTCGTCCTAATGGGTTTGATGTTAATACTAAACTGCTTGAGAACTTCCCATGTGTTTTTGTTTAATATCTTTGTTTAGGTGTTTCATCTCCACTTGGATGGCAGGCTCTTGTTAATTCTTGAACTGATGCATTTTCCCTGTTCTTTCTCCCCTCGTGCCATTCTCTAGGCATGTTGAAGTAGGGGCTGGCAGATAAGGATGCCACCCACAACTGGACGAGGGAGTCCGACAGGAAGATGGATTCTCTGTGGGCTGTGTGGGTCACTGCCACAGGCCCAGAGCACAGGAATCCTGATGGTGTATGGGAGAATGAAGCCAGTTTATGACAGATACGTTGACCCTGAAAAACATCGCACACAGATCGCACACACTATCACCACGCCTTAACCCAGTAGT
This sequence comes from Callorhinus ursinus, assembly GCF_003265705.2. Taxonomy (NCBI): domain Eukaryota; kingdom Metazoa; phylum Chordata; class Mammalia; order Carnivora; family Otariidae; genus Callorhinus; species Callorhinus ursinus. The sequence continues at coordinate 73,057,482 of NW_027397072.1, forward strand.
TCTCAGCCCACTGAACGATTTTGACCCCCAAGGGAGAGTTGGCAATGTCTGAAGACATTTTTTTGGGTCACAACTGAGTGGAGAGGACAACTGGCGGTAAGGGTATTACTGGCATCTAGTGGGTGGAAACCAGGGAGGCTGCTAACCATCCCTATCTACAAGAGAGTTCCATCTTCTCACCTCTACCCCCCCCAACACAGACAGAATGATCTGGTTCAAAATGTCAGTAGTGCTGAGGTTGAGGCACCCTGAGTTAAGCTGATTCAGCAGTGAAAGCCCTCCATTATATGCCCCTAACCCACATGTCCAAGCATTTTTCTCCAAATGCATTTCTGCTTCTCACAGACAGGTCCTGTCCCCATTCCTAAACCTGCCTTTTTTAGTTTTGACCTCTGTGCCTTTTTTCTGTGGTTCCCTCTGCCTGAAATGCTCTCCTGTGCACCTCTCTGAACCCTGTCTTTTCTTCAAAACTCAAGCAGCTCCTTTGCTGTGAATGTGTCTTCAATCTCCCTAGTCACGGTAACTTCTCTGACCTTCCTCTGAAGCAAGAGCAGCTATTTCTCACTTGCAAGGCCCAGTAGGATGGCTGTTAGATGATATCTGGTGTGTAAGCTCCTTGAGGACAGGATATGTACATGTATATATACATGTACATATCCTCTGTAGTGTTTAAGGTTCTCACTACAGAGCTATTGAATAACTACACACCTACACTGTCCAAAGTTTTTCCTTACTCTTCTTTTGGGAGTTTTTTCTGTACTATAAGAAAATGGAAGAACAGAAAACTGGTTGGTTGAGGCTTGGGAATACCTTTGATGTAGTAGGATTTGATTTGTGTGGCCCAGAGATGGGAATTTTATAGATTTCCAGCTCTTTCAATTAGATAAGCAGCTACTAATTCTTCATATAAGAAGTCTGTGATGACATACATGAATAAATAATAATGTAACACTGCCAAATGGCATGTTCAGCAGCAGAACAGCAGGGACCAAGGCTGACATTCTTCATTTCCCCAGTGAGTGTCAGAACAAGAGCTTTACCAGTCTGGAGGAGTCCGGAGGAGTTGGCCAGCCCAACCTTTATGACCCTCTGAAATTCTATTCCCTTTGATTGTACTGCACAATTTGAGCTGACAAATCTGTGTGTGTGTGTGTGTGTGTGTGTGTGTGTGAGAGAGAGAGAGAGAGAGAGAGAGAGAGTGGGGTCGCACAGTTGGAGAGAAAGAACTTTAAAAAGGAAGAGAATGAGCCATGGTGTCAGGAGTGTGTGAATTGCAGTTCTATTATGTCCTAGCTATGAAACTTTAGGCAATCTTTTTACCTTGCTGAGCCTTAGTTCAATTTTTCATCTGTAAAGTGGGACGATAGCACCTATCTGACTATGCTTCTAGTGAGGATTAACTAATGCAAATTGGTTGGCACAGTGTGGTAAATTGGTAAACTTACAATAAACGTTATTTTTCTCTGTGTCACTTTCCTTCCTTTCTCAGCCAACAATGATATGATAATAATAACACTTGTAATAACAACAATACCAATATTATAATACTTTGTATTTTGTAAGACTCTTCATATTTACTTGAGTTTCATCAGTCCCTTTAAAGTAGCTGAAGTAAATCCAATTTCTCAGATGAAGGGACAACTCCAAGGGCAGAGCTGCAATGAAGTAATATAAATAATACAGTTACAATTGCATAGAGGTCCTGTCTGCAAATCTCAAAATGGGTTGTTTCCCTGCAAACTAGCTTTCTTTCCTACAACTTTTTTTTCCTTTTGTTCTATCCTTTTCATAAAAAAAAATCTTTTTTCTTTAAGATTTTATTTATTTATTTATTTTAGAGAGAGAGAGTGTGTGTGTGTGAGAGAGAGAGAGAGAGTGAGAGAAAGAGAGTGAGAGAGAGCAGGGAGTGGGGGAAGGGCAGGGAAGGCAGGAGAGAGAGAATCCCAAGCAGACTGCGCTGACTGTAGAGCCCAATGCAGGGCTCGATTCTATGGCCGTGAGATCATAACCTGAGCTGAAATGAAGTCAGACACTCAACCGACTGAGCCACCAGGCACCCTCTTTTCTGTTCTTTTCTTTTCTTCCCTCCTTCCCTCCTTCCCTCCTTCCCTCCTTCCCTCCTTCCTTCCTTCCTTCCTTCCCTCCTTCCTTCCTTCCTTCCTCCCTTCCTTCCCTGGGTGGGAAGGAGCATTATGTTCCTATGCATTCTTTCCTTAGGCAATCTCAACCACACACTAGTCTATAATTACCATCTATATGTAGATGACTCATACAAAGATTTTTAGAGCTCTCCTCTGAGTTCTAAGTGGGTATATCCAGCTAGCTGCCTATTCACCATCAGCTCTTGGAGTTCTCAAATGTACCTCAAGTTCAACACATGCAAATCTAATCCTGTAGTTCTGCTTCAAACCCTTCAATACTTCCCATTGTCCTAAAGAAAAGGATGAGACTAACACAGCCGGACGCAGCGTTGTGCGCCGTCTTGTCCCTGTTACCTCTCTGGCATCACCTTGCATGAGCCACCTACAGAAACCCACTTAGAACCCCAGAAATGGTATGAAGATTATTTTAAACTGAAGATATTCGAGATTCAACAGATGCAGAAAGAAGCCTTCTTAGAGCTTCCCTTATCTGACTAAATGTAGAAACTTTGGGGAGATGGAGATGCCACAAATTCCCTCTTCAGGGTAGCTTTTGCTCCTGGGAAGGAGATCAAGAGTTAACCTACCATGAACTCCCTTTCTGGGGGGAATTTTACTACCATGAAGGAGTCAGAAAGACCACTTGTACATGTGTATACAAGCATTATCACAAACTTTCTTATCTCCTATTTGTTCTTCTAGAAACCCATTTGTCTTTTCTAAAGAAACTTATTTGTTCTTCTCATAGAGGCCTTCTCCCCATCTGTTTTCCCTACGAAATGAGGTTTATAGATCTCTGACTTTAACCATTTATCGAGCTACTTCTTTTTTTTTTTTAAGATTTTATTTATTTGACAGAGAGAGAGAGAGAGAGAGAGAGAGACAGAGCTAGAGAGGGAACACGAGCAGGTGGAGTGGGAGAGGGAGAGGCAGGCTTCCCGCAGAGCAGGGAGCCTGATGCAGGACTTGATCCCAGGACCCTGGGATCATGACCTGAGCCGAAGGCATATGCCTAACCATCTGAGCCACCCAGGTGCCCCTTGAGCTACTTCTTTTGTAAGCCCCCATATATATGTGAATATTTTTTTCTCCTGTTTTCTTTTGCTAGTTTAATTCACAAGCCTCTAGTACTGAACCTAAGAGGGTAGAGGAAAATATTTTCCTCCCTGACATACCCTTGATCTCTGTTCAACTACACTGGCTTTCTTTTAGTCCCATGATTCTTCCTTTTATAGACTTCTGCCTATACTTTTTCCTCTTCCAGGAATGCTTTTCCCTTTCCTTGGCACCTATTTAATTATCCTCATCTTTCAGAACTCAGTTCAAATAGCACCTCCCTAAGGGCCTTCTTTGAGCTTCCAATTTTAAGTTCTCAGGGCACCCTGTAATTGTCCTTTGTAGCACTTGTTACAGTCACAATGAAAATTCGTAGGCTTATTTAATTCAAGCCTTTCCCCCCAGTGTAAGCTTCTTGGTGGTAGAGATCCTGTCTATTATTGCTCACATCATATTCTAAGTTTCCGGCATAAAGTGGGTTCCCTAGAAAAACAAATTACTGAATGAATGAATGCATGAACGTCCATGTATGACAGACTAGACCCTCCAAGATACCCCTTTCAAACAAAGACACGTGAAGACCCTACATCACAGTTCTTGAAGGCCATTCAGATAACTGGGGCAAAGCAATCTCAAAACAGCCAATGCTACTGCGGGAAAAGTTGTTACTCTATAGGGACAAATGTCCTGGTCATGGATTAGATGACAGTTTATCTGAGAAAGGTTGACCCAGAAAACCATCCTGTAACATGCAACATGCATGAGGGAACCAGATCAAATCTAAAAATAGCTTTCTCCCTGGAATTGAAAACACTTTAGTGAGGACTCAGTTTCTCTTCCTGCAACCTCTACCCTTATGGAGGCTTTTACCCTTTTTATTGAACTATAGAATCCCAGGATGGTAGTGCTAAGGCATGATCTTATTTTAAATAACTGCTCTCATTTTAAAATGAGAAAATTAGGTCTAAAGAGGCTTAGCAACTTCTCCCATATTACCCAGGGAGACGTTTGCAGAAACAGGGCTCAGACAGGGACTATCTGCTTCTCCTCCACAGTGATGTTTGGGTTCAACACCTCCTAGGTTTTAGGCATCTTGGGTGCTGAAGACCCTGCAAGATTTATGTTTTTGTGGGTCACCCAAATGGGAGGCAGGAGAGCCAGATTTATTTTCCATTTCTTTGGTCCACTGTAAAAATGAGCAAAAGTTTGGGTAGGGGGAATTCTAGCCAACCACTCAAAAGTCTAGGAGAAAGACACGTGGAGTGGAGACTGGACTATGGCAGCACGGAGGGCAGGAGCTTGGATTCTGAGGTTTGGTCTTAGCTTGGCCACCTGATAGCTTGGGCTATATCCTGGACGACACACTTGTTTCTCTTAATATTTGTTAAATGGGTTAATAATACTTGGGCTTCGGGCTGTTGTGAGACCCAAATACGATAATGCACTTAAGACATTTAGCCCAACGTCTGGCATCTGGTGGTCAATAAATGGAGGTATTGTTCATTGCCATCCTAAGTCAAACTCATAAACGCTTATGGGGGGGGGGTCTGCTTTAAAGACAAGCAGTTGGGGGAATAGAATAATTACTTGGGAGGGGAAAATTCAGCCCTCCTTCTAAACAACACACTTTCCTTAGATATGTTAATATATTTAATCAGGTGGCAGTCAAGCCCTGCTGGGCAGCTGAGCCTCTTTCAGTGACTTTGCATATCCACTCTCTGATCCATTAGTCACGGGGTTTACAGTTCACCATCTGGAGCAATTCTGCTTCCCTCATTCCCAAATTCTCAAGTAGCTTATCCATGTAACACTGATCACTGACAAAGAGTATTCATGGTTAGGAGGAGATTGAAGGGGTCCTCTTTTAAGTCTCTGTGGCAATGGTATAAAAATTATTTTGAGTTGGACTGCAAATATTTTGAGTTCCTGAAATCCCTTATCTGCCTAAATGCAGAGCCTCCCAAAAGAACTCAATTGTCATAAATCCCCTCCCCAGGAGCCACTCTAATCTTCCCAGAGAAGTCAGCACCATGCCCAAACAGACATTGTCACAAAACTGTCCTGTCTCCCATACTCTCCCTTAAGGGCCCATTTATTTCCCCCTACCATGCCCTTCTCCCTCTCCTCTGCTTCATCTCTTAGTATGGTATGTAATCCCCAAATTCTAATCACTGCTTTGAAACACACTGCTTTGTGAACTCCCATACATACGTGATTAAAATCATCTCGTCTCTTGCTAATCTCTCCCGTCAGTTTAATTCACAGGTCCCAAGCATTAAATTTAAGAGGGTAAAGGTAAAGTTTTTCTCCCCCAACAAGATCATGGTACCACTACACGGTTCATAAACTAAAAACAAAAACAAACAAAAAAAGCATCGAATAAGCATAAGAAAGTATACTTTATTTTAACTATTTTGGTGGGTTTTTTTTTTTTCTCCTATCAAATATGAGATTGCTTCAAAAGCATTTTCTTTGGTGCCCCTGCTTTACTAGTGCCTGAACACATCTGCTCTGTGTAATATGCCAGGTAATCCAGGCCTGGGCATTGTTAGTCTTAATTTTACAGACTAGGAAGGAAAGGCTAGGAGTTCCCGGTGCATTAGGTAAGGAGTGAAGTGAGGATAGTCGCAGCATGTTGAAGGAGTCAGAACTTCTACTACACATCATTAATGAACCCTTTGGACTATTTCCAGTTCTTCTCCGTGATCAAGAGCACTGAGACAAACATCTTTGGGCATGAAGCTTTGGGCACATGCATCTCTGAATACTTCTGCAGAATAGGTTTTTAGCAGTGGAATGTTGAATTCAAAGCCTATGAACACTTTCAACATCTCACTCTGTTTTTAAATTATCTGGTAATGTTTTCTCATTTCTTAGGAATCAGAAAATCTAGCGCTTGAAGTTACTTTTACTTATGGTTGTGCTTCTACTTTCCAGAAATGAAACTTTGTTCAGGGAAAATGATACAAAACTTGGAAATAAGGCAGGGATGTGATGTGTTAATATCATCTAGGAATGTGTCCTAATAGGGCAAACTACAGCTCAGCCGACTCGCTGAGGAATATAACTTCATTTGATAGACAGTAATTGACTATTATTGTCATTTAATTGCACAGTTTCAGAGGTCCTGCCCCCTCACAAAGACTCCCTAAAACAGAGAGCAGGCCCTAGATCAAGAACCTCACAGAGATACTTTGTGCTCCCGGGCCTTCCGACTGCTTCAGCCAACTGATGTGGGAAACAAAGGCAGAGAGAAATTGTTCAATTTCCTTACTACCTACAGCCCATTGACAAGTCCTTGAAAAAGGCAGAGTGACAGTCCTCTAGGGATTCAACTGTCTCGATGTTAATACTTTGCTAAAGGCTAAAGATAATCCTCGCCTAACCCTCCTCTCTGCCCGCCCCCCGCCCCCCAGGATGCCGTAAGCCTACTTTAACACATAAAATTTCCTTTAGAAATTTCTTTTATCTCTAAACCCTCCAAGATATGTGTTGGCAATCACACCGATTGCCAAGCATATGGCCCACTGATGTACACCTGAAGGGTCTCATGACTAAGGTCTTATTAGACTGTAATAAGTGACCTTTTCCCAACAACTGCTAGCCACCTCAAGGTCCTGGAAACCTTGCTTCCAAAATTCCTTAGAGACTTGTGCTGTCCCAAACCCCCTCCCAACTTGAAAGTAAGTAATGGGCCACTCCTCATGACCCCAGTGCAGCTCCTTCTGCCCACGGGTCCTGTCCCCCATGCTTTAATAAAACCACCTTTTCCTGCCAAAGACGTCTCAAGAGTTCTTCTTGGCATTCGGCTTTGAACCCTAACGTCTTTTCTACATCACAGCCAATGATTTTTTGCCAAGATACGGCAAATTTGGTTCATTTTCAGAGCTCTTTTGCATCAAAGTCAGGTGGTCATACCTATCTATTCATTGTGCATAAGATGTCTTTGTCTTTCAAAAATTAGAAGCAGAAAATATGGTTCTCTAAGTCATGTCTGTCTGCCCGTTGGAAACTGCTAGGACCTGATGTTGTCTTTCAGGGGACCTTTGAAAGGCCTGGTCTGGGCCCCAGAAGCACTGACCAGAGAGAAGACCTGGTAGACAAGGTTGGAAGTTAAATGCTCATCCTCCAGGTTAAAGGCTGGGAGCCTGGGTAAGGCTCTGTGGAACCACGTTTGTGCTGGGAAGTTTGTGAGTTTCCAGAGGAGAAGTCCAGACCTGGGCTTGCAGGCTTCTGTCAACATTTCTTTGTTTAAGGAATTCCACGGGACGGAACCATGAACGATCCCCAGGGTGGATGGAGAGAAAGTAGTGGCCCACACTTTCCACGTGTCCAGTTCTGCACTCTCGGAGGGGTTTACCTACAGAGGCTTATTTTTGTTTGTTTGTTTTTGTTTGTTTACTGTAGGCCCATGTGTTTGTGTCTGTACTTGTGTCTGACCCATGGCTAAAGCTAGAGCACTGGAACTTGTGGTTCTTGTTTGTGCATCTGTGTGTGAGGGAAACCTTTGCCCTTCTCCACACAGGAAAAGCAATTGGCCACGTATGATGATCTGTCTGTGTACCTGTGATTGGCAGTGTTGAGGGAAACTGGGTTAACAGATCACAGGAACCTGTCACTTGTACTTGTTATGGGGATCTCAGGAAAAGGAAAAGAAATACAAATAGGCATCAAACTAACAATTAGCCTGTTCTAAAAATGAATCTGGGATTTTTTTTTTTTAAGATTTTATTTTTGGGGCACCTGGTGGCTCAGTTGTTAAGCATCTGCCTTTGGCTCAGGTCATGATCCCAGGGTCCTGGGATCGAGCCCCACATCGGGCTCCCTGCTCCGCGGGGAGCCTGCTTCTCCCTCTCCCACTCCCCCTGCTTGTGTTCCTTCTCTCGCTGTCTCTCTCTCTGTGTCAATAAATACATAAAATCTTAAAAAAAAAAAAAGATTTTATTTTTAAGTAACCTCTACACTCAACGTGGGGCTTGAACTCACAACCCCGAGATCAAGTGCCAGAGGGTCTATTGACAGAGCCAGCCAGGTGCCCCGAAGCCAGAAGTTTTTTATTTTTTTATTTTTTTATTTTTTTTAAAGATTTTATTTATTTATTTGAGAGAGCGAGAATGAGAGAGAGAGAGCACATGAGAGGGGGGAGGGTCAGAGGGAGAAGCAGACTCCCTGCTGAGCAGGGAGCCCGATGCGGGACTCGATCCCAGGAGTCCAGGATCATGACCTGAGCCGAAGGCAGTCGCTTAACCAACTGAGCCACCCAGGCGCCCGCCAGAAGTTTTTTAAAAATCAGGAACGGTAAGTCATGCAGACATGGAAACAATTGTCATGAGACATTTATACTCACAGATCTCTAGAAACAGGAGGCTAGGCATGCCACTCAGGGCCACATGGGGAAGCACCAGGACTGATCAGGAGACAGAAGCAGGGAGTACCACCCAAAGACTTTATTGTGCTTTTCATAGGAAGGAATGGGTGAGGCAGGGTAGATGCATTGAGTAAATTTAGCATTGGGTGTTTTGAGTAATTTTGGTGGGCTTTGGGCTATAGTCAGTCCCTAGTTGTCTGGTACCCAGCCCTGAGGTGATTTAGGGCAGGGGAAATACTGGTGTGGTGTGTGAGGGTTTTGTTTTTGTTTTTTTTTTTTTTTTTAATCCTGTGAAGGGGAAGGTGATGTTAGGGCTCCAGGAAATTGAGTCTATAGGTTCCTGGAGGTCTGGCTATTATTAAGATCCTGTTTTTCTTGTAAAGTTGTAACAAACTTTAGTTTGTCGTAACATCAGTTTCTTGTAACAAACTGATGGAGTTTCATGTCCTGCATGACTGTGATCTTTTTTTTTTTTTTTTAACAGAGAGGGAGACACAGCGAGAGAGGGAACACAAGCAAGGGGAGGGGGAGAGGGAGAAGCAGCCTTCCCGCCGAGCAGGGAGCCCGATGCGGGGCTCGATCCAAGGACCCTGGGATCATGACCTGAGCCGAAGGCAGACGCTCAACAACTGAGCCACCCAGGCGCCCCTGTGAGGGTTTGATAAAAAAAAAAAAGATGGTCAGGTGTAGGCTCTGAACTGGTTGGTTTGTATATCAAAGGCACTCTTATAGAGGAATGTTTGCTCTCTAGGAATTGGCTAGCCCTGGGAGGGCCAGTCCATCCAGGATCAAGGCCTCAAATGCCAATTTTGAATTTGATGACAGGAAATAAGAAAATATAGTCAATACACAGTCATAAAAAAGTACTAAGATGAACTGCTATGAAGCATTTTCAAAATTTGATAGATGAATGCAGAATTATATCTGGATCCACATTCACCAATACTCTCAGGAGAGGTGACTCCTTGAACAGATAAGACTGATTTGATATGGGGACGCCTGGGTGTATCATTCCGTTAAGCGTCTGCCTTCAGCTCAGGTCATGATCCCAGCGTCCTGGGATTGAGATCGAGCTGGAACCCGAATCACATCCAGCTCCCTGCTCAGTGGGGAGTCTGCTTCTCCCTCTCCTGCTCCCCCTGCTTGTGCTCTCTCTCTCTCTCAGTCAAATAAATAAATAAAATCTTAAAAAAAAAGACTGATTTGATAATTTTGGTTTAAAAACAGCTCTATGGCTTCATCTTCATTTTATCACAGTGTGGGGTGTAATATAAATGTACATCTCATCTTAGGTAAGATTCGGGGTTTTTTGTTTTGTTTTCTTTAGAAAGCTTAATTAATTTCAACTTTCTAATTTTTTGGTTTTATGGGTTAGACAAATTATCATTGTTTCCAGAAAGTATTTAAGATTATGAGAATGCAAATATGTGCTTTCAACTAAATTGAATTGTAATAATGAATGCATTGATAAGAAAGAAAAAAAATGGTTGGTTTTTGTGAATTTCAGACAATGCTTCAAATCCTTTATACTTCATTACTTCCCCTTCAAGTGTTCATGGAAAATTTCCAATTGTCATCTCTCCGACAAACTTTAATAGCAAGGATTGTGTTATTTCGTAATTGCAACTTAAACATAATTTTCAAGCTACTCAAAAAAACTAAGACTTTTTTTTTAAAGATTTTATTTATTTATTTGGGACTCAGTCCCAGGATCCTGGGATCATGACCTGAGCCGAAGGCAGACATTTAACCGACTGAGCCACCCAGGCGCCCACCTAAGGCTTTTTTTTTAAAGTAATTTCTACACCAAACGTGGGGCTTGAACTCACAACCCGAGATTAAGAGGCTCACGCTCTACCTAGACTTTAAGATTAATATTACAGAATATTCAGTTAATTAATGAGAAATCTTTGGCTGCCTGAAATATATTTTAAGAACTTTGAAATTCACAGAGAAGCAGAGAGAAAAGAACTGGATCACCAAGCATAGATTTTTGTTTTGTTTTGTTTTGTTTTTTTAAAGCACCAATGAAGAGGAGAACCTGGGTGGCTCAGTCAGGTATCCAACTCTTGATTTTGACTCAGATCATGATCTAAAGGTTGTGAGATTGAGCCCTGTGTTGGGCCCCACAATCAGTGTGGAGTCTGCTTGAGATTCTCTCTCTCCTTTTCCCTCTGCCCCTCCCGCAATTATGTGCGCTCTCTCTCTTAATCAATCAATAAATAAAATCTTTAAAGTGCCAATAAAGAGGTAAATTTAATATGGTATATACTTTGTCATGTAATGTAAGGTTAATTATATTTTATTTTTTATTTTTATGTTTTTTAAAAAATATTTTATTTATTTATTTGAGAGAGAGAGAGTGAGAGAGAGAGAGCAGGAGAGGAGAGAGGGTCAGAGGGAGAAGCAGACTCCCCGCTGAGCAGGGAGCCCGATGTGGGACTCGATCCCGGGACTCCAGGATCATGACCTGAGCCGAAGGCAGTCGCTTAACGAACTGAGCCACCCAGACGCCCTATTTTTATGTTTTTAAGTTATGTTTTAAAGCTAAGATTGTCATTTAAGTTTGTACATAACTGTATATGTTTAAATAAATATATATACATACGTATAAATATTAAAATGAATAAGCAAAATAAATTATGTATGATGAAGAGAAGATGCATGGTTCAAAATTGATCTGCTTCTCACCAATGATAGTAAGAAATTATTTACCATCTGTGTAATCTGCCTAGAGAGCACAGATGATTTATATCAACTGAATATTCCTCCTCAGAAGCCCATTAATTTTGGTGTTTTTTTTTTTTAAAGATTTATTTATTTAGGGGCGCCTGGGTGGCTCAGTCGGTTGAGTGACCAACTCTTTTGATTTTGACTTGGGTGGTTATGTCAGGGTCATGAGGTCGAGTCCCGGGTCAGCTCTGCGCTTTGTGCAGAGTCTGCTTTCCCTTGCCTCCCCTACTTGCATTCTCTCTCTCTCTCAAATAAATAAGAAACTTATTTATTTATTTGAGAGAGAGAGCAAGCATTGGGGGAGAGAGAATCTCAAGCAGACTCCCCAGTGAGTGTGGAGCCTGACATGGGGCTGGATTCCACGACCCTGAGATCACTACCCAAGCTGAAATCAAGAGTCTGATCCCAACTGACTGAGCCACACAGGTTCCCCAATTTTTGGTGCTTTTGAACCAACATCAAAACGTCCTCACTTCTGGGGGCTCCTGGGTGGCTCAGTCAGTTAAGTGTCTGCCTTCGGTTCAGACCCATGATCCCAGGGTCCTGAGATCGAGTCCCACATCGGGCCCCCTGCTCAGCTGGGAGCCTGCTTCTCCCTCTCTCTCTGCAGCTCTCCCTGCTTGTGCCCTCTCTCTCTGTCAAATAAATAAATAAAATCTTTTAAAAAAATGTTCCTCACTTCTGAAAGAGCTATATTCCATCACGATGATGATACTTTTTGCTCTGTTTATTTGAAAATACTGCACTGTTACTCTTAGTAGTCAGCCAGTTACCAAAAGTCTACTTTCTTGCTTTGTAAAAGGAAAGATGCTAGAAATAATTAGGTATGTTTGGTAATCTCCATGTTTTAACGCTCATCTGATAGTGAGAGCTGTTGTGTTTCTCAAGCTCACCATACGGGAAGAACCGTCAACAAAAAAAGAGATCAACTCTCCTGAGTCAATTAGGAACAGGTAAAGTGTAACTTCAGCGATGGTTGACCTTCCAGGATGAGAAGAAGCAGACGGTGTTCAGGTGCATAGACAGACACAATAACTCAACAAATTAATTTTTAAAAATTTTTCCCATGTTTAAAATTCTCTTGCTAACCAATAGCAACTGTAACACACCTTTATGGGATGGATTAGAAGGACCTTGAGATTTGTCAATGCCCTCAAAGACCACAATACATTATTAACTCAGAATTATTATGAAGTGCTTATATATTATACCCAGTGGAGAAGTCTACTCTTCTTCATTTTGGGATTGTTGGTTGGTCACTGTAATAAACTAACCAGTCATTCAGTTTTGTCATTAGCAACTGGTTTCTGCTATCCTTTCACTTTGACTAAAAACCTTTGTTATGAGCCATAGGTCAGAAATTGAGTCTTTTGAAAGAAATATTAAAAGGATAAGTAAAGGACTCTACCAGGTGCTCTTAATAAGTGACACTACAAGGAACAGACTTACGGGTGCAGACTCCCCAGTATGACTTCTGGGAATCTAAAGTATTATCCACACATGAACAGGATGTATATGCAAAGATGCTGTGGTAGGGGCACCTGGCTGGCTCAGTTGGTGAAACATGCAACTCTTAATCTTGGAGTTGTGAATTCGAGCCCCATGTTGCGTGTGGAGATTGCTTAAAAATAAAATCTTTTTTTTTCCCCCCAAAGATTTTATTTATTTATTTATTTGAGAGAGAGAGAGAGAGAGAGAAACAGCATGGGAGGGGATAGGGTCGGGGGGAGAAGCAGACTCCCCGTTGAGCCGGGAGCCAGATGTGGGACTCGATCCCAGGACTCTGGGATCATGACCCGAGCCAAAGGCAGTCGCTCAACCAACTGAGCCACCCAGGCGCCCTAAAAATAAAATCTTAAAAAAAAAAGAAGATGCTGTAGCGGGCTATACAAAGTTTGCCCAGTTTCATTCAACCCTTATTCCTTCTTAAGATAGATATCTATGAAACTGAATTTATCTATTGAATGAAAAGTCTTCCTAACTCTGGCTCACATGGCATGGCTGGAGGCCTCTCCTGCAGAGTGTGGACTTCCTGGCACTCACTTCTGGCCATCTCCTAACCAAAGTAGGATATTCCTTCAGGAAGGGTCTCCCCTGGACAGCAAGAGCAATTTCAGCATGTCTGGATACACTCTATCAGCCAGGGCTTAGAGGTTGCCAGGAGATGGAACCACCCCATTTATTTTAACAGACAGTTTGAACTAAATTATTGTAAACTAGTGGTAACAAGGTAGTTGACAAGGCAAAAATAGAATACTAACTTATTGTGGATGTAGCAACTGCCAGACACATCTTTCACCCCTAAGGCTGAGGGAACAAAGGAAAGAGGCTGGAACTGCTGCCACTTAGAACTTGGACAAGGGTTTCTGCGGAGCTGGAACTCAGCCTCTGAGGGGGGGCTGCTGCCTGAACACTCCCGGTGTCTCCAAGGGGGCTGCGGAAGGTGATTCTGCTGCTCCCTGGAAGGAGCTGCCACTGCCAGGTGCAGATGCATTGCTGGTGTGACACTGTCAGGACCAGGTAGCAATCAGAAGAAGCAAACCCTGCGTCCTTACTCCAGCCTTGCAGGTTCCCACAGTAGAGTCTATTAGGGAGCAGTTGGCAAAGGAGAAAGTGTATGTAGTCCCAGAGCTAGTAGCTTAGTAACGGGCACATCCAGCTTTTCCTTTTTTCTTTCTAATTTTCTAGCAAATGAACTAGAGGTGTCATTTCTTTACACTTCTCCTATTTGCAGTTATTTTCCCCTTCAAGGGTTCAGGCTTTTGGTTTTGATAATATTCGATTATCTTCTCTATGCAAGGCAACCTTCCTGTCCCTATTATAGAAGCTGGGGCTTTTCGCTCATCAGGTACTGTAATATATCACAGCCTTCCTATTTAGGCCCTAAGGTCTTTTTTTTTTTTTTTTAAAGATTTTATTTATTTATTTGAGAGAGAGAGAGAATGAGAGATAGAGAACACAAGAGGGAAGTGGGTCAGAGGGAAAAAGCAGACTCCCTGCTGAGCAGGGAGCCCGATGTGGGACTCGATTCCGGGACTCCAGGATCATGACCTGAGCCGAAGGCAGTCGCTTAACCAACTGAGCCACCCAGGCGCCCTAGGCCCTAAGGTCTTTAAGAAGAAGTGATATGTACCACCCCCCATAGTGTTGGTACAGGGCTAGGACCACAGAAGGGCTGAAAACTTACAGAATGACTGGCTGATAGATGGATAATGTGGTTTTACTTAAAAGGACTCCTTTCTAGTCATCCATCATCTTTGCTTTCCCGCTCACACACACCCAGGCCTCCCCTCCGCATTCCACATGAGCCAGTCAAGAATGATCATCTGCTTCATCTCTAGGCTGGCACAGGGTGATCATTTGCTCAAATGACTAGGTAAAAGCACATCTGCTGTCATTAAGCTTGGAAACAGGAGGGCTGCAAAAGGAAAGGAATTCTAGCAAGCTCACCGGGGTAGGCTTGCGATAATGGCTGGTATTGCCTAAATACCAAGAAAAACACCCAGGGGGAAATTTCATGACCTGGGACTCCCTGCAGTCAATCCACAGCTATGTAGCTGATTTCATCCTTACAGAACACAGTATCCACTTCTTGACTGCACTGTAAGGGCAGGGTGCACTGCTTCCTGGGAGGATTCTATGGCCCCGAGACCCAAGAATAGGAAACATCACTTAAAATCACTTTGAACACAACAAGATCAGGCTTCCTTAAAAACTTCTCACTGGAAACAAGCCAAGTGTCCCTCAATGATGAATGGATAAACCAAATGTAGTATATCCATATTATGGAAACTTGTTCAGCAATAAAAACAAATAAAATACTGATTCCTGCTTTACAACATGGATGAACCTGAAAAACATTATGCCATGAGAAAGAAATCAGCGACAAAAATCATGTATCGTACGATTCCACTTACATAAAATGTCCAGAATATGGGTTTTGCAGGGCTCCCCCTATAGAAGTTTGCAGGCAGCCTTTATTTCACCTGCGAATTGGAAGGTCTACCTCAGTCCCACTCCCAGGTATGTATGTGCTCTGTCCCCCTAGCCAACTGTGATATTTCTTCCAGTAGAGATGATCGTCCATTTAGACTATAAGTTGCTGAAAGACAGATCATGTTTTCTCCATCTCTCTTATTATATGTTCCATATGTAGAAAATGTAGACAAACTGCTTCCCTTTCCCCTAATTAGATAGGAGGACAAAAATGCAGCTCCACCAAAATCCTACGCTGAGTTTGAGCCATTTATTTTCATTTTTAAAGATTTAATTAATTAATTAGTTAATTAGCTAACTAATTAATTTAGAGGGTACGTGAGTGGGAGGAGGGGTAGAGGGAACGAATCCCAAGCAGACTCCATGCTCAGGGCAGAGCCTGATGCGGGGCTTGATCCCACGACCTGGAGATCATGACCTGAGCTGAAACCAAGATTCTGCCACCCTGGGCGCCTGGGTGGTTCCGTCGGTTAAGCGTCTGCCTTCGGCTCAGGTCACGATCCCAGGGTCCTGGGATGGAGTCCCGCGTCGGGCTCCTTGCTCAGCAGGGAGCCTGCTTCTCCCTCTCCCTCTGCTGCTCGCCCTACTTGTGCTCTCTCTCTCTCTCTGTCAGATAAATAAATAAAATCTTTAAAAAAAGAAAAAAAGAGTCTGCCGCTTAACCGACTAAGCCACCCAGGCTCTCCTGGATCCACTTATTTATTTTTTTAAAGACTTATTTACTTATTTTAGAGAGATAGAGAGAGAGCATGCATGCTTCTGAGAGGGAGGAGGGGCAGAGGGACAGACTCTCAAGCAGACTCCGTGCTGAGTGTGGAGCCTGATGCAGGGCTCCATCTCACGACCCATGAGATCATGATGTGAGGAGAAACCAAGAGTCAGCTGCTTAACCGACTGAGCCATCCAAGTGGTCATCCACTTATTTTTAAATAGATGGAAGCGAATGCTGGCTCCATATCCTTTCAAAAGAGCAGGGCACAGGAATTCCTATCCAACATAGTTAAGGAAAGGCACAGTCCAGTAACCAGGAACTTTTTGCTTTTATATCCTTTGATTGGGCTGAAGTACAGAGCACTTGAACTTTCTCCTCCTTGCCTTTCTACTTTTTGCCGCCTCCGAATTCAATTCAGACTTCCAGAAGCTTCAGTCCAAAGGGAGCCAAGGAGATGGAGAGTTGTATGTGCCAAGCAGGGGTCATGTGCCCATCACTGGGACTACAGACCTTGGGCATCTCACCAGAATTAGAATAATCTGTCAGGGCTCCAAACAGCTCGCTATGCTCTGTCCCCTTTTGCTTTGATGATTAGTTATCTAATACTGTGTAACACATCATCCCTAAACTTATCGCCTAACAACAGTACATATTTATTATCTCTAGCTTAGCTGAGTGGTTGGGCTCTGCATCTCTTGTAAGGTGGCAGAATCAGGATGTCAGTCAGGGCTGCAATCATCTGAAGGCATGACTTGGGTGGAGGATTGACTTCCAGGTTGGCTCCCTCACATAGGTGGCAAGCTCATGCTAGCTGTTAGCAGAAGGCCTCTATTCATCACTACAGGGACTTCTCCATAGGGCTGCTTGAGCATCTTCACCACATGACAGCTGGCTTCTGCTAGGGTAAGTGATCCAAGACAGGGCACAGGGCAGAAACCGTAATGTCTTTTATGACCTTGCCTCAGAAGTCACATTCTGTCATTTCCACAATATTCTACTGATCAGACAGGTCAGCTCATGGTATGGGAGGGGACTATACAAGGGTGTGAATATCAGGAGGCAGAATCATCATGTAGCCATCTTGGAGGCTGGCTATCACATAAGCCATAAGATAAAGGGCAGTTTCAATTGAATTAAGTGGGAATTCCTCTCTATGTCCCCCAACACAAACCCCAAATCCTGACTGGGATACCTCCAAAGAGGCATACTGCACCTCTCTGCAGAGGATCCAGGGTGATGAGGAGGGATTAGACAGAAGGAAGAAAAGCCACTGAAGATAGTCTAAGAAGGATTCAGTCTCACCCATCAGAAAGAAAAAAAAAGAAAGGACTTGATTAGAGTCTATAAATCAGAAAAGGGCTGGAAGAAAGCCCATTTTTCCAAATTATGGGAGAATAGAGGGGCGGCTCCCTTTTTAAAGCCAGAAAGTTGTAGGAACAAAGCTTCCCTCCAATGAATCTCAGTATCCTGCGGTGACCCAGACTGAGAATGTAGACACCACCTTCTGAGAGGAGGTCAAAAAGTTCAGCATGTTTCCTCCAAACTGCTCCTTGGTAGTCTCCCCAGGTTTGAAACCCTGCCCTGGAGGTGCCATACACACACTATCTCAAGTGGCCCTGAGACTTGGTCTTACTTACGCTGAAGTCCCAGGTGGCCTTGTTAGCATAGAGCAACTGAAGGTAGCTCGGCAGGGCCGCTCGGCAGGGCCACTCGGCAGCTGTTTTCTTTCTCTGTTGTTTTAGTTGGTAGGTTTGGTCCTGAGGTTGCCTGGGTGGGGTTGTCTCACTAGACTAGACCAACTCTACAGATCTGGCTCAGATTTGAGGTGGGGGCTGGATCTCCCTCTTCTACATAGTTGTGGCTTTGAGACACCAGAGTTTTACAGTGAGGGGTGTGTGTGTGTGTGTGTGTGTGTGTGTGCGCGCTGGGTTCCTAAAACTCCAGTTGCTGTTTCCAGTCTGGATATCATAGAGAAGTTATTGCCAACTGAATTATACTTTGGTTGAGTATTTGTGTTTATATTTAGTATAAATAAAGTTGATTCAAATGACTTGTGTCATGAGTAGGAATGCAAAGTTTGGGAAGAAAATAAGGGGAAAAGGGAGAAATCTCTTCCTTCCCAAAGTTCTTGGACTTTTTTGTCCCTGTGATTCCAAGTTGCGTTTTCTGATTCATGTCCACATGTGCCTTCTTTGTTCCCTGGACCAGGATGGAGGTGCTTGTGCTACCGGCAGCCACTTGGTGCCTCTTCAGGTGCAGGAGGCTGAATCTCTTTATGATGCTTTGGGATCACTGTGGCTGCTTCTGAATCGCGGAACTTAAGAGTTGTGCGCTGGTCATAAGAAAGTCCTGGGCTTAATCCTGCTTCTGTCCTCAGCCAGCCTTGTAAACCTGAGCAGGTCTTTCAGCTTCTCCGAGCATCAGTTTCTTTGTTGAGCTCAGAGGTGGTAAGACCTGTCCTGCTAACCTCACAGGCTTGTGGGGAGAACTGACTGGGATAATGAAGGTGAAAGTGGGGTAGGTGTGTATGCTATTATTCTTTTTATCAGATATAAGTGAATAAGTACATGTCAAGCCACCAAGCCACCACAGTGCAGTTGCCTGCTGTTTGTCACTGAGCCTTGCTCATCTGACCAGAATGGGTGCTTGTTGGTATCTCCCACCTGCCATAATAATGGCTCCAAATCTGGCAGGGCTAGGGCCAGGTTTCGTGGGGTTTAAACAGATACAGTTTGGGGATACCCTCTTTAAGGGAAAGAAAGTGAACATAGGGCTTGAGCTCTCCAAGGTATTGGAAAGGGCTCATGTAAGTAGGGGACCCTGAAACTTCTTTAGCTTCAAGATAATTCTGCCCTCTGGCTTTCTGGTCTTGATGCAAGTCTGAGATCTGAGCATCTTTGGGAGCAAGCCAAGATTCAAAACACCTTTCTTCCATTGCATTTTCTGGACTGGGAACTTCAGGAGCCTTCCCAGATGCTGAAGCTAAATTCTACCGTGACACACTCTGAGCAGCCCCTGCCTGGTCGTTCCCTGATTCACTCAGGGATGGCTCTTCCTCTGGTCATGATCTCTACCCCAGAGATCCTTGCCAGGCCTCAGTCTCTAATTTCACAGGTGGAGAAAATGTGGCTGAGAGATGGGCAGTGACTCATCTGAGGTCATACAGCCTTTGAACAGCAGAGCTTAGAGAGGAAACCAGAGCCCCTAAGTCCCATTTCGACCCTCTCTCCACCATGCCCCCTTGAATACTAGCCTTCTGGAAGCTACTCTTGACTGTCACCTAATTGTCCATCAGGAATCTGCTGCCAGTGAACCAGTTTTGTAGTCATTTATGCTTCCAACTGGGGACAGCCTGTGTTCGCTCACCGCTGGCAGACAGGTTGGCCTCTGACTCGGCCAGTGTGGACTCTTGCAGCCTTGTCTTAGCTCTCTCCAGGGGTCTGGCAGCACGGACCAAAGGTCAGCCCCAAACAGTTCCTTCACCCAAGACTTGCGCATAGGGTTTGCACCTGATATACTACCTGTGTGTGTCCTCAGGCCCTGGCACCTGTCCCTTGGTATTGGTTCTGACACACAGTTCCTGTTCGTGCTCTCCACCTTTTCCCTAGAAACTGACCCTTTAGGTTGATCTTGCCTTTGGTTTTTGTTGTTGTTGTTTGTTTGGTTTTTTTAGGTTGATCTTGCCTTTGGTTTTTGTTGTTGTTGTTTGTTTGGTTTTTTTAGGTTGCTCTTGCCTTTGAGTGTGACCTTTGGTTGCCTCTGGCCCACATATCTCCAGCAAGCGACCACCCCAAGTACACCAGCACCTGCCCCTGTGCTCCAGTCAGAGCACTGATTCAGCCAAAACACTACACTGAGGGGTCCGCTGAGGTGTGGGGAGAGTATGTACCTGTGTGTAAGGAGTCCACTGTTCCCTGGGCAGGCTCAGCTCTGACCCAGTCTATCCCAATGACCCTAGACGGTAGGAAAGTCAGGGGCCTCAAGCCACATTTGTCCCTCTAGGCCTAGGGCTGACGCTCCGATACCAACAAACTATTGGTTAGAATACTGAAGTGCCTCCATATCAGTGGGGAAATGGCTGCAGCTCCATGTCCCCTGAGGACTCCCTTCCTGACCCCTTGGCCCCTCTGCCACACTCCCCAGGACCTTCTCAGGATCCACAAAATAAAGGGTTGGTTGGCCCTTGGCCTATTAGGAGGTCTCCAGGACCCTGTCCTAGTTCTAAGGCCCGCGTGTCCTGATGTGGGAGTCCGGCCATTGTGATGATTCAATATTCTGAATATCATACCCACTTGAGCTAACCCTGAGCCCACTCTTCTGCTACTAAATGGACCCCCTGCAGCCTGGTTTCTGACATGAGGTTCCAGCTCCACCTTCACTCCTTTCCCTGGCTGTGTGTACCTGCTGACACCTAACTACAAGGACAGGGATCTAGACAGTCTTCCCAGGAAGGACTTTTGTAGCCCAGCTTAGTCCTGCCTGGGGCCCTACTATCTGAAAGATTGTTCTAGAGCTGACTGACGAGTGATCGCAGGTCTCTGGAACCATGTTGAAGACCCCCACCTGGGCTTGGCTATATCTCTGACCCTCTGGGTTCTACAGCGCCTCTACTCTGCAGGTGGTTCCGGTTCGGATCCTAAGCCTTTGCAGCCTGCCCTGTTTCACCGCAGGTAACTGGACTGGGCCTGACAGTGTGTCCAGATAGGTCAGGGAGGGACAAGGAGGGGCAAAGCATTCCCTCCACCACCTTTAAGTGCCCCCACCCCCACATGTACACAAAGGCAGCCAACCAGCCCCCTTCCTGTACTTTCCATCTTCACTGAGATGCACACTCAGCCTGTACTCTCTGGTCTGTGTACGTCCCTTCCCTTCCTGATGCCCACTCCCACGGGGCCTGGATCCCAGCCAGCAGCCAGGCAAAAGAGCATCCGATAGACTGTGGCCGAGGGTGGCTGAGTGTGTTGTTCCTGAAGTCTGCCTATTCCCTTCCTTCCTCAGCATTGAAAATGAGGCTTGAAGGAGCGCCTGGGTGGCTCAATCGTTGCCTCTGGCTCAGGTCACGATCCCAGGGTCCTGGGATCGAGCCCTGCATCAGGGCTCCCTGCTCTGCGGGAAGCCTGCCTCTCCCTCTCCCACTCCCCCAGCTTGTGTTCTCTCTCTCGCTGTGTCTCTCTCTGTCAAATAATAGATAAAATCTTAAAAAAAGAAAAGAAAAGAAAAGAAAATGAGGCCTGAAGAAAGAAACAGAGACTTGGAGCACTAATGGTGTATTTAAGGCATTGGTGTGGAAGATATTTGGGAAGGAGTTTTCACTTCCGAAGTCCGTAAACGACATCATGCAGAGAACTGTCTGTTCCCCCAGGTATAGAAACAGGCCTATCTGAGACCAGAGAGTAAAACAAAACAAAACAGAGAGAGAGAGAGAGAGAGAGAGAGAGAGAGAGAACTTTTTTTTTTTTTACATAACCTGAGCAAGGCATTTATCTAAGCACTTTGCAATCATTTTCTCATTTTTCTTTTCCTCCAAGAGACAGATTGCCACGGAGTTTCAGATGTGTGAGGAACCCAAGGCAGAGCGATCTGGGCCAGCATTCCTCTTGCCCTTCCTCCTTGGTGAGAGTGTTCTGATTTCATTTGGGATGGCAACGTACCCAGAGGAAAGTCTCCGTTTCCCAGGCTTCTTTGCACTGTGACTAAATCTGGCCAACAAGATTTAAGCGGAAATGTTTCATAGGAGTGGCATTCTTGTATCCCTCCCCCTCTCCTCTTACTGCCTGGAACTCACAGGTATCACTGGCTGGAGTTCCAACAGCCATAGTGGACCTAGAATGGAAGCCGTGCATGGCAGAAGAGAGAGACTGAAGGAGCCTAGATCCCCATGGAATCTTCACAGCAGCTGAGAACATTTATGCGAAACAATACAAACTTGTGTGTTTAAGCTATTACAGTTTCTATTTCTTGAAGATGAACAAAATTCTTAACTGATACAGGATCTTGGAAATCAGTGACTCAACAGATGGTGCCAGGAAAACTAGATATCCATTTGCAAAAGAATGAACTGGACCCTATACAAAAGTTAACTCAAAATGAGTCAAACGTAAACACAAGAGCTAAGACTATAAAAGTCTTAGAAGAAAACACAAATGAAGACTCCATGACATTGGACTTGGCAGTGACTACTGGGCTAGACACTACACTTACAAAAGAACAAGTAAACAAACTGGACTTCACCAAAATTAAAAACTCTTATGGATCAAAGGGAACTATCAACAGAGGAAAAAGGCAACCTGCAGAATGGGAGAAAATATTTGCAAATCACCCATCTACTAAGAATAAACATCAAGAATATACAGAACTCCTAAAACTCAATAGCAAACACCAAGCAAGTCAATTCAGAAATGGGCAAAGGACCTGAACTGGCATTTTTCCAATGAAGATACACAAATGGCCAATAAGCACACAGAAGGATGCTCAACATCATTAATCACAGGGGAAATAGAAATCTTAATCACAACAAGATACCACTTCACACCCATTAGGATGACTGCTTTTGGAAAAACAGAAAACAAGTGTTGGTGTGGATATGAGGAACATGGAACTTTTGTGCATTACTAGTGGGACTGCAGCAGTGGAGCAGCCACTAAGGGAAACAACACAGTGCCAGGAAAACTGTATATCCACATGCAAAAGAAACAGTAACAAAAGAAAGAAATTAAATATACCATTTGATTCCATAATTCTACTTCTGGCTATATATACAGAAGAACTGAAAGTAGGACTGGCAGAGGTATTTGTACAAGCCATGTTTACAGCAGCATTATTCACAATAGCCAAAAGGTAGAAACAACCCAAATTCCACCAGTGGATGAATGGATAAACAAAACATGGCATAATGGAATATTATTTAGTCTTACAAAACAATGACATTTGAACACATGGATAAACCTTGAAGACATCATGCTAAGTGAAATAAGCCAGACATAAAAGGAGAAATGTGAAAAGAACAAATGAGTCCACTTGTATGCAGTATCTAGAGTAGTCGAATTTGTTGAGACAGAGGAGAGTGGTGGTTACCAGGGAGCTGGGGGAAGGGAGTAATGGGGAAGTATTATTTTAAATGGCTACGGAGTTTCAGTTGAGGAGGATGAAAAAATGAGATCAATGGTGGTGATGGTTGTACAACAATGTAAAAGTACTTAAGGCCACTGAATTGTACATTTAAAAATGGTTAAAATGGTAAATTTTATATTGTGTATATTTTGCTACAATAAAAAAATATTAAGTTTAAATAAATCAATAAATCTAGAGTCCAAACCCCTTATCGACAGATGAGTTGAGAACTTGTTTCGTCCGAATCACACAGCTCCTGGAGCAGCTGAAAGAAACAAACCTGAGTATCCTCCATCTGCACCTAAGCCCTGCCCCAAGGCCCTTTGGTGGAACAGGTTTCATCACCTGCCCTACCTCTGCAACCTAGAAACACTTTTAATTCGTTGATTACACATCTGGGGTTTCCACCTTGGAAACTGTTTTCCCTTATATGCAGGGGTGGGAATAAAAAGGGGGTGGGGATGGGGGCTGAGGTCCAGCCTGAGGCCCTCTCTATGGGTAGGTAAAGTTTAGGACACCTGCTCTAAGTAGGTGAGTAAGGTAGCTGCCCTTTCTTTCGAGGGGATGAGGAATTTTGTAGGAACTCTGGTGGTGAATGGGCTCCTTGTTCTCCTCTAGAGCTAGTTCTGAGGTCAGAGGTTCTCCACTTCACTTTCCTGCCCCCAACATCCCTTTCCCCTCACACACTACATCTGCCACCAGCTGTTGGGGTCTCTTGGGTATTTGGCAACCCTAGCTAGATTAGAAATTCTCTGAAAGCAGGGATCACATCTTTGCAAACACTACCCTCTCTCGCCCCATCCCCAACCCTCCCCTCAGCATCTGCCAAGCATGTCACCCAGGGGCCGCCACTCAGTAGTCCCCAGGGAACTTTGGCTGCTTCATGCTTCCAGGCACCTTAGAGACATGCCTGGTTGTTCTCAGGTAACTTCGGAGGTCCAGGAAGGCCAAATCTGGGACAGCTGGGGAGAACTTGGGTGGAGTCTAGGAGTGGGCAGCATGTCGGTGCAGGGTCCAAGCCATGGGTGATGAGGGCCTGTCACAGACCCTGGGAGACAGGCCTGAAAGCCCGGTGAGATGGTCTTGAAAGCTGTCATCTTTCATAGGGAAAGAGCCAAATATTGGGGATAGGGTAGGACTGACTTCACAGTCAGTGATTGTGGCCTGTGGCCACGAATTGGCCTATGGCCAATTTCAGGCCCAGGACTGCCTCCACTGGTCTGGTCACATGTGGGGTGGATTTCCTCCAACTTTGCCCTGACCTTCCCCATGTCTCCAAGGTTGGAGGATGATGGCAGGAGGAGGAGAATGAGGGTTTATGGAGTGCTGGCCAAGCCCCATCACCCACTGCTTCGATCAGAGCCAGCCATTCTTTTCCTCTACCTCTTGCCCCGGGACTGAGCCTCTGGGCCAGAATCAGTTTCCATCTTTAAACAGAGACCTGTTTGGAAACTTGTAAAAACAACCTGGCTCCCGCCTTTCTTTCCTGTACTCTTCTAAGGTCTTATCAAGAAAAACTGTGAAAGACTGTGAAAGGGGCAAAAATCCTTGGGCACCTTTTCAACAGAATGTCAGGCACTGTCTAGACTGTTGCCTGGACTACAGGACCCTTCTGGAGTTGTGTGATTCCACAGGGATCTGCGCCTTTTATTGTTGATGACGCTACATCTCTGTAGCGATAGAAGTTTACTTACTTACGCACGGCTGATGCTGAGACACGGATTCCTGTTCTAGGAATGTGAAGGAAGATGCCACTTCTGCATCTCTCAGCAAATCCCCCCCGTATCCCTGATGGCCTATATATGGGTCTGCGTTCTGAATTCTCCCATGAGGGCGCCTGGGTGGCTCAGTCGGTTGAGCGACTGCCTTCGGCTCAGGTCATGATCCTGGAGTCCCGGGATCGAGTCCCGCATCGGGCTCCCTGCTCGGTGGGGAGTCTGCTTCTCCCTCTGACCCGCCCCCCCCTCGTGCTCTCTATCTCTCATTCTCTCTCTGTCTCAAATAAATAAATAAAATCTTTTTTTTTAAAATTTAGAGAGAGAGCACGAGAGGGAAGAGGGTCAGAGGGAGAAGCAGACTCCCCGCCGAGGAGGGAGCCCGATGCGGGACTCGATCCCGGGACTCCAGGATCATGACCCGAGCCGAAGGCAGTCGCCCAACCGACTGAGCCACCCAGGCGCCCTAAATAAAATCTTAAAAAAAAAAAAAAAACGAATTCTCCCGTGAACTGGCTATAACATCTTACTGGTTCCCTCATTAACTAATGAGGTAGACGAAGTTGAAGGCAGGTGTTCATTTTACATTTGCATAAGTCATGATTTAACTTTTTAAAAAATTATCCTTTACCAGTTTCAAATATCTGGCTTGTGCTTAAGCTGAAAGAACAGAGAGAAGGAGGAGAAAGAAGAGGGCAAGGAAGTAGGCAGGGTGGAAGGAGGAGTGGGAAAGGAGAGCAAGGAAGGAAAAGACAAGCCAAGAGGAGCATGATGGAGGGCCGAGCCGGGCCGGAGAAGGAGGGGAGGGAAGAGCAACGTAACAAGGAGGAAGTGAGAGAAAAGAATCTTCCTGTCCTGCAAACACACAAACGCTCTCCGTCTGCTAGAAGGAAATGTCTTTATTTTGAGTCAGCTGTGACAGGCCCTCTCAGGCTCTCTCAGTCTGAGAGGGAAATTATTTTCTGCCTGTTGTTTCCCAGGTCACCAGTTATATTAAGCCAAGGTCCCTTGGTGGCTGCCGTCTATAATTTTTCCACTCCTTACCCTTTTGAGTCAGGCCGCAAAATAAGGACATTTTGAAACTTGGACTCTTGGCGATCAGAAGGTGGAGATGTGGTCAGGGATACTCTCAGGTCTCATGGAGCTAGGCAGGGTGCTTATTGAGGGTCCTGCTTAGATCAGCAACAGGAAGGCAAGCAAAGCCCCCAGATTGCTCCCACGGGGGTTCAGACTCTAGCCTGGCCCACTGAGGAGACCTCACAGTTCCCAGGCCTTCCCCAGCTGCTCCCACAGTGCCTTGTCGGGGGCTAGAAGTGGCCGTTTTACCCTGAAATGCCTCCACTGGCCTGGCATGGCTCAGAAATTTAGAGAGTCAATTGTCATCATTCTAACAAGCCCCTTCATAATACGTCCTTCATCTATCTTTCCACCCTTACGTCCTGCCACACTGACCACACACCCTGCATGCCAGCCAGGCCAGCCTCCTCGCCACTCCCTGAACAAGTCAGATATTTTCGTGCCCCTGTGTCTTTGCTCTTGCTGTTCTCTCTGCTTGGAATGCCTTTTCCCTTTCTCCTCTACCTGGTGATGTCATACTCATGTTTTCCTCTCATTTCCAGGCAGAGTGAATTATTTCTTCCCTTGAGTTTTCATGTGTACTTTATATACATCTGTATTTAGACACAACACTCACCACTCTGGTTTGTAATTATTTGCCTGTCTGCCAGTCTGTTCTTCAAGGGCAAGAACCCAGGCTCATTCATGGGCTGCCCTGGTACTTGGCTCAGTACCAGGCTAGCACATTCATTCAGTCATTTCACAAATTTATTGAGTACTGACTATGTGCCAGGCTGTTTTCTAGGTTCTGGATAGTGAACATAACTGATAGAGTTCTCAGTTCTCACAGAACTTAACATTCTTGCTGGGGAGGCAGACAATATACAAGTAAACAAATACTGCAGGTAGTAATAGGTGCTAGAAGAAAATCAAGGGGGCTAAGGGCACAGAGAGGAGAGAGGGTGTTATTTTAGCTGAGGTGGTTGGGGAAAGGCCCTCTTGATAAGGTGGCATTCAAATAAACACCTGAAAGAAGTGAGGGAGTGGGCCATGTGGGTATCTGGGAAACGGCATTCCAGGCAGAGGGAAAAGCAAGTGCGAAAGTCCTCAGACGGGACTGTGTCTATGTTCAAGGGCAGCAGCAAGGGCTAGAGTACGCCAGAGTAGTGAGTGATGGGAAGAGCTATAGGAGAGCGGCTCCAAGAAATAAGAAGCAGGGGGCCAGAGAACTTAGAGCCTTCAGGCCAACGTAGAAACTTCAGCTTTTATTCCAGGTGAGCTGGGGAGCCACTGCAGCCTTGCCCCAACCTGCATACATACAGGGCACACTCTTCTGCTTGAATCTGCTCTCCAGCTACACTACATCTACTCAAGTCCTCTTTGAGGAGAGAAGAGACAATTTAACTTATATTTTAGAGCATTCATGATCTTACATGACCTCCTGGCTACTCTTTGGAGAACAGACTATCCAGCATGGGTGCTCAAGAAAGTTATTGGTAATGTGGGACCAGATGCAAGTGGCCTTAGAGGACAATGGGAGCATGTCCTTGAGTGGACAGGAAATGCAAGCTAGCATCTACTCCCTTTAATCTATCTTCTCCTCCTACTTCTTCCTTAGAGAAGTATTCCCACTGATGCGGATGTTCTGCCCCTGGGCACTGAAGGAACCTGGAGAAACCAGGCAAAATTCACGGGAAGCAGAGACCCTGGCCCATTGAACTGAGAGATACGAATCTTGCTTCTAACGATTCACCCAAAAGTCAAGGCTGACTTCTTTAAGGAGGGAGGCCCACCCAGGGATTAATAAAAGGCAAGGCACGGTGAGAGAGACTAGGCTTTCACAACTCCAGCATGCCAGCAGTGTCTCTTCGCCCGGAGTCACCTTCAGGACGTCCCGGCAAGCGAGCACTAATAAAAGCTTGTCTGAGAGAAGGTATGAGACTTTGACCACCCACTCCATCCGGGCCCTTTCCCAAGTACATGTGGACTATCTTCACTGCTAAGATACCCAATAAAAATTGAAGAAGTCCCCTCTCTAGCCCTCCACGCTCTCTCTCCAAAGAGTGGAATCTCTAATGTTGGAATTTCAGGCGCCAGGGAAGGCCCTAGGGAGGGGATTTCCGGGAGCGCCTCTATTCTTATCACAAAAAAAGGCTTCTATTTCCACCTCCTTTCTCCCAGGGAGGAACGTGGAGACCTCGGACGCGTAGAGGTGGGCCCATGCTGGCGGCGGGGTTCAAGGGCCTGCCCGCCCCTGGGTCGGGTCGCGGCGCGCAGGGGCGGGGGCGCCGCGTGCAGTGGAGGCCGGCGCTCGGCAGAGGGCGCAGAGGGCCCGCTCGGTCGGCCCCGAGTCCCGGCTCCCGGGCCGGGGTGCACCCTCCCCCGCCCCGCCGCCTCCGCACCCCGCAGCGGAATCGCTGGCCCAGCCTCCGCGCGAGTGTGGGCACCGTCAGGAAGCGCCTTCCTAGGCCACCCTGCAGCCATCGTCCGCCCCCTTCCCCGGAGGCAGCTCATTTTCCGCTCAACCTAATCCCCGGTCTCCAGGCCGTCAGGGATGCGCCACACCCTCCACGGGCCAACCCTCTCCTCCGCCGTTCTTTCCCTTCCAGGTGTGGCCGGTGGGGAGGGGTGGTGGTCGGGAGAACGCGAGCCTGGGCCCCAGACCCTGAGGGTTAGCGACTTTGTGGGAAGAAGCTGCAGGTGAGAGCTCAGAACTGATTTCACCGCAGGCGCTGGCCCTCGGCCTGCTGGCGCTTGGGTGAGGGCTTAGAGCCCAAGGCCCCAGGAAAGGAGGGAAGGCATCTGCAATGTTCCCTTCTGCAGGGCTTGGCAGGTGGTAGGGGACATCGTTATTGAATGAATGAATGAATGAATGAATGAATGAATGAATGAATGAATGAATGAATTGGAATGGAATGGAATGAAAGAAATGGAAAGTGGTCTGAGACCTGGGTCTGGCCAGCCCTATGCTGGCACAATACTTCCCAGTAGGGTTTGCCACACTCACCTTGCTCCTTCCCCAAGACCATTCTTCCCACCTCACAGCTTTCCTTTCACTTCCTGTCAACTGCTCAAAAGCTTTCACCAGCTGCCGGATCCATATCCCTTCCTCTAGCATTAAAAGCTCTGTACAGCTTTGCCCCAACCTACGTACATACATGGCACACTCTTCTGCTTGAATCAGCTCTCCAGCTACACTAAATCTACCCAAATCTTATGAATATAACTTGAACTGGCCTTCCTCTGGGGAGCTGCCCACCTCCTTTTTCCTTATCAGCAACACCTGCTCCCTGGGCTCCAAATCATTCTCTTCCTTCAAGGTCCAGCTTCAGATACCATTCCCTTCCTTCAGGAAGCACTCCCTGATTTTTTCAGTCAGAGTTAGTTTTCTCAGCTCTGACCTCCTATAGCATATACTCCTTGACACTTTTTCGGTACCAGTTACCTACGGCTGTTTTGTCAGGCAGTACTTACCTACTTATCCTTTCTCTTCCACTACACTGTAAACATTTGGAAGGCAGGGTACATGTCTTATTTATCTTCGTATCTCCTGCTTCAGTTTATCACACATTTATTGAGCATCTACTACATACCAGGGGTAGAGTCTCGCATATATGGCCCCAAAGAGTCTAGGACACAGTCCCTCATGATGATGCCGGGGAGAAAAGAAGA
Organism: Callorhinus ursinus; assembly: GCF_003265705.2. NCBI lineage: Eukaryota > Metazoa > Chordata > Mammalia > Carnivora > Otariidae > Callorhinus > Callorhinus ursinus. The sequence goes on from NW_027397072.1 coordinate 73,087,041, forward strand.
CACTTGGGGCCTGAGGGAAAGTAGAGGGTGTGGCTCTGAAATGGAGTACTCACCAGCACTTACTAGGAAAGTCCCAAATGACTTTCTTTGGGAGCACTCAGCATCCTGGATTCGAAAGTAGTCTCATTCTCTAAGGGAATATCTGCCCATTTATGGAACCACTTACTCACCCATTCCCTTGTTCATTCATTCATTCATTCATTTGATAAATATTTGTTGAGTCCTTACTTTATCCTGGTGAGTCATAGGATTGGTCATACTTCAAACCCAAAAGGGTTGGCTGGGGTGTGTGTGTGTGTGTGTATGTGTTGTGGTAGGGAGTACTAGGAGCCTGGGAAGCTTTTGGTGTGAGTTGCTTCTTGTCAGTTCCTGTTCAGAAGCATAAGTCCCCACTGGAAATGGTCTTGGGAAATCCCAGGTTTTCATGGAGGGAAGGAAGGCCCCTCATCAACCCTCCCTGCTCAGACTTTGCCTTATAGTTCACTTCGGAACCGCCAGAGAATGTTTACTTCAAAGTCCTTTCCTTCTGTGATCATTCAAGATTTTCCAAACAGCCCTCTGAGGTTAGGTCCATTTGCCAGATGAAAAAGCTGAGGCTATGAAATTTAAAGTTTTCCCAAAGTCACTGGGCTGTGGCAGGGCTGCTACTATAGCAGGTCATTCACATCCTGGTCTCCTCAGCTTCACTGTAGGGGGCTTTGTCTTAGACACCTTTGGGACCCTATGTGCTGGACTTCACACCTGGCATGTGTAGATGCTTAACATGCTCCATCTGTAGGTACACCCAAGACTTTTGAGGAGCCAGTCAGAGGACAGCAATCTCTGGCTCTTGGTAATGAAAGAGGCAGGTCTCTGGAACAGGACATTTTAAATTTTGGATCAAAGTGGTGGCCCCCATCATATCTGGCCACTAGCAGCTCTCCATTTCTCACTCAGAAATTCAGTGGTAACTTGTTACTGAATCCTAACCCCAAATGACTTCCAAACTCTAACCTTAATGCCTCAATTCTAACTGCTCTTTTATTTATTTATTTATTTTTTAAGATTTTATTTATTTATTTGAGAGAGAGAGAGAGAATGAGAGATAGAAAGCACAAGAGGGAAGAGGGTCAGAGGGAGAAGCTGACGCCCTGCTGAGCAGGGAGCCCGATGTGGGACTCGATCCCGGGACTCCAGGATCATGACCTGAGCCGAAGGCAGTCGCTTAACGAACTGAGCCACCCAGGCGCCCCTAACTGCTCTTTTAAATCATTCATTCCCTAATTCTAACCAGTATACATCACTCCACCCCCTAAGGGCAACTCAACCCCTCCAAGATCCTGGTGGCCTGATGCTATCTTTAATATCCTTCATATAGTCTGCAGTGTGGCGAAGCCTGCTGCCCTAGTATCTGGAATCAAGAAGGTCCAAAATGAGGGTGTAAGCAGCTGAGGAGGGGGAGCTGGTAACACCCTGAATTTGTCTTCATTATGAAAGTGGCCCCTTTTTCTCCCCAGGCACCCAGGCCTTCATGTTTTCCCCAGGCCCTTCTGGAAGAGGAGACAAGAAATAAGAGTGTTAACCCTTTTAGAAAGGCCTTTAGAGAGGCCTACAACAGGCTAGGCTTACCAGAAGAGATGGAAGCGTTAATGGGATTCCAGCCATTCAGGCATTCATTCATTCAACAAGCATCATACAACAACTGAATGTGCCCGAGCACCCTGGCGAGCTGTGATACAGATATAGTTCCTGCCCTCCTGCAGATTGCTATCTAGAGGCAACTGATTTTTTTTTAGCACAGGCGCTGAGTTAGGTACCTGTGTCACACATTTTTCCGTGTCGTATTTTGTTTAATTGCTACAACCCTATGGAAAAGATGAAGGAACGGAGGCTCTGCGGTAGTAAAGCGCGAAGCCAGAGGCTTAAATGCTAAATCCCTTTTCCTGCATTGCCTCTGGGTGGGACAGGGGAGGGAAGTTTTCCAGTAACTCTGACATCTGTTCCTGAGTCAAGTCGCCTCCCGCACCACCTAGTCCCAGGCAGCAAGTGTGGAGCCAGGGGATTGGACCGGAGTCTCTCCGAGGCCCCGCCCACCTATCTGCTAGGCTGAGCCTTCCAGATCGCGGGCTCTGGGGGCGGGGCCAGAGGCCGTTAGAAGGGTAGCCGGCTGTCGGCGGTGGGTCAGAGGTCAGGCTTCAGTTCCCTGTGTTGGTTGCTGTCTTTTCCTTGGTGTCTGGCTCTACCCGTTTCCCTGTTGACCACCAGGATTCCAAGCCACTGGAGAATCATGGCCTACTCTCGCTTCCCATTAAAGTCACGGTCAGACTAGCTTTGTCTCCAAAGCAAGAAGCCCTGCCTTACAGGAAGCACCTCTACTTCCAGTTTATGATCACTATAAAATAACGCTATTTAGTTAATCGGTATTTCGGGCAACTCCTCTGCCTGGCCTTGTGGAGAGTGACCCCTGCCCTTAAGGTGTTCACAACGTGCTTACAAAAAAATATGAACTAATAAATAGAGTATTATAATAATAGATCACATTCATAGAACACTAACTGCATGCCAGGTGCTGTAGCTTTTAATAAAGAGTAGCTCATTTAATGCACAGCACACATCAGAGCAACTTTTCCCCTGCAACATATAACAGGTGGGAAGAGCTGGGGGAATGACATCAGAAGAACCTACAATTTAAATGTAAGTTTAAATGCTAGCTATCAATGCTTGGAAGTTACCTAAACAGTCTGAGCCTCAGTTTTCATATCTGAGAACTGGTAGTGTTTTATACCCTTATGGTAAAGAGCTATCTTGTGAGGGCTAAGTAGAATCATGCTTATGAAGCACGTAGCATGGTGTCTGGGACAGAGTAAGTGCTTATGGGTGTAGTCGTTCATTTTACAAATATTTACTGAGTGCCAGGCACTGGCGATACAACAGTGAGCAAAACACAAAGCCCACTTATGTGCTATGGCTTATTGATTCTTGGTTTCTTCTTTTCAGCCTGCAGAACTGTCCCCACACAGTTTCATGTTGATTAGCTCATTTTAAGTAGATATATTTATTTACTTCATCTTTTCATCATCTTGGTCAAGTAAGGATAAAAGAGGATTAACTGCATGTGATGGATGGAGAAACAGAGGCCTAGAGAGATTAGATGATTTACACAATACACCTGTAACAAAAGCTTAACCACAGATTGGTCTCCTGTTTCCAGGCCTGGTCTCCTTCAAGAATCCTCTCTTTTAACATATATACTAGGCAACCCTGCATCTTTGTGGGGTAGGGGGGGCGCTCTCTGTGAGCCTTCCAAAGAAAGTTCCTGCAGAGAGCGCACTGCTGGAGGTTCTAGCCCCTCCCTCCCTAAGGCTCTGTCTACACCGGTGGAGTAGAGTGCTGAGCATTAGGGCACAGCCCTCCAGCAGCACAGACAGATTGGTCCATTGTGATGGAGAAGAAAAGAGGGAGAAGGAGGTAAGTGGTGATGGGGCACCGGCTACCCCCTAGCCCACCTAGCACCTAGCACCTAGCCCATGGTTCTTTGCTGCTGAGACTCCTTCCATCCCTTCTTCCAAACTCACTGAGTTGACGCAGCAGGATTCCTGTGCAGAGCGGGAAAAGCAACTGACTGGGTGTACAGAGCCAGTAGGTAAGAAAACTTGCGTTTAGTAAAGCTGACTCTCAAATTTATTAATATGTAGCAGAATTTATCCTGAGCAAAAGCCAAACGAGTGGGCAAAGATGACATACAAGCTTTTTCAGTCATGGAAGAACTACTTAGGATTGCAAAGCATTGGCCATAAGTTCAACAACGGGGGGCTCACTGAGTGAAACTGTGGCTTTCTCTACTCTGGAATGTTAGGTAGCCATTAACAGTTTTACGCAGAGTAATATTTCCTGACCTGGGGAAATAGCCATGATATATTGCAAAAGGTAAAAAGCAAGCCAGGGGGATATCAGGGGGATATCCTCCAGGAAGAATATCAGGGGAATATCAGGGGAAGCCTCCAGGAAGAGGAGGCCAGGTTGAGCTCTCTTGGTCCCCAAAGAAAATCCAGCCTGATTTGTTTGTTTGTGGAGCCATGTCTCAACCACCTAATAAGAGGCTCATCTTCTACGGAGTGTTTCAGAAGCTGGCTTCAGATTCTCCTTCCTGCCCCCTCTGTTTTTATGTTGTAACTATAATCCTTGATGTTTCATAAAGTCCAGTAGGAGAAAGATCTCATGAAATCATGTTATTTCCTCTCAGTCTCAGCCAGGGCCTTTGCACAAGCTGATCAGCTGAAGGAGCCAATCATCAAGCACATATTCCGCCCCCCTTCGAAGACACACACTCCCCCCAGCTCTCAGCTCAGTTGTCACTTCATCTGGGCCACCTTCCTTGTCTTGACTTCCCTGACAGGTCAGTTTCCTCTCTGATACATCCTCACAGCACCATGTACTTCCTTTTCCTTTGTTTACATTTATTTCTGTAATTATCTGGGGAGTGTCTTTTTCCATCTCTGCTGTCTCCCTCCAGGACAACAAGGATGGTGGCTGCGGATGCTCTCCGCCTTCTTTCCCACTCAGCGCGATTCTTGCCACAGAGACTCTCAATAGGTGTTGGATGCACAGACAGATGAACAACAAAGAGATGGAGGGACGGATGAGGCTGTAGGATCTAACCAGCCGGAAGAAAGGGGAGTGATTCCAGCCAATGCCTCCAGGGTGGGATAGGCTAGTTCTGTACTTAGAGGAGTAGGTGGCAGCCTGTAGTGCAATTTCAGGGTCACGAGGAAGGCCCTCCCCGACCTGCACTCCAGTGCTTGATATCCCTTTTACAAAAGGAGAAAAAGCCTTTTGTTCCCTACAGTGTACAGAGCTCAGGCATGCATCCCACATTCCTGGAGAGGAGAGAGGTGCTCAGCGGCTTACTTATATTCATGCTGAGGAGTAAATGACTAATAGAGTCTTTCCTAAGAGCAAATGGTGATGGGAGGTGGTGTGTGGAGGAGGAGGGGAGAGGAAATTAGGGAGCTAGGCTAGGACCCAAAATGGGGAAAGGTCACAGAAAAAGGAGTCTTAGGGCCTGATGCCAACCTTGACCCACGGTGTCATTCTGCCTTTGCTGCACACAGCCTGGTCCTACTGGGTATTGACAGCCTTTTTGGTAAGTCCGGTTCTGCAAATATTTGACGTCTGGAAAACTTTCAACAAAGATGGCGTTCGGAAGCCTGGCTCGGAGGCCCCAGGATGACAACCTAATTACGTTCCTTTTAATAGCTCTTTCCCAAGTGCTCAGTCAGGGACATCTGCTCTGCCGCGGTTGCACCTTCAGGGAGGAATATTTTTAACACCGTGATGCCACAAAAGGAAACTTCTGAAGGCTGGATGAAAATGGCCTCTGTGTTCGTGGTGCCTCAGGGCCCAGGTAGGTAGGGCCTAATGCTCTTCCCCTACTCCACACGCCCCCCCCACCTCCCCGCCGCCCCTGCAAAACAGGGCCAGGCTCCCTTTCACAAGTAGAGGAGGTGTTGGCTTACTAGGAAGTGATTGTTGTTATGTGTGTGTTTTAAATATCCCCTTTTCAGTATTCACAGAGGTACATTTGATGTGCCAGGCCGCCTCACCCAGCTTCCAAATAAGTGGGGTGTCAAAAATAACAACCAAGAACACAGCAGATCCTCTGACGCCAGCCCCCCCTGCATGGTGCTGGGCCCTGTCACTGCTTCTACCAGTTAACTGTTCTTACTCCACACCCCAGCTGAGGACCCCCCCTAACACAGACGCTGGGTATGTCAGAGGAAGGAAAGGGGGAGAAAAATAAGAAGGAGCAGGATTTCTGCGGTTTGTTTACTAGGAGACTAGTTTGCTAGGAAGGCCAAAGGCTCACAGGCTGGAGATGATATGCCTTGGGGGTCCCTGGGATCAAGGAGAAAAGTACAAGGAGCCCAAGGGATGATCTACTCTGAATTCTCTCCTCCTTTTCTACAGACAAACTACCTGAGGCTCAGAAACATAAACAGACTTGCTCAAGGAGTTAGCTTTGATGGTTGCGTTGGCTCCCCTGTTTTTAGCTGAGAGTTCATTTTGGTGAGAGCCACATTGGTAGACTCTTGATTGAAGTGTGGCCTCTTTATCTAGGAAGCCAGTTTTCTTTGACAGAGGGACATGGTGGATCAAGGAGGAGAAAGGGGTCGTCCTTCTGCCAGCCAGATCACCTGATCTGCCTGGGGCCAGACACTCATATGCCCATCAGGAAGGAGCTCCTGGGCACCCTGAGGGGGTGCGCTGTGCTCTGTTTGCACTAATATTTTCATCCCACAAATTGTTTATTTTAATGGTGACTGTTTTTCATTAGAGGTTCAAATGAATCATAAAGGTGTTTATGGAGGCTTTGTGTTTATACTTGCTTCAAGTCCCTTCCATGCTTCTGGGGAAGACAAAAGAAGAAGCATCTCCAGATAAACGGCAAGGAAGGGCAAGTGGAGCTGATGGTAAAAGGTGCTGCTTTACTACCTCAGCCAGAGATCTTCATCCCCCAGCTGAGCCCCGGGACATCCGGCCCAGGGCAGTTCTTTCACTGCACACTGAAGTTCCGTGGCCTCTTCCCTTCAGTTCTCACTTGACCATCACTTCTCTGGTTCCCTCACCACTCAACTTCAGCTGGTGTTGCTAACCAGCTGCCCATTCTTTGGGTCTTCCTTTATTCAAATTCTGGAGAGGGAATCTGATGGACTCAACTTGCCTTGGGCTCCAGATGCTCTCCCTTTGGGGTGCCAATGTCTAGATGCACTGGTCTTGGGTCAGGTGGAGCTTTGGGGCCAATCCTTGTGCGCTTGGCATAAGCATGAGCCTTGCTGCTTGCTGAGGGAGCTCTGGGGTCTGCTGGGCAGCCCACCGCTTGGCCTGAGCTGTATTCACCACTGCTGGAAAGACTGAGGGATCTCTGTGGTGTGGCAAAGGCAAGGCAAGACCTTGGAGATGGGGCCCAGCAGTGGCTCTTAAAACTAGAGAAACAATGAAGTGCTCAACAGTCACCATGATGGGAAAAAATCCAAGGGGTGCATGGAGAGGGCTGGGGAAGAGCAGGTGCAAGGTATGCAGTAAGGTTGGTGTGTATGGTAAACTTGGCTTATTCACAACCTTGATTAAGGCCTTGACACAAATAATCAAATACTGTTGCTGCTGCTGCTGCTAGGTAGCACTTACTCCATGCCAGACACTGTTCTGAGTGCCTTCCATCCATTAATTCATCTAATCCTTCTGCTTATCAGAGATTAAGTACCATTCCCGTTTTATTAAGAAACTAAGATTCAGAGAAATGATGTGAAATCCAAGGTTATACAGCTAATAAGTAAGAGCTGGGATTCCAACCCGAGAAGCATGTGTTTTTAATGACTTTGCTATGCAGCCTCCTGATAGGAGTAGGTGGCCACCTCCTCCATGCTGTTGGTCCTAACTCCCCCAGAATGTCTCCCTTAGTTCTATCATGCTTGCCATCTCCCTTTGGGTTCAGAAATTCCTGCTTTCGGTCACTAATACAGTGGAAAATACAGTAACCTCAGGAGAGCCCTTTGCCCTCTCCCATTAGACCTCTGTTCCCAAGCAGATGCACAACGAGCAAGCGTGGTGGTTTCACTCAGAGGAGTTAGTGAGTTATCAAAGCCTGTTGGTTAAAGGAAGTGGCAAAGTGGTGAAAAGATCAGGGTTAACCCTGCAGTTAGGTAGAGAAAGAAGCCCATACATGACGTACTGTCCTTTAAGAAGCCTCAGGGAAGAAACCCTCCACCCCCATACCTATCATTCCATCATTATAGGCCTACAGCTGCGCTGACCCACACAACTTGCCATGACGATGAAAATGTCCTGTACTTGTGCTGTCCAATTCGGTAGTCCCTAGCCACGTGTGGCTATTGAGCATTTGAAATTTGGCTAGTGTAACTGAAGAACTAAATTTTTAATTTTAAGTAATTTAGATCTGAATGTAAATGCCACATGTGGTTAGTGGCTATCATAATGGACAGGGTAGTTCTTGAGGCCTCCTTGAGAATATATCTATATCTATATCTATATACATATCTATCTATCTCCTGCTGGGAGGCTCAGACCTTAAGTATTTCTCTGCCAAAAACCTCGTTCAGGGAGTACAAGCTAGGGTTAAGGGTGTCAGGCAGATGCATCTCATTTGGCCAGCAGGAGGCTTTGGAGTCTTTAATTCAAATGTCTTCAGCCAGACAGGCATCTCCAGCCTCCATGCCCCCTAGTTTTACTCCAGGGCCCAAGTCACACACGTTGCCACTTCTGAAGGAGTTTAGTTGTGACCCCAGCCTTGATAAAAGCCTTTGATGATTCCCAACTTGATTTAATTTGCTCCTTACAGCAGCCCTGGGATAGAGGTAGAATTGAGATTGTTATGTCCATTTTATGGGTAAGAGAATGAAGGTTCCCAGGAGCCCCCAGAAAGGGCTATTCTCCAAAGCCAGCTCCACCTTTCCTGTCTCATTCGAATGGACACTGGAAGCCCAGGCTTACATCTGGGGTTGACGTGGCCCTTGCTGAGGAACCTTGCCCCTCCCTGGCCGCTGGCGCTCGCAGTCCTCAGAATGCTTCTTCCCCAGCACTCCATTCTTGTTTTCATTCGAACATCATCTTGATTCATTTTTAATGCAGCCCAGCTGCTGTCCTAAGCCTTACTTAATACGCCTCTTCCCCTCGCCCGTGTGCCTGCCCGCCTGCCTGGACTTCCAGCCTTCTGTAGTTCTTCCAGAGTCGAGCATACTTGGGATCCATCAGCAGATTCATCTGGGTGAGCTGGGAGGGAAAGAATTCAACCCTCCAACTACCACCAGCCCAAGCCCATGCCCCAGGCCCTTTCTCCACGTGGAACCTGATCCTAGCCCCATCCCAGTTTTCCGTCTGCATCACACTGCTTATCTATGGGATTCTGGAATTTAACACCTGCTTGACCCATGCCCTGTTCCTGAATGACCGCCTCTGCTCCTCTCAGCCACCTATCAGGGCCCCCACTCAAGTTTCCTGCCTGCCTGAGCGACCCACACTGAACTCTATCTGCCCCTCCTGCTTTCCCACCGCTTACTTTCCCTTTCTGGTGACTTCATGTTTACACTACTGCATGACAGTGGCTGAGGAAAGAGACCTGCCTGCAATCAGGAGGTGCAGGTTGTATGGCCTTGGGCAAGTATTTTGACCTCTTGGGACCTCAATTTCTAAAACCGGGATTTTTCAGGGGTTGGACCAGATTAAAACAGATTTTTTGAAAACTGTTTTTCCTAGGAGGACTCCTCAGAGACTGCTTTGCTAGATGGGAGCAGGGGAGGGAGGGAGTTAAGTGGATAGGAACTTCAGGATTTCTTCTATCCTCTTCAACCAGAGAACCCACTTTGATATAAGTAATGGACCAGGGTTCTAAAATGCTGCACAGAGAAAAATTGAAAATTCCAGATCATCCATAATTAGATGATCCCAAAAGCCTCTTACAGCTCTTCCAAGGTGGAGGCAAAGTCTTTTCTCCCCGGTGAGTTATAGGCCACCTGGGGGCAGTTCGCGTGTAGACCACACAACAGGCATCCAATCAATGCCTGTGGAATGAAGGAAGGAACAGTGGACTCTCTCTTGGTCTCTTCTGTGGTGTTCCATGTGTATCTCAACAGCCAGACTGAAAGGCCTTATTCTTACACTTCTTGAGCATTCTCCAGAGAGCTCCTAGAACAAGGCCTGCAGTTTGGCCTCAAACCCTTTTCCTAATTGAAAGCTCAGGAAAGGGGCCCGGGGGGGGGGGGGTGGACCAAAACCCTGGGTGTGAGCCCCACCTCCTTTACTGCCTCCATGGTCTCTGACAGGGGACTCCAGTCCCTCTGAGCCTCAAGTTTCTCAGCAAGGTAATCCTGCTTATGATTCGTTTCTTATTTTGAAGTCAGACCTTAGATTTAGACCCCTCCCTCTTGCCCTGAGGTTGTGCTCTCTCCAGTGTGGGAGGATAGAGGGATATATTAATTGCTTCTTCAGAGTCCACTCACCCAAGGTGGAAACCACAACCGAAAGGTTCAGAGTTGAGTTGTGAGAAGCAATAGCTTGCTCATAAAACCCACACAGTAACATGAGTCTTACAGAAACTACCACGGAGTGACAGAGGCCAGAGAGCTGTGTCAGGAGGGAGGGGAAGAGAAAGAGGCGGCTTACAGAGGGAAACCATGGACCCTCTGGGCCGCGACCAGCCCTCAGCACATGGAACAAAGCCATGGGACCTTCCTGGCCTCAGAGCCGTCTTCCCATCTCCCCAAATCTGTGTCTACAGATTGCCACTGGTGGCCACCAGGCACACAGCATGTCCTGGGGCACAAAATAATGAAGTCAGCAAGGTTTGTCCTCGGTATTACTCCTCTGCTTTCTGTGCTCTCTCCCATTTCCCCATCTTCAGATGCCCAGAGCCTCTGGGACGAGAAAGAAAGAGTGTGTTGGAATGGCACTCTCCCCTGGAGGTGTCAGGGACCGAATGTGAGACCGCTCTCAGATGGGGCTGCATCTCTGGGGGATCTTGGAGAGAGCAATTCCCAAGCCAGAGGCCACATATGACCCATAGATGTTTGTGGGTTTGGTCAACATCATGATAACCTCAAAAGTTTTGTTAAAAACAAACAAACAAACAAACCACAAACACACACACACAACGGAAGATTTTACATAAAAAATGAGATTTCTGGCTTCTTTTAGACAATGGGAAGAACTGAAAGTACTGGTCACATATTCCCACTGGGTGAGAACTGGCTGAACTGAGCAGCTGTTGACCTCCTTAAAGGATACTTTTGCTCCCTGGTTTGCTGCAGTCCCTACCCATCCCTATTGCACCCTATTGTTACGTCTGGCCTCCTTCTCCCATTTATGCCACTGCCTGGCTCCTGTAGCATCTGAGCTTGTGACCTTTGACTTCATCCCAAGAAACTACACAGTAATAGTAGGAGCACAGAGAACCATGAAGGCAATATTTCTGGGCAGAGGAACATCTCCTTGTCCCTAACACCATTCTACTTGGAGCTACCCCTCCAGGAAGAGGTGAATCCTGCCACACAGTCTTGTGTGGAGCATTAGACTACCAAAGGATTTGGAAAAAAGTTCGTATAGATCTGCTAGCTCCCCGCCCCCACAGCCTGCCCCCTCCAGCCTCAACAGCTGCCCGTTTCATCCTCATCACCAGTGAGTGCAGGCCCTGATTGCTCATTCTCCTTGACCCAGGCTAGAATCAACTTTGCTGAGCCCAGCCTAAACATGCAGCCTGTCCCATCATCAGGGCCCTTTGCTTTGTGCCTGCTGACCACCGTGTCTGGGGTTGCCCCTCACCTGAATGCCTGCCTTGGCTTCCTACCAGCCCTGCAGTGCATTGGGGACTGAGTTCTGCCATGCCCTCCCAGGCAAGGTCTTTGCGGCTGAGTCCCGCCCCTAGAACACCAGCTGCTGCTGCCAGGATCCTTGAGCTGCAGGACTTTCTTCCTTCTTCCACCGCTGCTAATCCCAGAGGCTGACCTGCCCTGACCCCTTAGGAAGGCAGCTATGCTAACCACTATACCACCAGTGCTCCGGCTGCCCTGACCGTTTAGGACAGGCCTCATCCTACTGCCTGCCCAAGCCTGTGCACAATGCTGCCGACACAGGCAGAGCTTTCCAGGGAGTGGGGTTTAGGTGGGATTTCAGCTCCCACTGGTCGCCTCAGGCAGGCAGCTTTGTGCACAACTACACAATGATTCTGAATAGGTTCCCTGGCTCCTGAGCCCAGCCATTGCTGTTTGGCCTCATCCTCCCACTGATCCAGCTTCATTGCTGATACCTATCCTCCAGTTTCTCAGCATTTCCTCTCCCTCCTTGTCCGACACCTAATCCTTAGAAAACAAGTGATTAACATAATAACGATTTACATACTGAGATTCTGTCTGAGGCAGTGCACTAAGCATTGCACTGTGTTCTTATGTTGGATTCTTACAACCACCAGGCTATCCCCATTTACTGGATGAGGAAACTGAAGCATAGAGAGATCAAGGAATTTCCCCAAGGCCCAGCAATAATGGGTGACAAAACCAGGATTCAAACCTGGCTCTGTCTGTTGCCACAGCTTAAGCTTCTAACCACCCAACTCGGTTTCCAAATCAAAGAAAGCTAGAAGGGAGGCTCAGAGAAGCCAATGATTTGTCTAAGATCACACAGTTCAGCAGTGGAGCTTGAACTCCCATCCAGCTAGGTCTTCTGTCACCAAGTCCAGAGTCTTTCACCTGTTGCTGGTATTCTTAGGCTGCCTCTTTCACTGCTCTGTTTGCTTCTCAGCTCCTGGCATACGATGATGGGGCCCAGGAGGTGTTCAGCAGACACTTGCAAACTGAAAGGACTTACCTCATCTCATTTGATATGCCTCATTGGAACTGTTCTCTCATAGACTCCAAATTGCTATCAGCCAGGATGGCCTTGTCCACAGACAAATTTGATCTTAGCTCAAACTGCGTCCTCACAAACCTGGAGGGCCTGGAATTCCACCATGGAATACAATTTTCCTAGAAGGGGGAGAGAAGATTATAATGAATTGGCTTTAAAGTCCTAACATCTCAGGATAAATGAATTTTTCATAAAGTTTTCTAAGAGAACCTGTGGGGTATGAGAAACCAAAGTTCTGATTGAGGGTATGTTGGGAGAAGACATAAGGGCTGAATCTGGCACAGCAGAGTATGAAGACAAATTCTACTTAAAAATCTGATTTTCCAGAAATCAAAGTCTCTTGATCCAGCTTCCTTGAACCCTATATCTCGGGGTCTGACTTTGTCTTTGGGTCCTACAGGCCCCTGGTCCAGGCCCCTCTTCCCAGCTGGGGAGGGAGGTTAGCTCAGATACCCCTGGAGAGAACCTGGGGACAGGCAGAGAGCCCTAGCATGGGGCCAGCAGAAATGCCACCTTCACAAAGCAAGGCTTCACACCTGTCCCCTTCCAGCAGTCCTAGGCTTGGCCACCGCCCCTGGAAATAGTCCTGCCAAGCAGCTTGGCTTGTTAGCAGCTCTAATGGACAGTAAACTTTGTGCAAGCCTGTGAGAGCTTTGGATTCCCAGGCTGCCTGGTGAAAATAGGTTTCTTAGAGGCCTGTGCCAGACTTAGTTCTTGGCAGCCTGGTTGGGATTAAGGACTTTCCAGAAGCTTCACTCAATTCAATTTAAAGGAGCAAGGATTTACTCAGCCTTTCTGAGTGACAGCACGGTTTCTGGACACCAGTGTAGGAGACATCACTAACCCTTCTCCTATTCCAACCCTTTTTTATGTTCTGATAGTAGATTAATTTTCTTAGAGCCAGCCTTTCATAGTGTTTCAAGGCTTTGGAGTAAGACAGACTTGGGTTCAAATTCCTCTGCCACTCACTAATTGCATGACACTTGCCATCACTGAGCTGCAGTTTCTCCATCTGTAAACCATCAACCTCACAGGGCTGTACGTGAGAATTAAATGAGATTGTGCACGAGCTTAGACCAGGGCCCATCACCCAGAAGGCCATGATCAGTATGGTAGCAATCAAACGAATAAGCAAACAAAACCACAAAGCTTTGCTGCTCTTATCAAACATTCCTTTGCTCGGACACCTCCCATAATTCACTACCACGCATAGGTCAAAGTCCTACCTTCTTTGTGTGGCACTCAAGGCCTTCCACATAGGGCCACGTTTCAAGGGCTTAATAACTGCATGTGGCTTGTGGTTGCCATACCGGACAGCCCAGAACAGAACATCTGATGCCCATACTGGGCAGCCCTGCTGTAGGTGATATTGTGCTGGGGGTGGGGGAAGCAGGGTGTTTGGCGAGGGGCAGCGGGTGACTGTTCAACCTGTATTTTCCATCCTGGTACCTCTTTATTTTACAGGGAACCTGAGCCTACGGCCTCTCAGGTGTCGGTTCTGATTTCCAATGAAAGGATCTGAGGCAGGGTGGGGGCCCTGGTGTCCTGGTGTCCTGGCCCCTGGTCAGGTTTTCTGGTTGCTTCTAGGTCTCAACCTCAGCTGGGCTGGGCTGAGAGTCCGTCTCATGGCCTGGGGAGCCATCCAGTCCCTCCAGGGCTCTGTTTTCTACCTGCCCAGTCTGTATATTCCTTCCTTTCTCCTGGCTGGAGCTGGTCCTGCTCCGGCCCTCCTGCAGTATGCTGGTACCTTGATTTTCTCACCCCTCAGGGCTCTTTGGCTTCCCCAGCCCCTTCTCACCACCTGGGCCACAGGGTGGGCTCTGAGGAGCTGGGCAATCCCTGGGGGATCACTTCTTTAGGACCCTTTGCTGTACCTTATTTTGCTCTCATTGTTTCAGGGGCAGTCTAGTTTCTCTGGCTACGATGCCAGTCCCAGGGGGCTGAGCTGTTACCTCCTATTGATTTCCCATAGCAACCAGAGTAAGAATGAATGAATGAATGAATGAATGAATGAATGAATGAATGGGTCTGATAGGCGAGGAACCCCTCTTGTTTCTACCTGCCACCCTCTACCCCCACCAGGGACTCTGAGGCAAGGCAAGAACTGTGAGGGATGGTCCTCCATCCCAGTTTAGGCCAGGAACTCCAGGCAGGAGTCAGCCACAGTGACACCATCATTCTCTCTGTCTGTCCGTCTGCCCGTGCTGGGAAAGTGCTGGAGACTGTGAATGAGTTCTGCCTGGGAAGGGTAGTAGGTACTCGGGCATTTTGGGGGTCGGGGACGGATGTTGAGAGAGAACTGGAAGAGAAAGAGAGGGAAGTGGGGGCACAAAAGAAATGAGAGAGGTGTGGGGGGAGGCACAGAGAAGAGGGTGGGAGAGAGTGAGAGTAGGGCACAAAGAGAGAGGGAGAGACCCTTGCCTTGCACATCTCCCACCCCCTGACGTGGCTGCGCTGAATCCCCAGCGCTAATTGCTTCAATTAATAATACTGCTCTATAAAATTTCAGCAGCTGAGAGCAAGTGCAAGGAAAGATGACATAATGCATTAATAATGCAGGCAGCCAATGGAGCTGGGCTCCTGGGGAGCTCCATTAAAGAAGCGGCTGCTGTGGTCCTCCTCCTCGCACCAAGCTAACACTCTGGGCGGGGCAGCGAGCGTCCTTGGGCCTCTGCAGGCCCCCGGCCTTCTGGGCTTCGGAGCTGGGGCCACAGAGGCAGCGCCAATAGATGGGAAGCTGGGGCAGCTTTGGCTTTCCCATAAACTCCAGAAAGCACTCCTCCCCCATTCTTTGATCTGGACAATTGATGTTTTCTCAATCTTATGTAAGTGCTGCACACTTCTTCAAGATTGCTGCCCTAACCACCTCCCCCCCTCCCCCCCCCCCCCCCCCCACACCCCCCCTGTACCCCCCCCTCCCCTCCCCCCCCCCCCCCCCCCCCCCCCCCCCCCCCCCCCCCCCGTGGCTGAAGTTCTTGGGGACAGCTTTCCTGATAGTTTGTTTGTTGGTTTGTTTTGAATCTCGGTGTCATCTTTCTCTCTGTATCTACATCTCTGTCTTTTTGTCTCTTTGTTCCTGGATTCCTAAGACCTCTTAGGGAGGTAATCCTCTGTTTCAGGACAAAGTATCTGTCATCCTAAACATGTTCAGCTGGTTTCTCTGAAATCAGCATCACCCAAAGCCCTCTAAGTGTCTGTATGTGCACACAGTCTATACCCAAAACTGTGCCCAGGCCAAGGGCTGAGTGTGGAGCCAGGAACAAAGGAGCCAGCAGCAGGCATCCGGATCCTGAAGCTGCAGGTCACTACGCGGTTTTGGTGCAAAGTCAGCTCTTTTCCCACTTGTCTGCAGAAACCAGTTCTGGACCATCCCAAACAAACCCTCTAAGTCAGAGCTTCTCATTCTGGGGCTTCTGTAAGAAGATGCTTCAGAGTGTTGCAGAATCCCTGGAAATGATATACAATAATCTTTGTACATACATGTGTTTCTCTGATAAGAATGTCTACAACATTCTGTTCTCTCGTGGGTCCTGAATCCTGTGAACCCCAATAATCCTAAGCACAGCTCTAAACTCCTTGGGGAATCAGGCCCTTAGATGGGCCCTGAGATAACAGAGGTATTTAGATGGATCTTTCATTCTCTCTCTGCATCCTTGGCTCTAGATGAGGCCCTCTTGCGGTGCCTGGGTGGCTCAGTCAGTTAAGCATCTGCCTGCAGCTCAGATCATGATCCCAGGGTCCTGGGACGGAGCCCCGCATTGGGCTCCCTGCTCAGTGGGGAGCCTGCTTCTCCCCGTCCCTCTCCCTCTATCACGCCCCTTGCTTATGCTCACTCTCTGTCAAATAAATAAATAAAATCTTAAAAAAAAAAAAAAAGATGAGGCCCTCTGTGACATCTCACCTGGATTGCTATAGTCAAAGTTGATGTCAAAAGGGGCCAAGAGCTAGAAATGAAGAAGGCAAGAAGAGGCCCAACATTCCTCTAAGACTCAAGCGAGAAGGAAAACTCATGCTTCAAGTCTTGGCATGCGAGCACAGCCTGGTGCCTCTCTTTCACAGTAGGACTGAAGTTTGTGTTGGCAACTCAAAGTGTTCTCCAGAACAGGCTTCCTTTTCAAGGAAGAAAGGTAGGAGACAAACATGTGTTGGGCACTTTCTATGTGCAAGGTTCTGTCCCAAACAGTCTGGTGTGGTCCTGATCACATTCCAGGAAGGCAGATCCTCCAGTCCCACTTCATTGAGGAGGAAACTGAGATTCCAAGAGGTTAAGAAACTTGAGGAATGGAGTCAAAACGTAAACCCAGGCCCTTTTGCCATTCAGGTCTAGCACCTTCCATTATACAGAATTGCCTTGTCTTAAACTGTAGCTCTTGGAGGGGCATTTTCTGGGAGCAAGGCTAGCTAATGCCCACTTCCATGTCCCCATTTCTCACTACCTGTTCTTCAGGTGTGTAAGTCCTACCCTTTTTTTTTTTTTTAAGATTTATTTATTTATTTGAGAGAGAGCACATGCAAGAGAGAATGCACAGAGAGTCGGGGAGGGGCAGAGGGAGAGGGAGAGAGAATCCCAAGCGGACTACACACCAGCGAGTGCACAGCCTGAGGCAGGGCTCCATCTCACAACCCTGAGATCACGACCTAAGCCAAAACCAAGAGTTGGACACTTTAAATCCTACTTCCGCCATCAAGCTTTTTCTAGACAGCTTTGACACAGAGTGACTACTTTGTGTGGGATGAATGGTGTAAGCAGATGTATACCAAGGGGTGGGTGCGGTGGACAGTGTTGATTTTTAGCCAACATCCATTCTCCCATTTATTCATGTCTAAGAGATCCTGATTTGTACGGGATGTTCACTCCTTTTTCACTCAGTGGACAGTGACCCATCTCAGCCCCAGGAGGGAACTGCAGTTGGACTAAGCCAGTCACAGAAATCCTACTCCCTCACCAGTGGTCAGCCTGGGAAGGGACACGTGACCCAGTTCTGGCTGGTGAGATGATGGGGGAGATTGCTGGGGAGCTCCTGGGAAAGAGACACGGGACAAGCCAGTCTCTCACTCTTCGGCCGGCTATTTCCGTGCCTGCACTTGCTGGGGGCATTCTGCTACCCACCTGAAGATAGAGCCTACTCAAGGGCACAGAGCAGGAGGGAGAGGACTTCTTGAGCTGCTATACCATGCACCATGAGTTTGCCTTCCTCTGAGCCTCTGCTATGAGAGATAATAAATTCCCCTGCAGTTAATGCCAATTTGAGTTGAGGTTTTTTTTGTTACTTGCTGACAAAAACCTCATAGTTGATATGTTCTCCCTCCTTTTAACATACAGTATTTGTACTGTTTATCTGACATGTATCACATCAATTGTCTTGTCATCTCTGTTGTGTTGTTGTCTTATGTTATTTAATTTTTTCTGTGTTATATCTTGTCTGTGAAGACTATACCAGCTCTTCCAGCCCACACAGATGTTCTCTGAATTCTTATAGAGCTTTCAAATAGCAGCCAAATCTGTCATCCATTCATTCCAGAAATATTTATTGAGCCCCTATTATGTGCCAGACTCTGGGTAAGAGCTGAGGATACAGTAGGGAGCAAGACATGGTCCCCACCCCTACCCAGCTTACAGTCTGTTATGGACTGAATGTTTGTGTCCCCCCAAAATCCATATGTTGAAATCCTAACCCCCAGTGTGGTGGTATTGGGAGGTGGGGCCTTAGGTAATTAGGGCATGAGAGTGTAGCCTTCCCAAATGGAATCAGTGCCCTCATAAAAGGGACCCCAGTGGGTTCTCTTGGCACCATGTGAGGACACAGTGAGAAAACTGCCACCTATGAACCAGTTAGTAGGTCCTCAACAGACCCTGAACCTGCCGGTACTTTGATCTTGGACTTTCCAGACTCCAGAACTATGAGAAATAAATATTTGTTGTTTAAACCACCCAATCTATAGTATTTTTGTTATAGCAGCCTGAATGGGCTAAGACACAGTTTTATTGGGCACCCTGGATGTTAATCAAATAACCTCAGGAATAAATCTAGAATGACAGTTGGGAAGATTAATGAATGGAGGTACCCAGAGCTATGCTGTGGTACAGTAGGGGGACTTGCCCTAGCCTGGGAGTAGGGAAGGCAACTCAGAGAAACTGAGATCTGAAGGATCCAGGGAGCAAATTGGGTAAAAAAACAAATGGGGAAATGCATTCCAGGCTGTGAAAACAGTAAGACCTGTCCTCTCTTCTCCGTCCCGACTCCCATTGACCTGATGCAGGCCCCTGTCACTTTTCACATGGACTATTGTTGTTGCTTCCTAACTGGTTCCCAGCCTGCAGCTGTGTTCCTCTCAAGTCCATCTTCCTCCCAGCCATGAGAGTTAGCTATTAAGAATCCTTTGGTGGCCTCCACCATCTACCAAGACAAGGCCAATTTCCTTAATAAGGCTCTGCATGATCTGACTGTATTTGCCTCTCTAGCCTCATTTTTTGCCTCTGCCTACTTCTGAGAACTCCCTACCTGTAGTTTTCAATCATACCAGACCATTAGATCTTTCTATACTATTCTCTGTGCCTACGGCATCCTTCCAACCTTCCTTTGGGTGCCTGCCCTCACTCAGCTCAGGCATTGTATCACCTGGATTGGGCTCAGTGGCCCTCCTCTGTATTTCCACAGCACCCTGTGCATATCAAAGTTGTCTACTGACAAGTGTCCCCCCTCCCCCGGGAACTGAGGGCTTCCGGTGTAGGGACCATGTCTCATCTGTCTCTATGCCCCTTAGAACTGAGCAAAGCTTGGCAAAGCATTCCCTCAGGACACATTTACTAAACTACACATTAGCACTTACTGTCTTACCACACAATCTAGCACTGATCATATTATATTCCACTTGACTGTATTGTATTCCACCAATTATTTCATGGGTGCTAATTTTGACTGTCCATCTAGATTCCAAGTTCCTGGAGGCCAGACCATGTCTTACATTTCTCAGCAGTACTCACAGCCCCTAACCCAGATGATCCCAAAATGAGCATTCAAAAAGTGCCAAATTAATGAAGGGATGAATGTATACATGGATGGATAGGGTTAAATAAATAGTTAAATATTTTCCTTCTACCTCTCCAGTTGGGCAATTACCAATGACTCTGTCTCTTGCTGCCAGAATCCTTGCAGGCAGGCCTCAGGAGGAAAGGCTTCCTAGACAGGTGAATGTCCATGGGGAATTCCCTGAGGCTCTACCTTCCCAGCAGTGCCCTGACACCTTTACTGCCGAAGCTGGCTTCATCCTCCTGGCCAAGGGAACTGAAGGAGGGGAGATCTCAACATTTCTGAGCACATGTGGCCCTGAGCTTTCCAGACTAGGAGCCCTACCACTCCCTCCTCCCTGATTGCACTGCTTGGTGGCTAAGAAACCCTTAATGGATTGAGGCCCAGAAGCTCAGGCCCTTCTCTTCTCCTGCCATGGTCACTTCCTCTGGCCAGGAGACCGGATGTGTGCCTGCTAATAATGGTCTGGAAGTGCTCTCTTCTGCTGGCCCAGACTCCCAGGAGGTCTTGAGAGAGGCAAAAGTCTGGAGAAGTTGGGAAACACTGAGCAGGGCTATGCCTGAGGTAGTCCAGATGACAGCCAGCAAGTTGTGCTGAGGATTCTCTAAGTGGGCTGTTATAACCCAGACCCCGGAAGGCAGGCTGAGAAGAGGAACAGAGGAAGCAAGCTCTGAGTCCCCTGTGATGTGTCCCCTTAAAAATTGATCATTCAGGCCTATTTGCTGGTGAAGTGAGGCTTTGCTTGCTGCTGGATACAGGGCCTGCTGAAGGGCCAAGATTTGCACCCAGACTTACCTGTGTTTGAATGTCAGCCAACTCCGAGTGTGACTTGGACTGTTCCTGTCTCTGAGTCTCCAGCTGTTACAGAGAAACAGGATCAGCTATGTAACTTGTGGGGCCCAGTGCAAAATGAAACTGTGTAGTCCTTTGTCCAAAAGTATTAAGAATTCCAAGATGGTGACAATAGAGCATTAAGCCCAGCACAGTATAGAGCTACACACTAGGATGTGTGTGACTGTACCATTGCCTCTGTGGAGCTGGCCCTGCAGAGGGCTTACCCGAGAAAAGTGTGAGTGGGGCTATAACCGGGAGAAATCTGTACCAGCAACTGCTCTCAAGTTAACCTACTTATCGTGTATCTTGAAGGCAGGGACTTTATCTTCCTTGGGTCTCCTCCCTGGGACCCAGAGGTGCTCACCACTGCCTGGGTGAAAGTTTCAATTTAGTTGGCCTTGGGGTAGAGACTGCCCTCCTGGGTGTGGTATGGATCCAGAATGAGGGAGGCTCCAGGACCTGGAGTCTAGGTTGAAGGTCACAAGGCCAAGAAACCTCAAGGTGGCTGTTAGTCCCAGTGCCTTTCAGTTTATATTAAGGCAATTTAGTTTAATTTAATTATATTCTAAAGGAAGTTCCCTTTAGAATATAATTCACCTCACTACCAAGAAAGAGGGAACACATTACCCCCTTAGTGAGTAAGAGTCTACAAAATCTTTGGCAAATGAACCATCAAAGGAGGTAGTTCAGAGCCAATATAGAGATTTTTAAAAGTACTTGAACAGCAGAGCTTTATTTAAATGGAAAAATATACTCTAACTTAAATAGAAGGACTCAATTTTGCAAAAGTGCAAAATTTTCCCTAAATAAATCTGTTAATTCAATGTCATCCCAATCAAATATCAACAGGATAATCTTTGTTTTAAATTTGGCAAAAATGGTATTGAGATTGATTTGGAAAAATAAACATGGGAGGAGAACCAGGCAAAAATTTTTAAAAAATTTTAAAAAGAGGGTAGGACCTCAGACATTAAAATACATTTTCAAGTGCACATAAAGGGGCCCTTGGGCCCTCTTCAATGCACGTAGGCCCGGTGGATGTTCCTCTCTGCTCCTGTAGCCTTGGCTGCTGAACCCTGGGCCAAGGCCTGAAGGCTGTGTTCCTCAGATCCCAGGCCACTCTGGCTGCTCTGCCTAGGGGCTGGTCGGGCACAATAGGAAGCTAGGGGAGTTGACCACTGCCCACTGCCTCTGGGTTGCACACACATAGGTGGCTTCAACTCATTGAGGGGCCTTGTTGCAAAACCCTCCTCCTGCTGATTAGACTCATAAAGAAATTTGCACCCGTTCCTGGTGCCTGGCCTCACTTGTTACTCCTGAGGGTAGGGGAGTCAATAGGCCAAGAAAGGTCTTAAACGAGAAGGCAGCCTACTGCTCTAGGCACTGGCTGATGCATGGAACTAGGCTCCTCTCAGTTATCAGGGGTCGTATACACACACACAGCTCTCCAGAACCCTAGGATGGTATTGCTTCTTTCCACTGGTTATTACCTGGGTCCTTGTGCTTTGTCCTCCTTGAGTGTTTCCACCCAAAATTCAAAGCATTAATTAAAGGACAGGGAAAAATTAGGATCAACATTCGGCTAAACTGATTGAATTTGGGTGTGATGTTTCTCTGGGTGTTGGTGGCTAGCCCTCCTTCATCACTGTCCCCAGACCCCCTTCATTCCCAGGGATAAATGAGAGTGAGTACTATTCCAGAAAGCAGGGTGATCCAGACATGTGGACATTCTCAATCCCTCCCATAGCATTACTGGTAGCCCTGGGCTCTGTTCCCACAAGGGACACTTGCTTTACGTGCTTCTCTGTGAATCTCCTTTGGGGACAGATGGTTTGGAGTGAGGGAAACAAAATCCCATGGCAGCAGTTTGTTCCCCTTCCGGAAACCATTGTTTGTTTTTGCCAAACACTGGGCATTCAAAGCAAGTTGCCTTTTGTCTAAATTGGGAGCATATATCTTGTTGGGCCAGAGGTGAATTTCTAATCGTTCTCTGCATCTGACTCAGGACTAGTGGTCCTTGTCTTGAACGGAGTCATTGCAGAGGTCTAGGAGAGAAAAAGCCAATTTGCCAGGAGCCTGAGTGGGGTCTGGTGTGTTGACATTCACTGGCTGAGACTTAGATCAGCTGTCACTGCAGACCTGTTTCTTATTTTAATACTGCGGCATAAACTGAGAAGCTGCAAGTGCAGCTTCCAGCAGGGGCTGGAGCTCAGGGCACATCGGGTTTTTAAAAGGTCCTTAGAACAGTCTTGCAGAGACCAGCTTCCTGGGAGCAGGATGGGCTGGGGGCCCGGGGCCCAGTACAGCACCCCTCCTTCCATTCCCCCCGTCTGCTGCATTGCGCCACTGATTCAGTGAAGACATCATCCTCACCCCCTTCAGAGAGCTGCTTGCTGCTCGGCTCTGACAATTAGACTGGCTGCCGCAGAGAAGTACTCATCTTCACCGACATATGGCTTTTTTAAAGTGATAAATTGCATTAGCAAATTTCTTATTAGCTCTGCTGTCAGGAGGGAGCTCCTGCCATGTTAGCTTGCCGAAGCTGATGCATAACTTCCCAGCCATTAATTACGATGCCAAGGGCTAAGGAGACTCGGAGGCTGGTGGGTGGAGGCCCTCATTCTCTCTTCGCCCTCCCATGGGAGGTCGGGGAGCTGGTGTTGGTGTTGAGCTGTCTTAGGTCTGGCTTGGCAACGGGCTCTGCACTTTGGGCTCCTGATCCTGGCAGGCAGGGTACAGGATGCCCAGACACCATCTGGGTTGGTTCGGGCTGGGTTCTCCCTTAGGGCCTCCAGGATTTGGCAGCTTAGAATCTGCACAACATCTCCTTTAGAGCTGTATGTTCAAGGCAGAGCCTGGACTGTGTCCCAGAAAGGTGCTCTGGCCTCTCTCTCGGGGTTCAAGGCCACTGATTCTCCTCCTACTTCCTCCCCTCACTCCAGACAGCTGAAGAGTCTCCTCCCCAAAAGTGACATCATGTCTCCTTGCTCAGATCTTCTCTTGGTGACTATCCAAGGAACTGCATATTCAGGATGATCAACCCCTGCTTTCTATGGGCTCAGGCTTCTATTTTACATGAGGAATTGCATAAAACACACTCATCGGGAGGCAAAATGAGAGAAAGAACATTTCAATTTTTTTGTTTTACCTATTGCCCCAAACTAGTAACCATTTGGGTGGGGTCTCTGACTCCTTTGAGAATCAGACAGAACAAACATTCTCGTTCCCAGGAAAACACACATATTCACACTTGTGCATTAGGTTTCAGGGTCTTCCCAGACCCTCAGTGGCCCTTTTGTGAACCCACGTTTTATAAGTGTTCTTCCCAAGCCCCTCAGAGCTGCTGATCCCTGGGAAGGGACCGTATCAGCAGCCTCCTGCCACAGGAAGTGAGTTAGCCTTCTCCTAAATCAACAGCAGAGATGGCTCCCTGGGGCAACCCTGGGCACCGTTTGGTGAAGGCCACTATATGCAACTGCATCATTTCTTGGGTTATATTAGACATGATGAGTCTGAGAAATGGGCTCAGGGCAGCAATGATTCTGGCCAGGTCTGCTTTAACTCCTTCTGAGAAACCAGTTTTGTGGCTGGGAGGCTCCTGTAGCAACATTTTCTTGTCCTTGTGTGCTCCTGCTAAGAAGAGAGGTGGGGGTGGGGAGGAGGAGGCAGAGATTGGCAGAAAAGGGGAAGATTCTGAAATGGGTGTGGGGGAGGGTGCGTGCGTGTGTGCACGTGTGTGTGTGTGCACGCGTGTGTATGCGTGCGCGTGCGTGCGTGCGTGTGTGTGTGTGTGTGTATGGAGGCAGAGAGAAGGGAGGGGAAGAGCGCTGGATTGAAGAATCTTGGATGGATTTGCTCTTTTTCACACACATGGCCTCAAATTCTGCATTATCTTGAGCTCTGGCTGGGAATAATGCTCTGCTCTGTGAAATTTAAAAAAACATGCTTCTTTCTTGTAACCTCTCAGAAGGCCGGGCTTTAGGAAATGCCCAAAGGAGGGTGGAAAGGTGGAAAAGGTCCTCTAAATGAGGGAGGTGGCCACCAAATTATTCCACAGGGTCTCCAGTTGTTACCATGACTCTCTGAGGGAAGCGAGAGGGCAAAAGTAGTGTAATAAAACCAGACCCAGCCAGGGTTCCTCTGAGGGATGGAAGATACTGATAAGCAGCCCAACATGGATTGCTTCCTTCTCTGAACTTGGGAGTATGTCTTGACTTTAGTCCAGATCCCAGTGCAGCCTCTGGCCTGTAGCTGGTCCAGGCCCACCCTTCCTTCCCACTCCCAAGTCCTTCTAGGTTGGTGCAGGCGTGAGCTGGGCTCTTACTCCAAGCCTTACTAGCATCTGCCTGGTTTCCCGAGAATCCTTCCAGGATGGCACAGCTTGGATCTAGCCCCACTGGTTTGACCTGCTCACCATCCCCTTTGGGTGTGTCATGCCTGGGCCCCAGCAGGTTGGCTCGTATCCAAGGAGTCCACTTACTGGCTCCACACCACAGCCCTCCTTGCTTATTCAGCATCATGGTCCAAAAACTGGGGCATGACAAGCTACCCTGCCACCATCCCCTCCTCCCTTACTCTTAGGAAAAACACCAGTCTGGCCACTGAGATGGGAAAACAGAGACGTCGAAAGGGCCCAAGATTTTGTGAACTGGGGAGGAGACTACTCAAGCTCACTTGGTTTCTCTGAGGACTGCTGGGCCTGGGATTAAATAAGTCTTCTCCCTACCCACAGGCCAAGAAGGGGCACTGAAGCAGAGCGGTCATTCCAGAGAAAGGACCCTGTTGGCTGCCAAGAGGATGATATTCTGCTATGGCTCACGGGTAAAGGGAAAGAAATCCATCCCCGAAAACGTTCTCCAAACATCTACTATTGCATGGCCTTGGCACTTTCTCCTTTCCAGCTCTGGGATTCAAAGTGGACTCTGCACTTTGGGCTCCTGATCCTCGTAGGGAGGGCGCAGGATGCCTCATGCCATGCCTCTCGTTTGCTTAATCCCCACTGGAATCAGGTTAGGCTGTGTCTGAAGTTAGGGGCCTTTCCCTTGGTCTTGGCCAGGAGCAGCATCAGTGGCCCAGGAATGTTGGGAAGCAAGGGATAGGTTTTTCTAGGGAGTGGACTTACTTTCAGGAAAGGATTTGATATGGGGAAAATTGAACAGCTTCCCAACTCTATGTCCTGAGACCCCCGTACCCCACAGCAACCAGAGCTCCATGGAGAGGAGAGGAAACAACTAACTAAAGCAGCCTCCCCACCCCTTCCCATCTCTTTCTTTCCCATTTATGTGTTTGATTTTTTTCACGGCACCTATAGCAATCTTGCCTTTGTGTGTTTGTGTCCTAGATAGTGTCTGTCTCCTTCTACTATTCCCTCCTCCATTACTCCGTGAGAGTAGGCCCTTGTCTTGTTCATTGCCACATGCCCTGGTCCCAGGAGAGTGTGTGGCTCCCAGTAAAGGTGTACAGTCATTATTTGTTGATATGACGGAATGGTTAGGATGTGAAGAGGAGGCCAGGACCAGAGAGGCCAACAGGGTAGGAGTAAAAGGGACATTTGGGACCATCCTTTTCATTACCCTTCAAAGGTAGGTGGCTAGGTGGGTGAAGTCCAAGTTTATCATCCTGATATGCAAAGCCCCAATCCATCTTCCTAGGCTCATCTCCTGCCAGCCCCCCATAAGCTTCCTGTGCTTCAGCTTCTTCAAACTGCTAAATATCCTCACATTTCAAAATTCCTTCCCATGGGTTCTTTTACATATGTGCCCACCTGGAATGCCTTTTGTCTATGCAGTTAGGAACTGCGATACCTACTTTTTACAGTGACTGTGAAGATTAAGGGTTGTAGTATAGAGCGAGCTCCTGGCTCATGCTTTGCCCAAAATGGAGTCCTTTCTAAATATTGGGTAGCATCCCTCTCCTCTCCCCTCTGTCTGGGGAATGCATCAGCATAGGCAGCCCCTTTTCTGAGATGCTTCAGGCCACAGTGCTTTGTTCTTCCCACAGTTAGAAGCCTGTTAGGGGGTCTGTGTCCCCAACCTGATCCCCAGGGCAGAGGCATCTGTATCTCATTTGCACTTAACTTGACGTTTGGTGTAACTGTAGGTGCTAAATGTATGTCCCCTGAACAACTGGAACTGAAGGCCTCTGAGGCAATGGGTTGTTCATCTTTCCAGAGCCAGAGCATGCACACTCTCTGATATTGCTGGGTAGGAAGGTCAGTATCTGTGCCCTACTGGGCTGGGAAACCTGGGGTGGGGGTGGGCCTCCCTCCTGCAGCCTAACTGGCCATCTCGTCCACCCAGCCATGAAATCAGAATGCACATCCCAAGTACCATAGCCACATCCACTTTTCCATCAATAAAATATTCAGCTGCTCCACAGCCATGATCTGCTCTGTGTCTGGAAGGAAGGAGTTCTGCTCTCTCAGTGCCTTCCGGGCACACACTGTCCCTCCATTCCTGGATCAGGCCTTTGTTATCCTACCTCTGTGTGTTTCCTAATGCTCTGTGCCCCCATCATCCCAAAATCAGGACTGCCCTTCTTCCTCCTCCTTGTCCAACTCCAATCCATCCTGCCCCAAGGCCCATCACCTCTGTGAAGTCTTCATTGGAAGTGATCATTCCCTGCTATGGACCCCAGACATGCGTCTGAACAGCAAACCCATATTTCACAATCCCAGACAGGTGGGATTAGTTCTTGAGTGGACTCATTCTAGTTCATATGGGATAAAGACCCTTGACTCAAAATGAAGGTTTACTGCTACTGTGGATTCCCCTCTATAGACTGGGGTTGGGGCTGGGGTACTTAGTAGAAAGCAGGGATGAGAATTTCCAATGAAAACCCATGGGAGCTTTCAGGGTTGTCTACCTGGCCTGGGCCCCTAAAGCTTCCCCACTTCAACCAAGGTTTATTTCCTGGTCTTGTCCCTCCTCCAGACCAATTACTCTGCAGGGCAGGGCAGGGGAATGTTTAGAGTCAAAGACGGAGTGATCTCTGGCCACATTATGTTGCTTCTGGGTGCACAGTGACTGCTGTTTAATGTGGTGAGCTTGGGATGTTGTGAGACTGCCAACACAGCAATGAACTGAAGGCAGTGTACTAGCAGATTCTGGGAAGAAAGAGCATTGGTGTGGGGACCCGTGGCCAACCCTGTATAATCAGAGCAGTAGGGTCCTGCTTTGTGCATCTTGAAATTAGGTGTGAATAAGATATTTGAAGTCAAGTCTAATTTTTAAAACAGTATTCAAATGATCTTGATCAAATGTCTCCTATAAGGTGACACGGGTTGGCCCATTGCCTGAAGGATGAGCATAGGACTTGGGTTTGAAGTCGGGCAGATGGGGCTTGAATTGGGTTCTGCTCGTTTGGCTGAGGACCACAGGCCAGACCCTTATATATGCATATGCATGTTGAGCGGATGTGTGAGTGTGAATGTGTATATGTGTGTCTGTGTGTAATGTGTTTAGCTCTATACACACAACACTTTTCATTTTTTGAGCATTCTTTATGTGCTAGGCACTATGTCAAGCATTTTATTTTCAATGCCCCACTTAGCCCTCATAACAACTCTGGGAGGAAGATACTATTATTCCCATTTTACAGCTGAGCAAACAGAAGTTTAAGAGAGAGGTTAAGTAATTTTCCATAAGACACATTTATTAAAGACACATACTAAACACTATGAGATTTTGCATTCCTGTAAAATGGGAATAAAAATATTTCCCTTTGCAGTGTCTGAGGGCGAAAGGAGAGAAGCTCTATGAAAGAATCTTGTAAACTGTAAAGTATTATTTTCCAAAGGAGAAGACTCAGTTTTTGCCCTCAAGCACTTTATAATCTGACTGAGTTGATCAATAAGACCAGGACAGTGCTCAGGTAAATCTAACCAAGTGTCAGATTATACGGTGTACACCTTAACTAAGTGATTCAATTTAGCACCATCACATAGGGACACGTGGGTGGCTCAGTGGGTTAAATGTCCGCCTTCAGCTCAGGTCATGATCCCAGGGTCCTGGGATCGAGTCCCGAATCGGGCTCCCTGCTCAGCGGAGAATCTGCTTCTCCCTCCCTCTGCCTGCCACTACCCGTGCTTATGCTCTCTAATGAATAAATAGCATCATCACGAATGGGACAAATGGACAAGGCATGCCTCCTGACATCATAGACGCCATGGGAAGGACACAGCGTCACCTTCATGGCATAGTCTTGCCCCCAAACAGCCAGAATCCAATCAGACAAATCCAGATTGTGGGACATTTTACAAGACAATTTGAGGGACTCTTCAAAAAATGCCTATGTCATAAACAACAAAGTCAGGGAGACTGTACTAGATTAAAGGAAAATAAAGAGACATGACAATTAAATATACTTTGTAAACCTTGATCATATCCTTTTTTTTTTTAAGGCATAAAGGAAGTTTTGGGAGAATCAGAGAAATTTAAAAATGTTTTATAAGCTAGCTAATATTACTGCATCAATGTTAAATTTAAAAATATATATATTTTTAAAGATTTTATTTATGTGACAGAGAGAGACACAGCGAGAGAGGGAACACAAGCAGGGGGAGTGGGAGAGGGAGAAGCAGGCTTCCCGCTGAGCAGGGAGCCCGATGTGGGGCTCGATCCCAGGACCCTGGGATCATGACCTGAGCCGAAGGCAGATGCTTAACGACTGAGCCACCCAGGCATCCCTAAAAAAATTTTTTTTTAAAGATTTATTTATTTATTTGAGGGAGAGTGTGCACGAGTGGGGGGAGGGGCAGAGGGAGAAGGAGAGAGAAAATCCTCAAGCAGATTTGAGCGTGGAGCCCAACGCAGGGCTCGATCCCACGACCTTGAGATCATGACCTGAGCCGAAATCAAGAGTTGGATGCTTAACCGACAGAGCCACCCAGGCACCCCTCAATGTTAAATTTCTTAGGTGTGATAATGCTATTGTGGTTATAGGAGAAATTATAGGAGGAACGTCCTGCTTCCTAAGTATTTGGGGTGAAATGTAGTATCTGTGACTTTCAAATGCTTTTGCAAAAAGAAAGTACATATATATATGTTTTAAATATGTACACATAATATATAAATATATGTATACTTATATATTTATATAAAGAGAGAAAAAGAAAACAAGTGGCAAAATGTTAACACTTGGTAAATCTAGATGAAAGCTTTATAGGTTTGGGGAGCCTGGGTGGCTCAGTCAGTTAAGCGGCTACCTTCAGCTTGGGTCATGATCTTGGGGTCCTGGGATCAAGCCCCATGTTGAGCTTCCAGCTCAGCGGGAGTCTGCTTCTCCCTCTCCCTCTATACTCTCTCTCTCAAGTAAGTAAATAAAATCTTAAAAAAAAATGTCTAGGTTTTCCTGTATGATCCTTTTAACTTTTTTCTACATTTGAAAATTTCCCAGTAAAGGTTGAAACTTGAGCAAGAGGTTTAACAGAGAGGGCAAGTAACTTGCCATTAAGCACATTTATTAAATGGCAGATCCAGGGTTCAATGTATGTCACGTTGCTAAGGGGAGATAGCTGTATAAAGGAACCTAGAGCTGAACACTTTTTATTTATTTTTTTCTTTTTTTTTTCCTTTTAGAGAGAGAGAGAGAGAGAGTATGTGTGCGTGAGCAGGGGAGGGGGGCAGAGGGAGAGAGAGAAAATCCTAAGCAGACTCCGCACTTAGTGTGGAGCCCTGTGTGGGGCTTGATTGCACAACTCTGAGATCATGACCCAAGCTGAAATCGAGAGTCAGATGCCCAACCAACTGAGCCACCCAGGTGCCCCTGAACACTTTGATAATATATAAATATCTCCAGCAAATGTATTTCTTGATTGACTCCACTTTTAATCACTGGGGTAGCTCAAGAGGGGGCCCCACATAGTCCCAGCGTCTGAGGCAGCTTCTCCACTCTTGTGCAGGAATGACTCTTGCAGTGAGTTGTTCATTAGAGCTGCTTTTCCTTTGGCTATCATGTGGTCAAAACAGTTCTCTGTCCCAACCTCCAGGTTCCTAGGAGACAAAGCTCAATGTGCTTGCAGCAGCCGGGAACCCGCTTTGGCTCCATGGCTTCCATGATGCAAACAAAGCCCAGCTTTACCCCCAGAAGGGACAAAGCTGGTGAGAAAAGAACCTTCAGCTAATGTGCCTGTGGGCCACCATCAGGGTCACCTGAGGTGCTTCTTTAAAATGCTCTGCCTACTGAGGCTGGGGCCTGGGAACCTTCATTTTAACCAGTACCCCAGGTAATGCTGCAGCACACCAAGGTTTGAGAATCAACAGCCTAGCTTAAAATCCAAGCCTCTACAGCTGGCATTCAAGCCTTTATAGAGGTTGCCCTCCCTTACTCCCCAGCATTACCTTCCCCTCTAGCCAGGCTAAAGGGTCCCCTAACCTGCTCTCCAGCCTGGGCCTTTGCTGTCCCACCCTTCCCTGGAATCTTTCTGCCCTCAATCTATGTGATGCCAACTGAGCCTCAAGACTGAGTTCAAGTCCCACTTACTCCCTGGAGTCTTCCTGGTCACCCCAGCCCATGTCCCAAGTGTTGCTGCCCTTCTCTGACTTCACTCAATGTTAACTTGGTGGCACCTGACGTAAGACTTTATGATACAACTATCTATCATGGTTTTTCGCTGGCTTTGGCTGCGTTCATGTCAGTCTCCTGACCACCTGTGAAATACTTGACAGCAGGGTTCACATCTTTTTCTCTTGCATCCTCCTCAGTACCAAGGATAAAGTTAGAGTCCTGGGTAGGTCCTTAGAACCAGGTTGCTAATAACCGAATCGAGGGAGAGATGGGAGAAGAGCAGCATAAGAGACAGGGTGGAGGGGAGAGAGAAGAGGCAGAGAATTGGTGATGGCCATGGTAGCCTTTGTGCAGGGCGCAGGACCTTTTGGTTGAGTCTGGGATTCCAGGCTCTGCGGATGGGTGTTGCATCCTTCCCCTCCCCTGTAAGTATTTGCATTTGGGGCTGGGCTACTTTGGGGTCTCTGTCTCCTCAGGACAATTTGCATCCACAAATTTACATAGAAGTGAAGGAGTTTCCTGAGAGGGGAGACAGGGCCCTGCCACCTTGCCATATTCCTCGTTTGTCGTTCAAAGTCACGTATGGTGAGCCTGGGGATGGAGGTGTGGGCAGCGGAGCCAGGCTATAGGGTAGCGTAGCTGTCCCTGAGGTAGTCTGCATCTCTCCCTGAGGCTCTCAGTGATAACCCTCCTATGGCTCTTTGGTGGCGTACCCTGGATTCCTCCAATGACATCTGCCCAGCTATGCTTGAAGCAGTTGAGACCAGCAAGCAGGGCTGTGAGGGAGGAAGACACCACGGATATTTTGTCATAAATGTAAATGACACCTCCCTTGTAGGCCCAGGAAGGTGAAGCCTGCCACATTCATGCTGTTCCCAGATCCCCTTACACTGCCCCCTCTGCCTGGAATGTCCTCTCCCCAGGCCACTGCTTGACAAACTCCTCGGTGGGACCTGGCTAGATACCCAAGGTGGAATTAGACTCTGCTTGGAGGCCTCTGTGAACAACTCTGTCTCCCAAGTAAAATGGGACCATGACTACCTCCCAGAGTGGCAAAGAGAAAAGAAGATCATATTCAGGGCAAACAAAGGGCTTGAAATTTCTTCTTTACTTCCGTCTCCCCACATTTTGCTGATAAGCCTGGCAACCCTGAGTCCCCACACCTTGGAGCACCTTGATTAGTGGGTCCCCCGGATGGTGTTGAGTGGTTGCATACCGTACAGAAGGACAGCTCAGAGCCCACTGGGATGCTTCTCAGCTAGGAGTTGCCTGTCCCCACCCAGACAAAGGATGTACTCAACCAAAACGGCCATGGGACAACAAACAAGGCAGCAGATGGAAGAAGAGCTGCACAGATAGCAGTCCTTGGAGGAGCAAGGAAAGGTCAGTGACCCTGTGAAACGTAAGCACAGTTTGGATGGGGAGAGCCAGGAACCACAGAGCGGGCTCCTAATGGGAGGAAAAATGAAACGAGAAAAATCAGTGATGCGGGAAGCTTCTCCTCACTCACATCCTTCAAATGGCTGCAGGGGGAGGGGGGCGGAGGAGCTGGAGCTGGGAATCTACTAAGCCGCCTGATCGCGTTACCGTGTTACCCAGGGAGTTGTGGAGTCCCAGTGCCCGGAGGCCTCTCAGGAGACGGTAGATAATTATGGATGGGTCTCTGGTTTGATACAGCTCTGCCTCAGGGTGAGGGATGGAATACATGACCCCTTCAAGGTCCCCCTTATCTGTACCAGAGCAGGTTACCGCAAAACAAAGACAATTCAGGAGGCTGTCACATAATCATTTGTGTTGCATGCTTCCTTTAGTTTTTGAGAAATCTCCTGATCAAAGTCCTGAGTGCTCAAAACCAGAATGAATTTGGGGATTTCACTACCCCTGCTCCAACTCCCTGCCATGTCTTTTATTTAAAATAATAATTAAAACTCCAATCTCCTGAAATCCTTAAGACAGAGGCTTTACAGTCAACAAGAACACGATCTTTAGCTTTCATTAGAAATGTCTGCATTCCTCTTTGGTTTTAAGGGAGGTGGGGTACATTGGAATATTAATGCAGAGCATTTACATGAGGCTCTTAATTTGAGAAGAATGCAAGAATTAATGCTTGAGTTTAATCAGAGCCTGAATCATCACAGATAGATTTTTACCCTCTTTTCCTTAATCAATTTCACCCTAATTAATTCTTCTGTGGCTAAGTCTTGTTACATTAGATAGTCTGCTGATTATTTCCACAATCAAGAGACTGTATATTCATGCATTTTTAATAACGACTGCATCCTTTTTCATAAGTGATCCTGCTGGTTGGCATTGCAGCCGCTAAAATAATTATAGAGCAGATTACTTACTTTTAAAGCATTGTTTGCTGTCATATTTGTCCTAGGTGACAATTTGGAAGAGCTCCGGAGGCTGCTGTAATTGGGCAGAGGAGCAGGGTATTTAATGTGGCAATTTTCAACGTCAAGTGCTGTTTATGCATAGGTCAATGCCTTTAAAAAAAATAAATAAATAAACACAGGGGTAATTTGGTTCTGCTGGCTGATGAAGCCATGTGCTATAGACTCAAAGGCCATTCTGTGCTTAGGTTAAAACCTTGACTTGTAGAAGGACCTGCTACTGAAGGCTGCCTGGCACTTTCTACCTTCAGCTATGACTAGTCCAAATATGGTCATTCATGTCTGATTATTACTTATATGATGGGGTGCTCTTGTATCAGACCCCGTTACCGCCGCAGCCCAGAGGGCATGAAGCAGGGGATACAGTAATTTCAAAGCCTTAGTTGTTTTCTTTTTAGCAAAGGAAGAGGGAAAATCTACCTATGGAAAAGACTGTTTTTTGTTTTGGGAAAAACACTGGGCTTTTTGGTTATGCAGAGGAAAACTCAAGAGCTGATTCCAGAATGGACAAGTTGAGACAAGAGGAAATAAATGGCTGTGCATACTAATATAGGAGGCTGTCTTTCCAGTGGGCAGACAGAGCTACCACTCACTGCAGAAGTTCTTCTAGTGTTCACTTGGTGAAGGAGAAGCTTTCCTCTTCTCTCAGGGAAAACACAGAGTTGGGGCCTGGACTCCAGGTGGGGGAGTCTGGCCAAGGGCCCTCCTGTCTGTGGGAATTAGGTTAGCTCTGCAGTCAGAGCAGGCCTGACGGCTGTGGAAGCAGAAGGCAAGCAGGGCACCCGGGCCATGGGGCAGGGGACTCCAGGAGAGTCTACAGGCAGCCTCCAACTTAACTGTTTTTACTCTGCAATTATAACTCTCTTTTGCCAACCCAAAGCTTTTAGCAATTTTGTTAACCCTACAGTCCTAGGAAAATAAGAAGCTATAGTCACACTTGCAACACAGTGGAGCAGCCTGTTCAAGAAAGCATGGTGGTCCTGGAGCCCGCGGGAGGAGCCACAGATTGGCCCTGGGGAAGGAAGAGACTCATGAGTATCCATGTGAAGATAGAGACTCAAGTTGAGGCCTTGATCAGGTGGACAGGTGCAGAAGGGGAACGAAACAAATCTCCTTCACCATATACTAGAGAGAGAAAGACCTTCAGAAGGAGAAACTACAATGTGCAAATTACACGGGCCTGGGTTGTTGGCTAGCAGCCATCTGGATTGCCCTTAATATACACTGCAATTGGCCAGAGTCTCAGAGGTTGTCCTGCCCTCCCTACTCGCCACACCAGCTGTTCAGGGACACAGCCGAACTGTAGCAGCCTCCAGCTCATTTCCCAGGAACGTCACCGGCAGCTGCTCTGCAGAGCCCTGAGCCAGGAACTAGAGGCGGCACTGAACCTTAGGTCATTGTTCCCAGCCCTGCTGCAGATGAGGAAACTGAACAGTTCTGGGGCACTTAACTGTCTCTAGTGAAATGGTCAAAGAGGTGTCCTTAGACTACTGAAGGCGGGGAGGAGATTGGAAGGACAAGACGCAAAGGTACTGTTGGAGGGCTGAGCCAGCCCTCCAACCTCCATTTCACTGAGCGGGAACTTAGGTTCAGAGAAGTAATGTGACTTGTTCGAGGTCACTCTATTGATGAGGAATGGGTTCAAGACTTGGTTCTCGGGTCCCCCAACTCCTAACTTAATGCTCCTTTTGGACAGCCTAATCCTCAGGTGAGTTTCTTTTTAGCTAGAGACAGGCGGCCTGGCTCTTACCCCTCCATGGTATGCGTGTCTAAAACACAATCTTCATGGATATTTCTAAGACCCGTTTTCAGCTTTGTCTGAGATATGTATCCCTGAGGCAAGATAAATGGTATCCACTGGAAGGTCAGCGGCTGGGGATATTGGGTTCAAGGAGCTAAGGACATAAATCACTTGATGAGTGAACTTAGAAAGGCCAAGATGTTAAACTCCAAGGCCACCAGGGTTTAATTTATTTGTTACTGAGGTCAGTGCCATTTTTACTGCACACTAATAAAAGTCTGAGCTCTGTTGCCAAGATTCAAGGGAAACCTTAGTTGTCATTTTTCTCTCCGCTAGTAAGAAAATGGAGACTGTCAAATCTGGGAAGCCTGGAAGAAAGAGCAGAAAGGAGAAAATAGAATATTTCTCCCCTCCTCCTGTCTGTACTGTTTCTGGAGTCATGTCATCTTGCTCATCAATGTCATGGCTGCTCTGGGAACAGAGGTCCCTTCCTGGGGCCAACTTCCTTCCTTGGGTAGCCAGTGCTTTGGGCCAGAAGGTGGGCAACTCAGTGTTTTGGCAGATGGTGGAGCTCAATACAGGAGGCCTCCCCCCCCCCCATGCCTAGAGCCCTTGATTTCCCTGTCCTCACTCATTGCAGCCATCTCTCGCCCACCCTCCTTAACTAGCAAAACCACCTCCAGCTCCACACAGGCTCAGTTCACTTTAGTAAGTCATTAAGAAAGCTTTTCTCCTCCTGGAATTTCCTCTCTAGTTCTCACTGTACTTGCCTGGGATTACACAGATTGCGTGCCCTGAGACCATACTTTATAGGCCACTCCTGTGCTCTACCGACATCCCTTAAAGAACTGACAGAGCTCACAGGCTGGTGAAGAATCATCAAAATAATACGAATAACAGCAATTAAAACTAACCATCCATTCAACAGCTACTATTTTGGGGCAAGGGGCTTCACACAGCTTCATTACCTCACAGATTCCTCATCTCCACCCTGAAGCCCTGCAAGGTAGCTTTTATTATCCTCATTTTGTAGATGAGGAAACAGATACAGAGAGGCTGGATAGTTTGAATACTTTGCCCAAGCAAGACAAGCAGTAGCCAACTACACGGCATTAACCAATCTGGGGAAAGGACGTGTGGATGGCAGGGGCAATGGAGCAGACTCTCCAGCATTACCTCTGGGGAGCAGCCTTGATTCACAAATATCCTGGACTGGCAGGAGGCCACTGCAGCCTTCTATGGGGTCACGACTTGGGATCACTTCCTCCCTCGCTCCCATGCAGTCTTCTGACCATAGCTCACTTCCTCGCACTGTGTGCCTGCAGGGAAAAGGTGTGCAGGCCTGCACAGGCAGGGGTCCCAGCCTGCTGGGCAGCTGTTATTCAGGACTGTGCCCACTTGCTCTTCTCTTGTCTTGGAATGCCTCCCCTGCCCTCTCATCTTTGCTCTGTGGAGATGGCTTTACCTTGGCTAAGTGCCCCCCGCCCCGCCATATTCCCCACACCAAACCCTAAGTTTCTTTCATGGTGCTTATCTTATCATTCTCATCATTATTTACCTAGATTTTTTTTTAATGCATAGACTTTATTTTTTTAGAGCAGCTTTAGGTTCCTAGAAAAATGGAACGGACTGTACACAGTTCCCTCATAAGCCCTCCCCCTCCCCCAACCTCCCCCACACACTACCACTGACCAAGGACCACAGTTTATGGGAGTCATTACTTTTTGTTGTACATTTTATGGGTTTGGACAAATTTATAATGACATGTATCCATCATTATGGTATCATGCAGAGTTTTACTGCCCTCTAAATCTTCTGTGCTTTGTCTATTCATCCGTCTCTCCCCACTAACCTCTGGAAACCACTGATCTTTTTACTGTCTTCATAGTTTTGCCTTTCCCACAATGTCATGTAGTTGGACTCATAGAGAATAGAGCCCTTTCAGATTGGCTTCTTTTACTTGGTAATATACATTTCATTTTCTGCCGTGTTTCCCACGGCTTAACAGCTCATTTCTTTTTACTGCTGAATAATATTCCATTGTATGGATGTACCACAGTTTATTTCTATCCATTTACCTGCTGAAGGGCATCTTGGTTGCTTCCAAGTTTCGGCAGTTATGAAAAAGGCTGCTATAAACATCTGTGTACAGGTTTTTGTGTGAACATAAGTTTTCAGCTCCTCTGAGTAAGTATCAAAGAGCACAATTGCTGGGTTGTTTGGTAAGAATATGTTTACTTTTGTAAGAAACTGCCAAACTATCTTCCAAAGTGGCTATACCATTTTTGCATTCCCACCAGCAATGAATGGGAATTCCTATTGCCCCACATCCTTGCCAACATTTAGTGTTGTCATGTTTTGGATTCTGGCCATTCTAATAGGTATGCAGTATAATCTCATTGTTGTTTTAATTTGCAGTTCCCTAATGACACATCGTGTTGGGCATTTTCTCATATGCTTCTTTGCCATCTGTATTTTCTGTGGTGAGGTATCTATCTGTTTAGATCTTGTGCCCAGTTTTTGAGTTGTTTGTTTTCTTATTGTTGGGTTTTAAGAGTTCTTTGTATATTTTGCTTTAACATTCCTTTTCAGATAGATCTTTTATAAATATTTTCTTCAGTCTGTGGCTTGTCTTTTGATTCTCTTGA
The DNA here is from genome assembly GCF_003265705.2 of Callorhinus ursinus. Classification (NCBI taxonomy): domain Eukaryota; kingdom Metazoa; phylum Chordata; class Mammalia; order Carnivora; family Otariidae; genus Callorhinus; species Callorhinus ursinus. The sequence continues at coordinate 73,124,587 of NW_027397072.1, forward strand.
AAGATGTTTACTTTTTATCTCTCCAATGAGAATGCATACTCTATGAGATTGAAGACTGTGTTTTATTTATAGCTGCCTGGCACATGGTATGCCTTCATTAAATATTAGGAAGAAAGAGACAGAGACAGAGAGAATTAGCATTCTGGTCTATACATCAGTGTTTTATTACTTTGGTTGATGTTAGTCTGTTCCTAAAAGACAAATTCACCCTCAGCCTGTTGACCACATCAAGTTTGGGAACCTGATGAGGGATAGCCCCAGACCTTGGAAAATTTATCAGGGTATGCTATGGCCTTGGGCATCCTCTTGGAAACCAGTCGGCACCACCCTCTCTTGCTATGCATCTTCTTTTTAATCGATTGTATTTCCTGTAAGTGATGTTGAGTTTTCAAAACTGAGACCCTTTCTCAAGTATTCTGTCTTCCACAAAGGGGTGCGAAGTCATGTCCAGCTTTGGCAGTCCTGTGTCAGAGCACCCAGGACACTGCCCTGAGGAGACCACTAGGCCCTGGTACTGTTCTGTGGACCACTTGCATGCAGTTTACTTGGTGCCAGCCACTCAGCTCTCCCAGCTTCTGCCCTTTCCCTCCAGCAGCCTCTGAACTCCTCTGGCTGTGAGAGTTGACCTGGGTCTGGAATTTGTTACTATATCACCCTCCCAGAAGTAGGTGTCAGTTATTACTGTTAATTCCCCACAGACCCTTGATCTCTTTGCAGCTGGGAGAAAGGGTGGCTAGATGAAAAGAGATGAGTGTGGTGGTAACATTCTTGCTAATGGCTAATTTTTTGAGCAGTTACCATGTGCCAGGGCCCATGCGAAGCACATTACATATATGATCTTACCTAATCCTCACAAAAACTCTATAACACAGGATATTATTGCTGTTATCCCTGTCTTTCAGATGACCAAACTGAGTTAGAGAGGTTACCCACATTTGCCAGGGTCAGACGGCAAATGAACAGCAGAGCCAGGATTCAGACTCAGGACTCCATGCCATGCTTCTGACCACTACAATAGCCCTCCCTCTTCTTGCCCCCTATAAAAAATTATGTATCTCTTTCTTACAAAATTGGCCCTTAATATCTGTGATTCAGGCTGCCCTGCCTGCACCCTGGGGTTTTCCCCAGGGGCACCCACTTCCTGGCAATCTTTCCAGGGGCTGGTGCTCCCAGGCTTCTTCTCCTCCAAAGGAAACCTGCAGCTTCGAGGCAAAGGTGCCCCAGCCTCACGTTCCAGTCCTCCAGTCCTCCTAGACTCTTATTAGCAGTATCTTCTCATAAGCCATTCAAAGAGACTTTGTGGGTTCCAAAATAGAGTCATTTAAATGGTTTATTTCTTCATAAACAGTGTTCTGCAAGGACGCTGCAGGCCCGTGTTGATTGAAACAGTCAGTTCCTGTATTTTCAGGTTTGGATTTACCTTTCTCGGCTGCGGGTACTTCCTTATTCTGGGCAGGCTGACCTTTGGAGGAGCTTGGTGGTGGGGCGGGGCGGGGGGGCTGCGGTTGCCGTGGAGAAGGTTGATGAGCTGGGCTGGCAGAATGCCCCTCCTGCTTTCCCAGGCCTGCGTGATGAGGAGCCAGAGGAACATTGTTCCTCTCTCTTTCAATCTGAGCAATCAGGGTTTATCTGAGGGGAAGAAAGTCTCAGGAGGCGGGAGAAGGGACAGGGAGACCTACAGAATCGGGGAGTCTCCATCCTGACAACCCTAGGGTAGAGCATCACCCGGGATAACAGCAATGGGAAACCGTATGCATTATCTTGTCTGATAGTCACAATTTCTAGTATCCCGCTCCTGCGATGAGGAAGTAGAGCTTGGGTTTTTATGCAGCTAACAAGTGGCTGTATCAGGCCTGTCCTGGTAGGGAATAGGATCTGCTGAATATGCTTCAAAGGAAGGGTTGCATTTAGAGAGGTGAGTGTAGGATTTGGGGACAAACAAACGCTGGTGAGGCACCCACAGATGAGCAACAGCAGAAAGCTCTGACTGCCCACAGGCCTAAAAGATCAACGAGCGGAAAGAGTGAGACCAGAGATGGGTGAGAACTGAACCGTGGGGGCGGACCTAAAGTCACAGAGGGACACAGCCACTGCCAGGACCAGGCTTCAAAGCAAGAGGGAGAAGAAATACCCTGACCTTTCTTCTTTCCTGCTTTCCCATCTTTTCGATGCCTCCCATTTGCTGAACCCATCTAAAACCCAGGTGATCCCGTCTAAACAGGTCAGTCACATGGACACAGAGCAAGATAGAAAGATAGGGGATGGGCTGGTGGGCTGGTGGGGCACAAATGAAGGATAACCAGCATAGTAGTGGAGCTGGATTTTGAGCCATGGATTGTTTTTTTTTTTTAAGATTTTTATTTATTTATTTGACAGAGAGAGAGAGACAGTGAGAGAGGGAATACAAGCAGGGGGAGTGGGAGAGGGAGAAGCAGGCATCCCGCTGAGCAGGGAGCCTGACGTGGGGCTCGATCCCAGGTCCCTAGGACCATGACCTGAGTGGTAGACAGACGCTTAATGACTGAGCCACCCAGGCGCCCCTGAGCCATGGGTTCTTAAGTGCTCTTATCCCTTGCTGCGGTTCTTTCTAGGTGAGACGACTTTCCACCATGCAGCTCCCTTGACTCTGGCACAAGCCCCCTCAGAGACTGAGGCTCTGGCCTGGCTCACCTATTTATTAGTTTGAATGATCATTTTCTTACTTCTTTCCTTCTGGCCCTGTAGGAACCTTTCCCAGGGAATGAAACTGCCTGGACCCAGGCTTCTGGCCAAGTGGATCCCACCCATAGTCCTGACTCCTGGTTCAGTCTTCTTTTCTTTTTTCTTTCCTTCCCCCTTCCCGTCTTCCCTCCCCTCCCCTCCCCTCCCCTTCCTTTCTTTTACTTTTTTTTTTTTTTTTTAAGGAGGGGAGGGTTGTGCTTACTTGGCCCAGCAATGGATCCTGGAGAAATCTCCTTCAATTTCTGACCAGCCGTCTCCCCCCCCCATCCTTTACCCCCTACCAGTTTAGTGTCTCTACCTAAGCCTTTCGCATCATTCTCTACAGATTTTGCTGCCCTTAGCAGCCTTTGGTAGCATTACCATTGCCTGTTACCATTTTTCTGGGCAGGGACTGAGTGAGTGCTCTGACCGCCCAGACCAGAAAGAAGCTCAGGCTGTACTGACTCTCTCAGGTGGCACCCAGATCTAGTGTGAGCTTGAGGGGTGACTGACTGGAAAGTACTGGAAGGTTAAAAGGTAGCCCCTGTGGTATGTCAGGGAACCCCCTTCAGAGAGAGAGGGATGGGGAAGAGTTTATTTTCCAGTGTGTCTAAGACTCACCAGCAAGGTATTGGCTAAACACTTGGGAACTTCTGGAAGGGTCCCTATGTAGTTGGTCAAACTGTATTTTCTCCACACACTTTCATCCAGGTTCATCCACTTGTCTCTCCCCTGCAGCTTTGAGACTGGCTAAACTGGGGTCTGGGCTCAGGCTGGTCAGAAGTTTGCCTCACAACATCATTCCTTCGGGTAGTGGGACTTCTGGGTATTTCACTTAGACTTGAATTCCTGACTTCTCACCTATGCCCCTGTATCCACCCACCTGGATGAGGATCTCCGCTATCTGTCTGCCTCATATTTCAATCACCACCTTTACAAATGATGATGATGATGACAATAGCCAACATTTCCCATTCTTTAGCTACTGTTCCCAGTACTTTATAAATTCCAGATGGTTTTGTCTTCACAACATTATTATTATCCCCATTGCACAGATGAAGAAAGCAAGGCTTAGAGAGATTACATGATTTGGCCAAAGTCACACAGCTAATAAGTCATACATAGAGTCTGAGTCCAAACCTGGTGAAGTCTTGAGTCCACCTTGTAGCCATGAGCCTGCATTGCCTATTGATGGTGGGGGGTGGGGGGCGGAGTCCCTTTTTACTTCTCCTTTTTTCAAAAAAGGCTTTGTTGAATTATCACTGATATACAGTTAACTGTGTATATTTAAGAATATAATTTGATGAGTTCTGACACATGTATATGGCCATGAAACTGTTGCTGAAATCAAGATAATGAATAAGTCTATCACTCCCCAAAGCTTTCTTGTTCATCTCTCACTTCCCCCCACTGCCACCTGTTCCTAGGCAACCAATGATCTGCTTTTGGTCCCTATAGATTAATTTGCATTTTCTAGAATTTTATATATGGAAACAGATAGCAAGTAGTCTTTTTTTTGCCTGACTTCGTTCAGAATAATTATTTTGAGGTTCATCCATGTTGTTGTATGGAACAATAGTTCATTCCTTTTTACTGCTGAGCAGTATTTCATTGTACAAATGCACTAAAATTTGTTTACCCATTCACCTCTTGATGGACATTTGACTTATTTCCAGTTTTGGGTTATTACAAATAAAACTACTATGAACATTCAAGTACAAGTCTTTTTGTGGGCATAGGCTTACATTTCCTTAGGATAAATAAATACCTAGGTGTGGAATGACTGGATCGTGTAGTAGGTGTATGTTTAATATTACAAAAAGCAACACACCATTTTCAAAATGGTTGCACCATTTTACATCCCTGCCAGCAGTGTATGAGAAGTTCTAGTTGCTCCCCTTTCTTGCCAACATTTGGTATAATTAGTCTTTTTAATTTTAGTGATTCTAGTAGGTATACAGTAGTTTTTCTCTCTCTCTTTTTTTAAAGATTTTGAGAGAGAGAGTGTGTGAGTGTTGGGGAAGGGGCAGAGGGAGAGGAACAAGCAGACTCTGCGCTGAGTGCAGAGCCCAACTCGGGGCTCAATCCCACAACCCCAAGATCATGACCTGAGCTGAAATCGAGAGTCAGACGCTTAACTGACTGAGCCACCCAGGTGCCCTGAGTTGTAAGAGTTCTTTATACAATCTAGAACACGTCCTTTGTCAGATAAGGTTTTGCAACTTTTCATGTCTCACCTTTTCATTTTTATAACAGTGTCTTTTAAGGTACAAGTTTTAAATTTTGAATTTTCTTTATGGTTTGTGGGGTTTTTTTCTTAACCATTGCCTGGAGGGAAGGTATTCTCTCTCTAATTCTTTTAAACTTGATCTTAGCCAAAAGGCCGAGAAGCGATCTCTCTCTTTTTTATTATTGTGGTAAAATAGACATAACATAGAAGTTACCATTTTGACTATTTTTAAGTATATCCACACTGTTATAGGTCATACTTTTTGAATCCTTTTAAGGGATTTTTGGCAAACTCAAGGTCACTAAGTTTTTCTCCTGTATTTTCTGTTAAAGGTTTATAGTTTTAGCCTTTGCAGATCAATTTCATGTCAAATCTGGTGTATGGAATGGTGAAGGTTCATTTTTACATATGGTTAAAAATTTGTTTCTGCACCAGTTGTTGAACAAAATGATCCTTTCCCATTAACTTCTGAAAAAAATCAGTTGGTTGTTTTTTGACCATTTTCCTGGTTTGCTTTCAACTCAACTCTTGACAGGCCGCCTTCTGATTTTCACATACTGTCTTTTGGATAGGCTCCCCCACTGGTCACTCCTGACCTTCCCTCCTTGCTGGTTGACAGATTTCTAGTGGCATTTTCCAGGTCTAACCTAATCCCTTCCCCATCCCCTAATCTGCTGCATTCAGCCTTGCTCCTGCCCTCCTTGTCTGGGCTCTGTGCCCGGGACCTGCGAACCTGCTGCTGCCCATAGTCCTGATACTGTCAGAGTCCTGGAGGGCAAGAGCTGCAGATGGATCCTGCTCTAGCACACAGGAATTCCCCGCCAGTTACTAAGGAAACCCTCACATGGGAGACCAGAGATGCAGCCTTCACAGCAATGACATGGCTACCAGACCTTCTCAAGACCTCACTGGTATTTGGTATCAGCCCAGTTGTGAACCCTAGTTAGATTAGAAGACATGAGACTTGAAGAAAAAATATTGATGGAGAAAACTGGCCAAGGGAAATGCAGATCCTTGCAGATAAGTGTTCTTCCACAAGGAAAGAAAATCGTTTTTAGGATAGCACTATGGAGTCCATGTATCCTGATGACTTAGAGGCAGAAGGACCACAATGGGTGATTCCTGACTCATCAGTCATAATATCTGATTAACAAAACCTGGGAGAGGCCTTGGAATGACTGCCTTACACTGTGTGGACTTCTCTACCAATTTGGATGACAGGAGAATGGCTCAAGTTTGCTGGGAGACATCACTCTGTACCTATCAGGAGGGACCCAGGGAATGTTGATCTCAGCAGGGGCTGTGCAGCTTGCCTCCCAGACTGGCTCATGGTTAGGACCTCAAAGCAGCCTGTGTGAGGGGAGTATCTCTGGGAAGGATTTTATTTTTAATTCAGCTGAAAGGGGTTACTGCACAGAACATCCAAATCAAAGATGAAGCTTTATTATGTAGCAACAACATTTTCCACAAGGAATAAAGAATCCCTGTAGTCAGCACATGCTCAGGGGAGCACCTGAGAGAAGCCATTCCTAGCACAAATATCCCTCCACCCCCAAGAGGCTGAAAGGGCAGGTGCCATGAATGCACATGTTGTCTTACACAGGCACTGGGCCCTGCCCTGTTTTTCCAGCCACTAGCCACACTTAGGCTCCTGCCTTTGTAAGCCAATAGCTGTAGTCTGGGAGGTGGTCAGACATGGGGGGCAGAAAGTTTTATTTTAGGGTTGTTCTACCCAGTTCATTCAGGGATGACCCCATTAATGCCAAGTCCTAACTAAAGTCCCTACGACCCCTAGCAGGAAGTCACACACACACTTCCCCGGAAATGCACAGTCTGCCTCCTTTGTGGGCTGTGTCAAATGGACAGAATGCATGGGTGTAATGGTTGGGGAAATATAGGGAAGAAACGAGGCATGGGTTAGCATCATCACACTCATTAGCCCCTTGGCCATGGGATTTGTCCTAGAAGAAAGTAGACTGAGACTCATCCCTTTCCCAGGCCTGCTTGAACAGAAGCGAATCGAAGAGGCTTACGCTGACACTTGATTCTGACATTACAGAACTTTAGGGACTTTCATGTCTTCTCAAGCTGTCACTTCCCCAGCATAAGGTGCTGTGAGTACCATGTGGGAGACATAACCTCTGCTGCTCTGGAAAATCATGAGGGTTAGAAAACAAAAAAGTTTCTCATGGCAAATAAAGTCTTGTTTAAAATGAAGACTTTTAGGACATAGTTCCCCATATGCCCAAGTTTCTGGCCAGACTCACAGGTTAAGCTGAAGCTTTTATGGTTTGAAATCCAAATGGTGTTATGGGAAGAGCACATCTTTAGAGTTAGATATATCTGGATTTAAATCCTAGCCTTGCAGCCATCATTTGAATGAGTCTCAGAAGTCACTTGCCTTTGTTTATTCATCCATAAAATGGAACAATACCTATCTCATTGTATTGTTATGAGGGTTATTTTTTAAAAAATAATAGCTACTCTTAGTCAATTATTTATTATTATGTGCCAGCTACTGGGTTAGACACTTTACATGTATTAAACCATTTAGTCTGAACTCATTATTTAAATGGTATGTTTGTGAAGTGCCCAGGACAGTGTAAGCTACAAAGTTGGATGCTCAGGACATGGTAGTTGCTGCTGCTGCATTATTTCGGTGATACAAGGAAGGACCTCTGGCTCCTCTGGCTTCGCTCCTCCCCAGACTGTTGATGCCTAAACTTGAGAGATGTGGCTAAAAACAGAATCATCTCTGGAAAAAGAGCAAACACTGGCATTGAAATGAACCCCAAAGTATAAACAACTGATTATGGAACCTTTCCAGAGAGGAGAGGGGAGGGATGTGAGGAAGGGTAAAGGGGGCAGGGGTGGGTAAATGAGATACATGCTGGCCCTGCCTGAATCACCCACCTGCAGTGGAGGTGGGGAGACTCAAAATGAGTTTTCATGGGCCAGTAGGGGACTTCCTGTACATTTGTTTTTAAGTCTGGTTGAGTGGGGATGATACGGGGTGTCACAGGGTGTGCAATTCTGTGTCACTGCATTTTGAGGAGCACCTGGGATGAGGGAGATGGAAGTCCCTGAATCCAAGTGAACCTCTGTAGGGGCTGCTGGGGCAATGAGCAAAACCTGTCGCAGAGAAGTCTCTGACCGCTTCAGTCCACACTCATATCCTTCCATCCTGGATGCTTCTAGGGCTGGGCGGGGGGACACTGAAACTGACAGAATTATCCCGTAGTGGAGTCCTGAAGACCTTCTGGTGGGTGTGCAGCTGGGCGGGCTGTCCCTCAGGTGCTTGCCACAGGCCACAAAGGTTGAGCTTCTCATAAAAGTATTCTGGTTGTCTGTTTTCATAACCTATAAAGCTTCTTCCAGGAAGCAAACATCTTTGAGGGTAATTACAGAAAGCCTGTAGAATTCTCCGTGTAAGGCAGTATTGAAGCAAAGTGAAACACTTCTGAGGAAGCGTTCTGGGAAATTTGTGTAATGCATCTCCAAAGATCTTATATTAAAAAAACACAACAACTTCTTCCTGCCAGCCTGCACCCCTAAGAATCCAGGCTCCACAAAGGTCATAATGTTTGAGCTTTTATCGTTTTAGGAAGATATATCCATATGTTTATGCATTTTTATTTTGGTTTGTTTGCTTCTTTTTGATTTTAAAATTACTATTATATATATATATATCTCAATAGACTTTGAGTTTCACTTCCAGAAATGAATATAAAGAACCATTCTGTGCACGCCTATTAAATGGTCAAAATCCAGAACACTGGCAACATCAAATGGTGGCAAGGACACGGAGCAATAGGAACCCTCATTCATTGTTGGTGGGAATATAAAATGGTATAGCCACTTTGGAGGACTGTTTGGCAGTTTCTTAAAAAACTAAACATACTCTTACCATATAATCCAGCAATCACACTTCTTGATATTTATCCAAAGGAGATGAAAATGTATGTCCATAAAAACTTGCACGTGCGTGTTTACAGCAATTTTATTCCTAATTGCCAAAACTTGGAAGCAACCAAGATCTCCTTTGGTAGGTGAATGGATAAGTAAATTGTGGTACCTCCAGAAAATGGAATATGATTCAGCACTTAAATTCAGCATTAAACCACAAAAAGATGTGGAGGAAACTTAAATATGTATTACTAAATGAACGAAACCAATCTGTAAAAGCTATGTACTAAATGATTCTAACTATATGACATTTGGGAAAAGATCAAACTATGATGACAAAAAAGTAAAGTAAAAAAAAAAAAGTAAAAAGTGAAAAGATCGGTGATTTCCAGGGGCTAGAGAGAGGGAGGAATGAAGGGGTGGAGCATAGAGGATGTTTATGACAGTGAAACCACTCTGTAGGATACCCGAATGAGGGCTACATTTCATTAGACATTTGTCCAAACCCATAAAATGTTCAACAGCAGGAATGGACCCTACTGTAAACTATGGACTTTGGGTGATTATAATGTGCCAATGTAGGTTCATCAATTGTAACAAATGTACCACTCTGCTGGGGGAGATTGATAATGGGAGAGGCTACGCAGGTGTCGGGGTAGGGAGTATATAGAAAATCTCTGTGTTTTCCTCTCAGTTTTGCTGTGAACCTGAGACTGCTCTAAAATATAAAGTCTCTTTTAAAAAAGTGATTCTGGTCTTCAAGGCTGCAATAACAAAAAAAATAACACAAAACAGACTACTTCAGTGTTAAAACCATCTGCCCAAAGTTCCACAAGTTGCCGGAAGATCTGCAGGATGGGGGTGGCAGCGATGAGAAAGGAGGAAAAAGCACCAGCCTTCCCAGTTCATATCTGATGGCTCCTTCCCTCCCTTCCTCTCTCCCTCGTCCCTCATCCATCAAATCCTTAGTAAGCATCTATTTTGTGCCATGCACTCGGCCTGGTGCTGGGGATGCAGCAGTGAATAAAACAGACAGAAACCCCTGCCCTCATGGAACTTAATTTCTAGTGAGGGAGACAGCATGGGCAGAGACCCTAAGGCAGGAATGTGCCCTGGGTGTTGCAGCAACCCTGAGGATGCCCGTGTGGCTGGGGCAAGTGGGTCAGTGGGAGAGTTGGAGAGTGATGGGGCCAGACAATGTGGGCCTGGAAGGTCACTGTCAGGGCTTGGCTTTACTCTGAGTGAGGTGGGGGAGCCCCTGGGAGGATGTAAGCAGAGGAGTGACTGGGCCCATCCTACATTATAACAGTGCCTCTGGCTGCTGGGTGAACAGACTTCAGGGGCATGAATGGGAGCAGTGCCTCCAGCGAGGAGGCTGCTGGAGGAGTCTGGGCCCAAAACGGTGCTGGCTGGACCAGGATGGTGGCAGCGGAGAGATGAGAAGTGTTGTTCCTGTCTCTGACAGAGACAGAGACAGAGTCGGGGGAAGGGCAGAGGGAGAGAATCTTCCAGCAGACTCCCCACTGAGCCCAGAGCCCGATGTGGGGCTTGATCCCACAACCTATGAGACCATGACCCATGAGACCGTGACCTGAGCCAAAATCAAGAGTCGGTTGCTCAACTGACCGAGCCACCCAGGCACCCCAGTTCAGGATGTGTTTTGAAGGTAGTGCTGGTAAGATCTGCTGACAGATGGAATGTGTGGTGCTACCAGGTCCTGACTTGGTTCAATTGAGTTTTCATTTAATGGCAAATATTGGACCTCTAGATTTTGGGGCAGCAAGTACCCAAATCCCACGTATACAAAGTTACAAATGGGTGTTTTTCTGGAAGGATGTGCAGATCAGAAGGAACAGCTGTAGAACAAGGTTTTGGAAAGCATGGGGTCTGGGATCTCAGTATATAAGAAGCTATCCTTCATATAAGGCCCTATTCCTGGGTAAAGAACTCCAGCAGCCTCAACTCAGGACTCAAATTTTAATGACACAGCAATGAAGGCCTACCTTGGGCCACACGGTCATCAGTGGACAGAGTCACCCAGATGGACGGTGGGGGTAGATACTTTACTAGAATCAAACTGGGTTCTGAGATCAAAAGCAACATGAAAATGGGTGTTCAACAGGGAAAAATCTGAGTGGAATCAAGTGCTTACACCTGATTCCAGCACAGAGTTTATGAGGTGAAAGGAATGGAAGCTCAGGTTTTGACTGACCAGGAAGTGGGCAGGGAAGGATCAGTTGGCTTCAGAGTGCTGGCCTGGTCTGGGCTCTGCTGCTCCCTAGCTGTGCTATTCAGGCCAGTGATTAACCTCCCTGGGCGCAGCCTCATGTGGACTACAGCAAAGGCTGTAAATCTTGTCTTTACCAGAGACCACCTAGATGGTTTCTTCAACCCTCCCTTTCCCCCCAAAACCCACATTAATCCATAGCTTTATCCTGTAGAAATGCACAGTGTGCTTTAAGTTTCTTGAAATGTTGAGACCAGCTGGGGATGGGAAATGCAGACGTGGTGTCAGAGGGGTTTGGAAGCAGGAAGTGACTAAGGCAGGCAAAGTATGAGGAAGAACATAAATTACTGGGCACAGAGGGAATGCAATAGCATTTCTCGGCAGGATTAAGAGAATCTTAATATTCTCTCCTACTGTTCACTTTCTGCCTTTATTGAGTCCAAAGAATCTACATCCTCTGAAAGGTTTAATCCACCCAGCATTTTTTAAGCTTCCAGATACAGTACCAGTTGCTACACTGTCACCTTGAATTCCCCACTGGGGGTGCTGCACAGGCAGGAAATTGCACTCGATTTCTCCCCAATCCACACTGAGCACCCCGTTCTCGGAGTGCTCCCCTCCTCCCCAGCACTTATGCCCACTTACATCTCATACCATCCTATTTAGCACTTGATTACATATTGCCTTGAATTGTTCTCCAGCCCACTCTGATCAGAGCCTCCCACCTCCCAGCCTGCCCACTCCTACCTCCCAGTATGCTGGGTTTTCAACCTCCTCAAAATCTAGTCTCTCCCTTGCCATTTTCTGTCACTGTATCAAATCACCCTTCTTGGTTTCCCTCCCCATTTAGCCCATGCTTCCTGAAGCATCTCATCACCCTCCCATCTGCCCAGTCCTGCTGCCCCTCCTGTCTGTACCCTAGCCTGATCAGGGCTGCTCTTCCTTCTCTGACATCTGGGTTCCTGGGCTCCTGAGCTCCACTGGAGAAAATCACAGCCCACGCAGATTGGCACTACTACAAAGTCATCATCTGCAGCCTCAGCAGGCTGCTGAACTGCCTGGAAACCCTTCTTAGCATCACCATCAGCAAACTCGCCCTTTCTTCAGGGTAGCTTTTCTAAGGATCTCCCACCCCTCGAGCTTTGCTGAGAAAATAGAGGCCATCAGGTAGGAATTCCCTCATCTTCATGTATCCACACGTCTGCCACAGCAGGAAAAATATCTTTCCCTCCTTCATTGTCCTTGCCTCCCCCTGTCTTGGAGGCTATGGAGTCTCCTTATCTGGGCAAAGGGAAGCCCTCCCGAGTGTTCTGCAGCCTTGGCACCACCTTGGCTTCCCCAGATCCCCCCTCTCTCCTCTGCCTTCTGTCCTATCTCATCCTGTGTCTCCTGAGTATACAAACATGTTCCCTCTCCTCCACGCTGAGATTCTTCTCCTCCTCAGCCAAAGTCCATGGAAAAGTGTGCTCATTCGGACCATAGCCCAACATGAGTGCAAACGTGTGCAAAGGACATGAGTGACTTTCTCATTGTCAAGTCCGCGGCCACTTGTGCAGTCCATCTTACTTGACCTTGCTGAAGCTATGACACTACTGACCTTCTACTCTTCTTGTTTCTCTCCCTTCTCTGGATTGCCACCTCTGGGCTAACACTCTGTTCTCCTGCTCCGCCCCCACCCCCCATTTCAATCTTGTTAGACTCTGCTTCTCCCTGATGGTGCTCTCCTGCGGATGATCCTTCAGGCACTGGTCATGGGCTTTGGGGTGAAATTCAGATTCCTCTAGACAGCAGCCAAGGGCCTTCGGCATTTGCTCCCATCTCCTCTCTCTTTCCCTATCACATGATTTATCCCCTCCTCCATGGGCCACATTCTCTCATCCTTGTACCTTTAGTGCGTTTCTTTCCTTCTTCCTTTTTGCCTCACCAGCAGAACTGCTATCTATCTTTTAGGGATCAGCTCTGGTGTTGCCTCCTCCCTATGTCCTTCTTTCATGATCCCACCTCATCGAAGTTTCCAGAACACCCTGAGCACTTAGTCTTAGCACTTACCACACTACATTGAAATGATCTGTGTCTGCTCCAATAATCCGTCAGTCCATCAAGGCTGGGGACTAGACCTCTTAGCTCCCATATACTTGATGCCTGGCATATAATGAATGCTCAGTTCATTTATGTTTGCTGAATGAGTGAATGAGTTAATGTATTAGTTATTATTCTCAACTAGGCTACTACAGGGTAGTAAATGTGATCAATCTTCTTAGAGCAATTGACAAAGATACACACACGCACACACACACCCCCCATGTATAGATACAGTTGTGGTAAAACACATATAACATAAAAATTTAAAGTGTGCAACTTAGGGATATTTAGTACCTTCACAATGTTGTGCAACCATCACACCTTCTAGTTCCAGAACATTTTTATCACCCCCAAAAAGGAGTTCCTGTACCTATTAAGCAGTCATTCTTCATTCCTGTGTCCCCCTAGCTCCTGGCAATCACTAATCTGCTTTCTGTCTCTAAGGATTTGCCTAGTCTGGATATTTCATATAAGTAGAATCATAAAATGCAGTGTCTTTTGTGTCTGGCTTCTTTCACTTAGTGTAATTTTTTTTGAGGTTCATTCACATTGTAACATGTATCAGTACTTCGTTCTTTTTTGCGACTAAGTAATATTCCATTACATGGTTTTACCACATTTTGTTTATCCACTCATCAACTGATGGACGTGTGGGTTGTTTTCACCTGTTGGCTATGGTGAATAGTGCTGCTATGAAGATTTATGTACATGTTTTTTGTTTGAACACCTGTTTTCAATTCTTGTGGGTATATACCCAGGAGTAGAATTGTTGGGTCATACGGTAATTCTATATTTAATTTATGGAGGAACCACCAAACTGTTTTCCATAGCAACTGCACCATTTTACATTTATATTTATATTACCATTTACATTACATGAGGGTTCCAATTTCTCCACATTCTTGCCAACATTTGTTACTTTCCGTTTTTTTTAGTATAGCCATCCTAGTGGGTGTGAGTGGTAGATATATTTTGAGGTATATGCTCAGCTTAAATGATTTCTATCTATAAACGCTTATTGCCATCTGTAGAGGGTGGCTTTCAACAGCTGCTTATGACTAATGGGACCCTGACTTCTGGTCATAGTTGATTGGATCAGGGATGGATTCTTGAGCCAGTTTGAGCCAGAAGAGCTCCTTCAATGGGAGTTTGTGTTTGAGAGAGAGGAATGGGGAGAGAGAGAGTTGGTTCATATGAACTTAGGAGCTGTGGGTATCTGTCTTTGATCCCACATGTGGACAGAGCAGAAGAGGGAACTCTCCAGAAAAAAGATGGGCAAAACACGCAGAAAGAGAAATGAAAGATGGAGAGAACACATTTCCTCTGAGTTTCTGAAGGTCTGCAAGTTCCCAGTTCTAGTCCTTCCGTAAGCCAGATGTGATTCTTGCCCTTAGGGCCTATAAGTCACCCTTTCTATTGTGGATAAGCCAATGCCAGTGAATTTCTATTTCTTGCAAACAATAGCATCCAGGGCAACAACCACTCACTGGCTCTCTCACAATCTACTTGGCCTAAGAAGGGACCTCAAATTGTAGGCTAAAGTAGCTGTAAGGCTACTTCCATTTTTGTGTGTGTCTCAAAAATCATTTCTTGTGACCTCAATGACCTTACCCCTGCCCCCAACCCAGTGTAAATTTGGAGGCAAATCCAGTGTATTAATATCATCAAATATTCATTAGGTATCCTCAAGGGCAGGGTGTCCAGCACTTTGCTACCACCTTGATGTGTCTTTTGGCATCTGTTCTAGATTTTTTCCCCTAATGGCAGAACTCTTCCTTTCAGCTCTTCAAGTGTCATGTTTTCTTGTTTAAGTTATCGCTGTAACTTTTCCCACTCTTACAGACTTTTTCAAGGGCAGAAAGGCAACATGGTGTGGAGGAAAGGACATGCAACTGGGAGTTTTGAAGAACGAAATCCTAGACCTACTCTTGCCGCAAGCTTTGCTCTGTAATGCTGAGTCAATCATGAGACTCTCCTGATCTGTTTTCCCATCTGTGGAAGTGGGAGAGAAAAATAATACTTTCTCTGCCTACTTCGCAGAGATGCAAGCTAAAATTAGGTCATGGATGTGAACATTTTATGAGGCAAAAATATATAAATTGCTGCATCCATAATGGTAATGAACTCCCATTATTTCTATCCCACTTCCAGACACCAAGTTCAAGGTCCTCACTCAATAATTACTTGAATTTAACTCTAGCTGCTTATTTCCTTCTTAAAATGTGGCTTTGTGGGGTGCCTGGGTGGCTTAGTTGGTTAAGTGTCCGATTCTTGATTTCAGCTCAGGTCATGATCTCAAGGTTGTAAGATCAAGCCCAAGTGGGCATGGAGCCTGCTTAAGATTCTCTCTCTCTCTCTCTGTCCCTCCCCACTAAAAAAGTGGCTTTGTATCTTCATTCATTTCTCTTGAACACTGATAAACGCTTTTTTAAAATTACAAATAGGGCGCCCAGTGGTGCAGTTGGTTAAGCGTCCAACTCTTGGTTTCAGCTTAGGTTGTCATCTCAGGGTCCTGAGATCAAGCCCTGCATCCAGCTCCATGCTGAGCACAAGTCTGGAGTCTGCTTGTCCTTCTGCAACCCCACTGCTAGTGCTCTCTCTCTCTAAAATAATAAATCTTTTTATGGGGCACCTGGGTGGCTCAGTCGTCAAGTATCTGCCTTCGGCTCAGGTCATGATCCAGGGTCCTGGGATCGAGCCCCACATCGGGCTCCCTGCTCGTTGGGAAGCCTGCTTCTCCCTCTCCCCCTCCTCCTGCTTGTATTCCCTCTCTCACTGTCTCTCTCTCTCTCTGTCAAATAAAATCTTTAAAAAAATAAAATAAAATAATAAATCTTTTAAAAAATTTACAAATAAAGGAAACATGAGACATGCATCTTGTTCTGTTTTAAGGCAGGCTAATTGCTTGCCATTTCTTAATGACTATATTTGTTTTCCTTTAACCTAACATGCCACTGCCTAACGTGTCTCCACCATGCATACTGCTCATTACACAGTGGTTCCCAAACTTGTCTGTACTTTGGAATCAATGAGGAGCACTGAAAATTACTAATGCCTGTGTTCCACCTTAATTGGTGTATATATGTATACACACATATACCTTAATTGATACAATTGGTCTGCTGTATGGAGCCTGGGGCTTTGGAAGTTTTAAAAAGATCTCTAAATGATTCAAATGTGTAGCCAAGTTTGGGGTCCACTGCCTTTAGGGTTTTTCTTTTACTAAAAAAAAAAATCCAATTCTAGTCATTTGGGGATTAATTCCTAGTTGGGCTCTCACCTGAAACGTTTCCTTTATAAATTGCTATAGGAAACAACAGGGGATTAATCCTAAATCCATCTCTTCTTCCTACTGTGATTGCCTAGAACTTCATCAGGTTAATTGAAATCCCTTCTGATAAGTGCAGTGAAACCATTAATGGAGGCTTCACTTATCCACATACACATTTCCTGTTCTGCTGTGGTTTCCTCCAATAATTTAGTTATAATTTGCATGATACCTTCCACCTCTTCCCCCGGCCCCCAATTCAAATTGCCTTTCACTGTCCCTCAGTGGCTGGCTGGGTCTGTCTACCTGCTGTCTTCACTTCTGGATGGACAAAATTTCCCTCTTTCCGGTTACATTATCTCCATCTTCTGGATCTAGCCAGCCAGCTTGGTGAGTTTGTTTCCTGGGTTGCTTGGGCTATAACTTAGACAGAGATATTTCACAATTTGGAGCCAGACTTGATAAAGCAATTATGCATTTCTATGTTTATCTAATTCTGCTTGACTGGAACCAGATTGAATCTGCTGAGTCTGGAATATAAGCAAACTCTACTAGAGACCCTCTGATGGTGCTGGCTGACACCACATCAGCTTTTGTAAGGAGCTAGAGCAGATTCAAACCTGAACACAAATTTCCTTAGGCCTTTTGGGCCACTCCCTGACCCAACATGGATCTGAATTCTAAAAAAGCTATGATTGCTGTTTCACCAGGGCATTGTCCTCACTCGGGAAGAGTCACTGTCTTTTACCTGCCTTGGCCCTCAGGATTTTTAACACCATCACCATCTGATTCCAGTCTGTGGGGATGACAGAAGAATGAACACTGTCAGTCAAACAAGCATTACTGAGTCCTGATCTGTTTTAGTCCATGTGGTACCATAGCCTGTGATGGTCTTCATTTCCCTCTCTTCTTCTTGTGGTTCACTACCTCCCCAGCTGGCTAGAGCCAGAGTGTCATTCCCAACCAAGGGTTAGAGTTCAGACTCACCCATGTCATCTATGGAGAGCCAAAAATCTCTCCCTCTCTCTCTCACGTTTAAGAACTTCTTAATTATTTTAGTTGTTTAAATTCTTTTATTCTCTGTCTTTCTGAAGAAAGCAATTTTTACATTAAAATATAATTTGAGGTATTTCAAAGAAACTTACCATAATTTTCAATGACTGAAACGTAATGGCATTTCCCCACCTTACTGCTTCAGGAACCCAAGAGAAGTCCAAAAAGGTGTGTGATGCCTGAAGCCATAGTTGCTTCTCTAGATTAAGGCCAACAAGGGTGACTTTACTTATGTATTATTAATGGAGTATCACTCTTAATAATAACTGACTATTGAGCATTCACCCTGTGCTAGATACTATGCTAAGTCCTTTCCATAATTTATTTAAATTACTCCTTGTCCCACCCTATGAATTATCTCCATTTCACGTCTGAGAATATAGAAACTTAGGGAACTTGAAGCTTACACAGCTAGTAGAGGTGGGATCAGAACTTGAATCTATTCTAATCAGTGCAGAGTCCCTGCTCTTAACCTCCAGAGTCTTCCGAGGTGATCTCCTTTTATGGAAATGTGCTTACATCCCAGGAACACAGCTGTCTCTGATTTTAAAAACTAAGGCCTATATGACTATTGGGGTTATAAATACAAGGGATCAATAGTTTAACACACATGATAGTTACTTGAAAAATAATTATCAATAGGTTGACTGACAAACAGCATTTTATTCATCCAGATTCTGGAAAGTGTTCTGGATGGTATTAGGAAAGGATGGGAGAGGAGCCGATTTGGCCTCCTGGGGGAGGTCTGTGCAGATGGCTTCTTCAGCCATGCCTGTGTCCAGTCATTGCTCCTTCCAAATCTACTCTAAAAAGCTCCTTATTTCAAGACCTAATATAAAAGTGATGGAGTTGGCTGACGAGGCGGAGGGCTTTGAAGGGACTTTTGAAGGAAAAGACAACAATTTCAGAAAATGAATCCTGTGGTTTAGAAAGAAATCAGCTGAACTTATGATCATTCTGTTCTGTTCTATTTTTTTAAAAAAAAAAGAAAGGAGAGAAGAGAAAAAAAAAATGTGTTCTCATCACAAAGAAAACAATTTCCTTAGGCCTGGAGAATTATAGTCTCTCCATGAAGACTTCAACCTTCTGAGATACCTAGATTTTTAGAGCCAAAAGGGACCTTTAAAGATAATAGCTTTTTCATCTGAGTCCTGAATTTCACGGAAAGGAAACTGAGGCCCGAGACACTGAGGCACACAACTGGTTAGTAAAAGCTCTCAGTTTTCCTCCATTCTCTATCCCATGTCTTCTTTTTTACTTTTGTTTTTTGAATGACAGGATATTCAAAGGCCAATGAGAGAGAAAAAACAAGATAATTTCTGCCTCTTTAAGAAAGGTCAGAAGAGCTCCAAAACTTCTAGAAAGAAGCGAGCCAATTATTTAATCTAATTTCAGGAATAGTCTTGATCTTATTAGCTTAGGGACTGAATAAGGAGGCAGAGGCCCCACAAAACAAGATTTATTACTGCTTTCCATGAAAGCAGAGGGAAAATGAAAATTGGCTTAATGGGGATTTGGGCCTATAATGTAATTCTTGTCTCAGCTTAGAGAAACAATCCACAGACAAAAGGTCAATGGATCCTAGTAGTGATCTCCTGAGCTAGTGAAGAAAGGGGTCACCTGCCATTTCTCCAGAGGCCCCTAGGATTAGAAGTTGCCTTTGCGGTAGGGAAGCCTAAAAAAGAAGAAATCCATTGAACTCATATTGGCCTGGAAAGTGTGTTTAAAGTGCCACTGCTTCATCAAACCAGTGAAGCAATGAATAAGATTTTCTTAGAGGGAAAATCTCTAGCAAAGATGTGGCCAGTGATACTAACATTAGCTCCTAGGGGAAGAATCAGGAGGTGAAAATGCAGAAAAGGAAGGGAGGTGGGGGAAGTATCAATTCAATAAGCATTTATTGAATGCTAACTATGTAGTGGACACCAAGAGATAAATCAAACCTTCTCTGTTCCTGGAAATGCTTGCAGATGAGTAGGAATTAGCAACCACAGAGGAACTTTTCCCAGGATTCAGACACCAATATGCAAAACTGTCCAGCATCCCACAATTCATTTCCATTCTGAGACTCTTGTTCTGTCACAATTATTAGGCAATACAGCTCACTCCTGGGGGTTACAAAACTCCCCAACTAATTAGCAGCTCACAGATGTTACCCTAGCAGCTGGGTGCTGGATGAGGCACACGTACCCAGTCAAAGTCGGAGGATGCTTAAAAGAAGAAACAGAAATTCAGAGTCAACTGAAGCACCCAGTTCCCTTCCCCAGATGTCATCAGTGCAAATACCCAGCAGAGCCTGCCCTAGTCCAGTTCAGAAATTCAGCTCTCAAAGGACACTTTACTCTATCAAGTCTTTAGTTATTGTGGAAAGGGACTGCTTGCTTGTGCTTAAAAAAAAAAAAAAAAAAAAAAAGCATTATCCATCATGGGATCTGATCCAGGCCAATGCCAGTTGGATCAATCAACCTTTAAAAAATCTTTTTAGGATAAATATTCAGCTACAGTCATGAATTAAAGATGTGAGGCAGAGAAAAATAGTACACAGCTTACAGTGGTTAACACTGGGTTTAAAACCAAAGTGTGATGCTACATTAATCTTCTAGTTGAGGCCTCATATGAATTGAGTAAAATAGGTTTTAACCATCTCTGTTCTGATAAACATTAAGGATTCTTGAACTTTATGGAAACTAAGAAGGGCAATGATTTCCATAGGACAAGGGGAGGCAGGTCATGGCTAAATCAACCTCCAAACAACAGAATTTTCCACCACAGCTGTATATCTGGTTGCTAAACATTAAATAAGTGCTTTACTGGCCAATTTTACTCATCTTCCTACAGATATATTTCCAAGTCATGAATCCTTGTGCATATACAGAATAGTAGATGAGGTAAGTGGTGGTATCCATAGCCACTAGGGTAACTCCATGAATCCCTAAGTGAATTGCCCATTGTTTCTCTGTATTTTTACAAGTCGAGTTATACCAAAGATTTTAGGAAGCAGTGGGACTGGCCTCATGTGTTACACAGGGCCCCTCGCTCAGAAGGGCTCCATATTTGGGGTTTGATGCATCTGCCATCTTGAAACTGTTAGTAATTGAATTTTGAATTTGTGTTCTGTAAGTGAAGTCTAATGGAACAATGGAGCATGTGCCCAGGGGCTTAGAGCCTTGACTCTCCTACAGTCCTGTCTTCCTACACCTTCCCGCCTTTTTGGGGTGGATTCTTGATCATCTGTTCCCTGTCCCCTAGTGACCTGAGTCTCACCTGGCCTCCCCTTTCCCACCCCTGCCTCGTGATTGCTGCCACCCTCCACCTGGGTTGGTGACGACTTCACATCAGTGGGGGGAGGCCTGTGTGTCACTATTGCCCTCTATTCATGGCATGGATCTGGGGACAGGTGTGAGGAGGGTCAGGTTGGGTGTGCATTCCAGGGCATCTCATGGTAGGGCAAGGGGGTAGTAATTCCTGCTCCTGGCTGGCAAGTGCCACAGTGAAATTTGATCAGCAACTTAGGAGCATCCTCTGATCCAGGTACTGAGTACAGCCAGCATGAAGGTTATAATCTCTCACGGAGTCACGTATTGACCATGGGTTGGTGTAGAGGGCCTATGGTAAGGGGAAGATTAATTTCTTTCCACTCCCAGCTGGGGTCCTATATTTTCATTTTGCAATAGACCCTGTTGCCAAATGGTCAACTTCAAAGACTATGGGGGTAGGGAGAAGCCTACTTCTCAGTCAATATAGTTTTTATTTGGCATTTAGCTTGATACAAAACCTGTTGGTAGATACATTACAAGAAGAAAAAAATAAGGCGCACCTGGGTGGCTCAGTTGGTTAAGCAGGGAGCCTGCTTCTCCCTCTCCATCTGCCCTTCTCCCCTGCTCATGCTCTCTCTCTCCCTCTCAAATAAATAAATAAATAAAATCTTTAATAAAAAAAAAGAAGAAAGAAATAAGTTCCTGCCCTCAAGGGGCTTATTATCTAGTTGGAAGTTGATGAAATAGATAAAATAACTAGGTTTCATAAAGGATGTGGAATTGGAGAGGAGTCCTGAAAGTGGCATTCAGGTCTGGAGAGGAGGGAAGAGGATACTTGGTAAAAGTGCTCCAAAATGGGGACACGTGGGTGGCTCAGTCGGTTAAGCGGCTGCCTTCGGCTCAGGTCATGATCGCAGGGTCCTGGGATCGAGTCCCGCATCGGGCTCCCTGCTCAGCCGGGAGCCTGCTTCTCCTTCTGCCTGCCACTCCCCCTGCTTGTGCGCGCTCTCTCTCTCCCTCTGACAAATAAATAAATAAAAATCTTAAAAAAAAAAAAAGTGCTCCAAAATGTAGGGAGGGAAGTGCAACCTTACAATGGACCGTGACTTGATGATCCTTGTATATTTTTGGTTCTAGGCCACTCAGTCACAGTGTTCTTGGGGGAGCACCGTCCTGGTACAAGGGAAGATGTGGGAATAGGCATGGTTGATGTGGACGATGGAGGAGAGAATTGCAGAGCAAAGAAGAGCAAATGGGTTCAAGCCTCCCAGCTGTGTACACTGAGGTACACACAGTGGCTGCTACTATTTAACATGGCAGACCACTCAAACTTCTTCCTAGACGAGCAAAGGCAGAACAAAGGGAACTGACCTTATGTTTAAGCAAATGACAGAATGAAGTCAGGTTTCACAGTGAGCTCCGTTATGACGAAAAAGCAAATATTCTCTGGTGAAGGTTGACTTAATTAGCCATCTTAATAATTCATGAATCTTTAAAATGTTTGCCAGGAGATTCAGAGCTCAGATTCTGCTTCTGGTATTTAGTTCTGGGTTTTCTCTATCACAAATTGTGCTGCCTTATGGAGCAGTGGCAGGAGCAAGCCTGGGAATGAGCAGTTTGGTTTGGCTAGACTGTGCACAGTTCTTAACCTTACCCTTGTGGGACTTAGAACTTGTTTGAGAATCTGGTGAAAGTTCTAGACCTTTGGCCTAGGAAAATGTATGTAAATTCAGGGTCTTCCAGACTCCCCAAGGTCCTCCCTTGAACTCCAGCTTAAGAATCCACAGTTTAGATGATCTCTAAGAACTCTAACATTCTTTTTAACTTATCCACAAGCTAGCCTGTCGATATGTCACCTGAAAATGTTGTGACTCTTTGAGCTTGCAGGCAAGCAGTCTCATGTGGATGTTTGCAAAGTGAGAAATGCATAATGCAACATTTGTTCATTAGGCTGCAGCAGTGCTAATGCAGAAAAGAGGACTGAATGAATCAAAAGCCAATGAGTCAGCTCCCTCCCCGCCATCTGCCAGCAAAGCAGCCTGCTGAAGCTGAGGGGTTGAGCTGGGAGTCAGACAGCCTGGGGCCCTCGAATCCTGGCCCAGGTACTTTCTGGCTATGACTTGGGGGACCGACTTAACCTCTCTTAGCCTCAGTTTCTTCATTTGTAAAATGGGGCCAATAAGATGTATCCTATATCCCATGTTCTGAGGAAGCACTGAGCCAACCTTTGTTAATTAGGTATAGGTCCTGGGCCACAGTCATGCTTAGTAAAGGTAGTTCATTCTCCTGGTCCCACCCACAAGGAGGAGGAGTGCTGTGAATTTAACGCTGTGGGAGGGGACAGACTAAGGTGTGGCTGGGAGCTCTCTCTATGAACTCTGTGGATATGTGGTCCCTCTCCCCATCCCTTGGTCCCGATAAGACTCCCCCAAAGGCATGTGGGCTGGGTTCAGCTCAGGAGGCTGGGGAGGGACCCTGTGTAGCCGCGTAGGTCTGGAGCAGCTCCCTGTCTTCTCCCCTCTGCCGCTGCTCAGGAGTGTGGAGGCCGCAGGAAATGATGGGGGAGATCCTGGGCTTTTTTGGGCTGCAGGCCTGACTACAGCAGAGAAGAGAAAGAGGCGGGTGGGGGAGGCACTCTCGCTTCTGAGCAGGCCGTCTGTGTGTTATTGAAGGGCCCTCAGTGAAGCTGGGGCTGGTCCTGGGGGACATGCGAAGCTGGACAAGACACAGCTCCCGCTCTCAAAGACTGCACAACTTTGACCCAAAATAAGACAAGTCCCAGGAAGGAGAGTGGAAGGGCTGCATTTCTGGATGCAGAACATTCTGTCCAATATGGGGTCTGGAAGGGAGGGGGTTATGAGGGCAGGATGGTGGCAAGAACATTTGGGCAGTGCCAGGCACCTGGTGTACACTAGGTCTCACTCTCACATCACCCTCCAGGGTACATGCTCTACTCCTTTCCCGCGTGACAAGGAAACCGAAGCTCGGAGAGGTAGTGCTTCACTGACGCGACAGCTGTGACGTGGTGCCAGGACATTCGAATCAGGTCTGCTGCCTCTGAAATCCTTTCTCCCCGTTCCCCATCCAGGCCAGCTAGGTGAAATGGGAAGCCTCCTTGGTCCTCGCTCTGAGGCCTGTGACACCATTACCAGCTGCGTACAATGCTATGCGCAGAATCCAGGCTCGGTAAATATTTGCCCCTTAAACGGGAAGGCGAGAATGCTGTAGGCAACTCTAGGCAGTTCACGTGTACTGTTTACCTTTCTTCCCACATTCTCCCATGAGGGATCATCAGCCCTCCCTTCCCTCAACTGAAAACAAAGGCAGAGTGGAATGAGTGAAGGGCCTGGATTACACAGAGCCTGTCCTAGAGACCGACAGTGGATCAGCGAAAAGTAGGTCTGCCGCGGGCAGCAGCAGGGAAGCTTCGGCCCAGCTTGGGCCTCTGCCGAGGAGGAACCCTGTCATCCTAGGGAATTTTCTGAGCAGAGTCTCCTGACCTGATTTGTAACTAGTGATGTGACTGCATTACCTAAAGCCGGGTGTCAAGCAGAGAGCAAAAGGAGACCACCTCTCCACTCATTTCCAGCCACTGATTCGATGATGTTGATAAACTGTGATTTGTAAATGGAAAGGGCTCTGTCACCATGATTTTTCAATAAAATTCTAGCACAGCTCTTTATTTCCTGACCAAGGCCCTAGGGATCTGTTTTAACATGCTGGATATGACCTAATCCCTAGAGTCGGCTTTTTACTTCATTGCCATTTTAAGGATATCAGAGCATTATGACTAGAATTTACCTTAAATAATAGATTTTTAGATGGTAAGAGCCTATATTATTACTTATACTTAGTAAAGTCCCTTTGGATAGTAAGAACCAACATAATATTCATTTTTCTTGCTGTCACTTGACAATATGAATTGGTTTTGTGTAAGAACCAGGAGCTCATTGGATTGAATTTAGAAAATTGGAAAAACAAATTTGACTTCAGTGGGTTTGAATGATTACAATGTAATAAACGTATAAAGGCTAGGAAGTTAATTTATCATCGCTTTCAGTTTTATTTATTTGAAACTCCTTCATGGTTGGTATAAACAGGCTTTATTAAAGATTATGAATTCAATTTCCAAATGAGTTGTAAATGGCTTTCTATAGAGAGATTACTTGATTTGTTGTTTTCCTGAATAAAACATGTTTTTACCCAGTGGGGTTCTATGGCCCACGTATTAATATTGGAACATCCTTCTGTTGAGCTTGGCATCTATGATGTGCAACATTTGATTTGTTCTCTGATCTATTTGTCTTCACTTTCTTTAATAAACACTGAGACCAAATACATAACCTCTTATGACCTGCACTTCAATGAATCATAAGAGAACGTCTGTCTGTGCGGCAGTTTATCATTTGAATGATAATTCTGGTTCCCTTTAAAAATGTTAAAGGGTCTGCTCTCAAAATAGACTGCTGTGAAAGACATGAGGGATGCTGTGGGTCACTGATGGGGAATCATAATCGACCTTAGCTTTTGTTGCATGGTAACAGACTCTCTCTGGTTATTAGATCACTGCATACTGCAGAACTATCAACACATTGCCTTCAAAGGGGAACACTTTGTATTTATAATTTAGAAAACTAGATATAGCAGACCCTTGTAGAAAGGCAGCCTGTCAATAGAGTTGGAGCCTCTGTGGAGATGGCCCTCCAGAGGCTGCCATATATTGTAAAAGCCTGTTCAATTTCAATCCTTTCACAAAAGGACTGTGACTTTTATAGCCCAGTGCCTATTGGAATAATGCACTGCACAAATGGAAAACACTGAAAAGGGAATTAGTATCCACGTGAAGTATCTCAGAATGCTGAGGCTGGGGAGAACCTTGGGAGGCCATTTATTTTCATTGTCTTAAGGTCAGTTGGCATATTTTCATATATTAAAGCTATTGTCTAAAGAGCTAGGAAAGCTAATTGCCTAAAGAGAATAGATTCTACCTTTCCCCAGGAAACCCTGTTTGTTGTTGTTGTTATTTTACTATATCATAAAACTCCAGACAGAAAGATACAGAGTTCTAGTGGAGAGGAAGTCATTACCCAAAGTCACTTTTGAAAGAAAGGATTCCACCATTAATGACAGTAGTATGTTCACACCATAATTCAGCAACTTTCAAGCAGTCTCCAACAAAGAGACTTGAGTATCTTAGATCAAACTAAATTGGGTCACAGACTAAACTGGTTTTAAATTTATTGCCTTTACGATTTGAAGTCAACTCAATAATTCTGAAGACTAGCAAAGATAATATCGTTAAACTATTCACTCAGAAAGGTGTAGCAACCTCAAGAATGAGTCAGTCTAGAAAAAGCAGTACAATAAAAGCAAGTCAAATTCCCACCTTGAGGGAGCCTGCCCCTTGATGTGGAGGGTGGTGAGAAGGCTGGAAGCCTGCTGGTCTACTTTCTAAGTTCCTTCTTAAACCCCAAACTTCCTCTCCTCTTTTTAAACTACCCCAACATCCAAGTTTGTCATTTTCCACCTCCCATCGGAAGATAATTCTCGTTTCCCAAGATGCTTCAAATAATCCTAAAGCCCAGCCCCTTCTGATCACACCAGCAATAAGGCACTGTATGGACCCCAGTCCAGCCTTACCTCTGATTGGTCTGAACATCCGAGTTGTCCCCCTTGTCTTTGAGTCTTTCCGGTGTCCATAATTGCACCTAGCATATATAGTAGATACTCAATTTTTCCTGTGGCTGTGGGACCTGCAAATTTGACATAAATTTATGACTTTAATTTGACTCTCAGCATAAACCTACTTTCTCAACTCCAACCACTATTTTTTTTTTATCTGACAAGAGATTATTTCCACTATCCATCTGGAGGCCACTGTATTCTAGAAACCATGGATTGAACTCTGCCTTCAGAAAGTTTTTAGTTTATTGACATAAAAAAGAGTGACTTGGAATTCCTGTATCATACATGTTGCCTTGAATTGCATTCTAGTTGTTTCTTCATATTGATAGATTTTGCATCTTCAGTTTGAACAGGGACTTCCATTTCTTTTTATTTCACATAGTGCCTAGAACGGTGCTGGGTACTAGTAGGTACTTAGTAAGCAATGAATGGGTGAGTGACTGTAAACTGTATTCACAGGCAGATAAGTGCTGTGGATAGGTGTGGAAGTCAGATAGAGATGAGTTAGAGATCTAATTCTGAGAGCTACTAGCTGCGTGACTGGGCAAATAATGTAAATCCTTTAAGCCTCAGCTATTCCATCTGTAAACTTGGATGATTGGAGAACTGACTCTATAAGTTTGCCATGAGGATTAAATGTGATACGGAATGTAAAATGGCTAGCACAGAAATTAGAATTTAGTATTTGAAAAATGTTAGTTACTACTACTATAATCAGAAGTGATAAAAACACATACAAAGAGGTGAGAAGGGTGGGAGATGGGGGTTACTGGAGTTACTATGGCTGGGTTAGAGAGTTAGCAGAATTTTAAAGAGGGTGGCGGTGGGAGTCAGTCGTGTATAGTATAGAAGGGACTAGTTTGGTAGTCAGGGAAACTGGGTTCTAGACCTGGCTCTTCCTTCAACTACGTACAGGACCTTGGGCAATTCCCTCGTGTTTAGGGATTAAATTTCCTTATTAGACAGTTATATTAAATGACCTGTGAAATCCCTTCCCACTCAAAACAATCTATAATTTGAGGAAAAAGATTCTAAGGATGTTTCTCCCCTTCAACCTTTACTAAAAGGGACCTCAAAATCAAGAGATCATGTGACTGATAGCAATCTGAGGTCCAGAGAGGTTATGAAAATTAACCCAAGATCACAGAGCAGTTGATGGTGACCTGGATACAAATCCCTACCTCTGAGTCCCTGTGCAGTGATGTGTCCTCTATATGATGTCAAATGACTGCGAGACAGGAGAAGGTATAGACCAAGAGACACTGGCTGCAGTGGGGGAAGGATAATGCAGGGCTTGTGGGAGATGACACCACCAGATACAGAAGGATACAGCTGAAGGAGACCTCTGGTCTAAGAGTTTTAATATGATAAAGATAACTAGAAATCACTGGTAAGTAAAATTTCCAATTTTACTTATTACTAAAAGATATAGTAAGTCCAGACAGAATATATTCAAATAAAGAAACTTGAACATGAACACAAGAGATAAGTTAACATGGGAGTTTCCTAGACAAGTAGTCAAAATGACAGTCCTGTGGGTTCATATAATATTGGGAAGGTTTTTGGGGACCTAGAGTAATAGCTATCTCCCTTTGTCTCTCCTGAACTTGGGGTCACTCTACCCCAAATATTGAACTCTGAGATTAAAGCAAAGCTCCTGTTCTGCCCCAAGCCCTCTCTGCCTTCGGGGAAGTAAGCAGGTGTGAGGATCAGAGGGGCTACTGCAGGAAGCTGTGGCCTCTTGGCCGAGGGCAGTTGCAGCTGTCTCCTGCTGGCTGAAGGTCTTGCTTTTCTCTTGTCCTGGCCATGCCTATTTCGGCCTTTCACCTGCAGCTTCCAAACAAGCTTTGTGATATTATCCATTTTCCAGTCTGACCCAGTACTCACATTTTACACCTTTGGAAATATGACACAAGTATGACACCTCTGGAAAGGACTGAAGGACATGCTAAGAGCTACACAGAGAAAACACAAAGAACCCAGCACTGAGAGCACGGGTCCAGAATAAAAGCTGCACTGAGAAGAAAAACTTCTGAGGATCGAGGGAAAGCCATTGAAGTGTTTACGGATAGGCTGAGTGCAGCAAATACAGAATGATGACTTTTTACAAGTTTGGAATGAGACGCATTGAACTTCTTTGAGGATCCTGGAACAAAATGGCTGATTCTAGATCCAGGCAGAGAGAGTAGAAGGTGAGCCTGGAATATTTTATGTCAGAAAGCAACAAACTACTCAAAAACTGATGGAGATAGGCCAAAGGAACCTAAGAACTGGCCTAAACAGCCAATATTGGCTAAATTTGGGACAATGTGAGTACCCAAACCTAAAATAAATGTAATTTATTATAATACACTGAATTAGAAAAACACACAATTAACAGTAATGCTCAGAAAAGGAGAGAAGAGGGAAAGAAAACTTCTTTGCAAAAAGAATGCCAGCTAATACATATAGAAGGGATCATAGAATTAGAAAAACCATTTGCAACCCTCAGTGTAACTATATTATCAGACAATGGGGCACCTGGGTGGCTGAGTCAGTTAAGCAGCTGCCTTTGGCTCAGATCGTGATCCCAGGGTCCTGGGATCGAGCCCCACATCGGGCTCCCTGCTCGGCGGGGAGCCTGCTTCTCCCTCTCCCTCTGCCTGTGTGCGCTCTCTCTCTCTGTCAAATAAATAAATAAATCTTAAAAAAACCCCACAACTATTATCAGACAATGATCATTGATGCATGATAAAATCACTAGGTGAAGAGCTGCTAGAGAAAGGATATTTACATGCTGGCAGAGTATCACCCCACAGGTTCCTTACCGATTAAACGTGGAAAACATACCCTTACAATGGTGAGGTCTGGTAGATGCCATCTTAACTAAGTGATCAAATTTATTATCACTAAGAATGAAACAATGGCTCTTATGTGCTCTTGAAATGATATGGTATAGGGGCGCCTGGGTGGCTCAGTCGTTGAGCGTCTGCCTTTGGCTCAGGTCAGGATCCCAGGGTCCTGGGATGGAGTCCTGCATCGGGCTCCCTGCTCAGCGGGAAGACTGCTTCTCCCTCTCCCACGCCCCCTGCTTGTGTTCCCTCTCTTGCTGTGTCTCTTTCTGTCAAATAAATAAATAAAATCTTAAAAAAAAAAAAAAGAAATGATATGGTATAAAATACACAATATTGCCTATGAAGTATTTTTGCCAAAAGTCTTCTACCAGAATCTCGTCAAGTCTTTAGTCCTAAATTCTAGTTCATAGGAAATAAGGGGATAGAGCAGACTGTTAAATAATACTATGAGAAAGCAATCAGACAAATCTAGAATGTGACACTGTAAGAGAAAACTGTTCTGGATCCTTCAAAATATCAATGTCGTGAACAACAAAAGTAGGGAAACTATCTAAAGTAAAATTAGAAGTCTAAAAAGATGTAACCTTGCAAAGTGCAACCCCTGTCAGATCCTAGTTAGAAAAAATAAAACAGCTATAAAATAATTTTGGAGACAATTAGGGAAATTGAACTATAGATCGGATCAAAGATAATATTTATAGAATTTTTTTAAAGTGTGGTACCAGTGTTGTGGTTTTGTTGGAGAATACCCTTATTCGTAGGAGAAATATGCTGAAATTCAGGGCGGAAGTATGATGCCAGCAACTTCCTTTCAAATGTTTCATCCAAAAATAATTTGTAGATTGGTGTGTGTGTGTATGTGTGTGTGTGTGTGTGTGTGTGTGTGTGTGTGTGTCTATGTAGAGAGAGACAGAGAAAGAGAAAGCAAATGTGGCAAATGCTAGCCATTGTGGTAGTTAATCGAAGTGGATAGCATATGAATGGTTTATTGTACCATTCTTTCAACTTTTCTGTACTTTTGAAATTTTTCAAAATAAATTGAGAACTAAATTTCTGAGGAAATATTTGGCAGTTTAAAAAAAAGCTTACATCTAGGAAAAAAGCAGCTCTTTCATTCCTAATCAATCCTGTTATTGTAATAGCAGCACTTCTATGTCTCTGCCACCGCCCCCCCCATGAGTGGCAGGGGCTGTGACTCTTTTCACTTTGGAACCAACGAAAGTGATAATGTGGCACTAAAATAAACAATGTTTTCCCTAATGCAACTCCCGTTTTCTCACGCAGAGGGGAAACTGACCTCCCACCTTCCAGGAAAGACCCTGGAAAGTCACAAGGGGTGATAATTCCCAGCAAGTATACTTTCTTTTAGTAATATGATTTCAGGGCATCAAAAATAAAACAAATAACATGAGGAATTTAGCAAACCCAGATACTGGATTCATAGCTTTCTAATCAAGTTCTAGTAGGGTGCATCTGCTCCCATAGCCACATCAAGCTGTATACCTTCTTTACAGACTGGCCCCTGGTTCTTGGTTTCTCTACAGAAGAGAGGTCGGTGAATCTCACACAGAGAGCAAAATGGTGGATGGGCTTCCAAAATGAAATTATTATCAAGAGTTTCATGGAACATATAGTAGATAGTATGATTCAGAGCATACTATAAAGAAAACTGAAATATGAAAATCAAGAAAAAAGGCAAGTAGGTAGTCAAGTTTAGAATATTTTGAAATCTTTTTTCAAAGCAGACAATGATTTACTACAAGGTCCATGAGCAGAACCTAGAAATATTGGCTAGATGGTTAGATGGGGAATCGGAAGAGAGGACCCCAACAGTGCCAACTTTAGAGTCTTGAGAATGGGAATCCTGATTTTTTAAACCAAAGGATAATCACAAACCAAGCTAGTATGTAAAAAATGAAATTAAAATTTGAGGTACAGATTTGAGGTTAAAATTTGAGGTCGCAGGTAATTCACACCTCCGTGTAGGCCCCCATGCTGTCAGTACGATACTGTGACATAAATCACCTCTTTTCTGTGAAACCATTCACAGTTGAAAGCACAATTTTTAAAACTTAATTATGTGGTGGTTAATTGCTTTAATTCTTATTTCATTAAGCTAATGCAGTCTGAACCATAAATTCTCTAAATAAGATGAGAAAAAATATAATTCAAAAATTGCATAATTATTATACAATGACATAAAAAATTCCAAGGAAGACGAAAATTACATTTGATTTAATATGTGTTTAGTATTTTCAAATTGACTTTAAATAATAATTTACATTAGAAGTTGAGAATTGTCCTGCTGACTACTTTCTTTGTTTTTATTATTTATAAGACAACTTACACTTTGTAATAATCTGTTTTTTAAAAGCCATGTGAAGAGGGCATTTGCAAAATGGGAATATCTTTGTCCGTTCATCTGTCTATTCATTTGACAAAGTGAAAAAAAAATTTCCTGGGCATCAACTGTGTCCCAGCACCAAGCAAGGTGGTGAGGGTGCAAATATAATTACAGTCCCTCACGGGACTAGTCTAGTTGGCACCACCAACCTATAAGGACGTAGTACCGTAAGGTGTTATAAGGTTATTTGGAGAGAGAGTGATTACTTCTCTATGAGTCAAGGGGAGAGGGTTAGTGGATTAGGAAGACATCACAGGGATATGATACTTGGGCCAAGAATGAGGGGATGTGCAGGAGGCAGTGGGAAAGGGAGAAAGAATGTTCTAGGCAGAGGGAGCAGCATGAGGAAAGATGAGGACTGGGAAAGCAGTATAGTGCATGCGGATATCTGCAAGTTGTTCAGCGTGGCTTAGGTGATAGGGTGGAGGGAGGTGCTTTTTAATGAAGCCAGAATAGAGGAGAGCAAGTTAGGGTGAAAATATGATAGCTTCAGTTTGGATGTGGTTTTAAGGCCTGAGGACATCCACGAGGAGTTGGCAGGAGGCATTTTCAGGACTGCAAGAGAGGGCCCTGGCTTAGGCTCACTTTAGAGAGCCTGGTTATGACCCTCCTTCAGATGCACCTCTACACAAAGGGCCAAGGGGACATCCTACCTAGAGCCCACATTCCCCCACCCCTTAAGACTACTCTTCGTTCCTAGGATCACGGGATTCCTTGGTCAAATAGCACTGAGGCTGCTTCCAGGGCCTGTGTAGGCTTTTTCCTCAGGTCCAGAGAGCAACTGTGTTTCCAGAGAGCAAACTGTGTCTCTAAGGTGCATGTCTCGAGGCCCTGAGGGATGGACAAGAATCAGCCATTTGTCGGGCTATTGATGGGAGCCTGCTCAGGACTAGAGTGTCCATACAAGTGAATGCAAGACCTCTCACAGTGTGGATGGAGCTGGGGATGAGAAGAGAAATGGTGGGCTGTGGGTTAAAGGATGGCTTCCTTATACTTCCACAGTTTGGTATATAAATCCAAGGTACTAAAATTGGCCATGACCAACCAGGTTGTTATGAAAGTTTATCTGTCAAGGTAGGAGAATAGAATATATTTGCTTGTTAGCTTGATGCACAACTTTAACACATTTATAACATGGGCAATATAAGCCTCAGTTTGTACTCTTGACTGAGCCCATGTCATGTAAGGGCTGGCCTGAGTGATTGGAAATACTGATCAGGAGTTTAGGAAAGACTCTGGCCATATTTAGAGGTCATTGGCACAGAGCCAATGCTATGGGAGTGGGGAGTTTGCCCAGGGCAAGTGTCAAAAGTCACAAGGAAGAGAGCCATGGCTTAAACCTGGAGGCACACCATCTTTTAAGCAACAGGTGAAGCAGTCAAGGAGCTTGAAAGAAACTGCCAGAGTAGTAGGAGAAGTACTAGCAAGGGGTTGTTTCCAAAGCCAAGTGAGAAGAGTGTTTCAAGAGGAATGGAATGGTCAACAAATGGACAATGCATGTAAAGTTGATCAGCACAGGGCCTGGTCCACCATGAGCACCCAATCACCAGTGGCTGTGAATGTGCTAATAATGATATCAATGGTGGAGGTGGCAATGATGATGTCTCCATTCCTCTGTGCTTCTTCTCTCTGCCTCAAACATCTTTTCCTTTTTCTCCATTTCTACTCAAACTTCTATGGATCACATTCTCTAGGAAGTCCTCCCTTTGTGCATTAGGTTGTCCTCCTACATGTTTCCATGGTCTCCTATGCTCATTCTTATCATTGCACATTCAGCAAATAATAGGCTACTGGTATTTATTGATTGAGTGGTCACAGTTTCTAGGGTGCCCAATCATCCTGGTTTGCCTGGGACTGTCTGTTTTTAGCACTGAAAGTCCTGGGTCCCAGCAAACCCTTCAGTTTTAGGCAAACCTGGATGGTCATCCTAAAATGACATCTCGAATTTTTGAATGAGTACATGAATAAAAGGCAGAGTGTCAATATCAAAGCTAATAACCCTCAATTTTTCCTGTGTGTATATGAGCATAAACCCATGACAGATGTTCTTTCCATACTCTCTTCATCCCTTATTGAACTGAGAATGCTATGGGCAAGACATTCTCATGAATTCCTGTCCCAGCTCTGTTTTGCCCCATAATCCTGGAAAAGGATAGCTTCACTTTCTCAACCAGGGCTCCTTATCCGATCCACAGAACAAGAAAATGATTTGAGTACTATTTTCTCAATTCTCTCAAAATTGACACAACAAGTGCCATTCTAGATGCAAGGGAGAGAAGCTGATGCATACTACCGATGCCTTAAGGTATTTAGGGCTTAATTCTTTCACCTGTCAAGAATCACACAGGCCCTACAGTCAAGAATGCTGGTCTGATCATCCTCTGCCCTTGCTGGTTAGCACAGTCGGCTGGAGGAGAGAAGCTATGGAAGGAAGTACCAAAGGCCAGGGCTTGTGTTATCTGTGTTCTGCAAATTGAGGAACTGGGGCCTGGAGAGGAAGTGCATTCTCATTTTCCCAAGATGGACAAAGGTAGAAAGCTGTGAGGTCTCACCAGTCAGGAAGGGGGCACAGAAAGACAACCAACCACCTCCTAGGCCAAGGTGTGGTGGCTGTCGTCAACACCGCTTCTCAGTTGGCAATTGCCAAAGTCAGGCTGCACTGTATGTCATCTTGTGGAAGACAAATGCTCTATAAATAAATCGACTTGGAACAGTCTCAAATACACATAAACCACAATGGCTTTAAATGTAAGTCTTGACTTTTTTCTCATTTTCGTTCTTGGAGAGGTCAGCAAGGAAGTTTCGGCAAGAGAGGCCTTACTGAAATTGAGCCTAAGAAACCAAGAACTTTCCTGTAGTCTCTATAACAGGTATATTTCATTATCAAGTATTTGTTTAAAAGCTTATTGATTCAATACATACAATGCTAAGCATGCACCTGTATGTTAGACTTAAGCTTGTGCTTGTTATACATTACACATCAATCCTCTTAAAAATTCATTTTCTAGAAGAGGTGATTATTCATTCATTTTGTCATTCAATTTCCTATCATTAAAACTTTCATATGTAAAATCACGCATACTTATGGGGTACTGTGTGAAGAGAGAATATTTTTAGTGACTGAGAGAAAAGATTGTTGATGGCTCTTCCATATGAGGAGGAGTCAGAGACAAATTTCTGAGGAATACCCTGGAAAGAGTTGGGAGCTACCAGAACACAAACTAGTGGAACTGTGGCCTTAGGGCTCTTGTCTCCAGCTCAGATTCCGAAGCAGAGGTACCGACTTTTAAGTAACATTGTCTATGGTATTTCATTTGTGGGATAAAGCTAATTACCTCCTCCGATCCCACCTCATTACATCACTACATTAGCAAGGACAATAGAAGCACAGGGGTCCTGAGTTTTCACTGAAGAGTCATTCACTTGAAAGGAAGGTCACAGTGCTGCCAACACTAATTGAAAGACCACTTTATTATTTTTTTTGAAAGATTTTATTTATTTATTTGAGAGAGAGAGCACATGAGAGGGGGGAGGGTCAGAGGGAGAAGCAGACTCCCTGCTGAGCAGGGAGCCCGATGCGGGACTCGATCCAGGGACTTCAGGATCACGACCTGAGCCGAAGGCAGTCGCTTAACCAACTGAGCCACCCAGGCGCCCAAAAGAGCACTTACTTTATGTCTGATTTGCATGACTGAAAGAAAGAGGATCCGTCCCTGGCCTAGGAAATACTTTCGATGGTATGAAGAAATGTCTAAATAGGCTAAAAGAGGTTAAATTCCACTGAAGCTTTCCAAGTATGTGCAGATAGCAGTTACAGAACATCTTGGTCTTGCTGGGCAACCAAGTAGGCAAGATTTCACCTTGGCCTGCTAAAAATGCTGCTCACTTAGGTTTCAAGGGTCCACACTCCTATGCTTTTTACTGGGAAATTTAGGCTTACTGTGGCCTAAGATGATTCTTTCTGGACAACAGCTCTACCAACAACCTTCTTGAGGAACTGCAGTTGGAGCATATAACCCTAGTTCCTTTCTAACTTCCCAGCAACTCTCTGCTGGCAGCTCCTCCATCATGACATGCAATCGCATGTCTTGGGCCTCTGCTCTGTTCTTTCTTTCATCTAGAACTTGCTTCTGTCTTCCTCTTTGCCTGTTGCTTGCTGCCTAGGCCATTTATCATATCAGACTCAGTTTAGGAGTTATCTTTTTTAGAAATCCTTTTGGGAACCTCCGCGCCTTGTAACCCCCCCACTCTGGGTAACAAT
The DNA here is from genome assembly GCF_003265705.2 of Callorhinus ursinus. NCBI lineage: Eukaryota > Metazoa > Chordata > Mammalia > Carnivora > Otariidae > Callorhinus > Callorhinus ursinus. The sequence continues at coordinate 73,160,494 of NW_027397072.1, forward strand.
TACATTGTAGTCAAATCAAATTCACACAGGAGGTGTTCACAAGCTGCGTACCCTTGCTTTTTTGGGGTGGGACCAATGAGCTAATTAAAAAAATGTGTGTGTGTGATAAAATACACATAAAATTGACCATCTTAATCATTTTTAAGTGTACAGTTCAGTGGTATTAAATACATTCATAATGTTGTGCAAACATCATCATCTCATAACTCTTTTCATTTGTAGCTCTGAAACTCCATACCCACTAAACAGTAACTCCCCATTCCCCCTGTCCCAGGCCCTGGTAACCACTATCTAACAATCTACTGGTAAGCCCCTGGTAAACTACTATCTGTCTCTGATTTTGACTACTCTGAGTACTTCATATAAATGGAATCATACAGTATCTTTTTGTGACTAGCTTATTTCACTTACAACATGATGTCCTCAAGGTTCATCCATGTTGCAGCATGTTGTAGTATTTCCTTTTTGAGGCTGAATAATATTCTGACGTACTTACATGCCACATTTTGCTCATCCATTTATTTACTGATGAACACTTGGGTTGCTTCCAAGTTTTAGCTATAGCGAATAATGCTGCCTTGAATATGGGCATACCATTATTAAGATCTTGCTTTCAGTTCTTCTGGGTACATACCTAGAAGTGGAATTATTGGATCATATGGTAATTCTCTTTTAATTTTTAAAGGAACTGCTATACTGTTTTCCACAGTGGCGGTACCATTTTACATTCCCGCCAACAATGCACAAGGGTTCCAGTTCCACGGAGCCAACTCTTAAACATGTTTTTTAAAATGTCCACTTAAATCTGAGAGGTTAGAGATCCAAAAGGGCAAATTTGTTCTGAGGGGAAGGTATATTACAGCGACCACTTGTTGGGTGCTTACCTTGTGCCAGATACTTTAACATTTTACATTAACTCTAATCTTTATATTATTCTAACCCTTACAATAACCTTTTCAGAGAAGTATTATTACTCCATTTTATTTATTTTTTTAAAGATTTTATTTTTTTGACAGAGAGAGGCACAGCGAGAGAGGGAACACAAGCAGGGAGAATGGGAGAGGGAGAAGCAGGCCTCCCATGGAGCAGGGAGCCCGATGCGAGGCTCGATCCCAGGACCCTGGGAATCATGACCTGAGCCGAAGGCAGACGCTTAACGACTGAGCCACCCAGGCGCCCCATTACTCCATTTTATAAACGAGGCTAAAGATGAAATGACTCATCCAAGGTCACACATCTAAGAAAGTGCACCAACCAACACAGGTCTGACTCCAAACCAGGACCCTGTTATTCCACAATATCAAAACGCTGTTGGGGGTGACTAATTCCACTGAATTTCGGATACCGTGGTTTCTGGGCGACTTTTCTGGGAAATTACCCCTGGTAAGAAACGAGAATGGCAAGTATAAACGGAAGGCCCTTTCGGATTCGTCTCTCAGCTAAGCAACTGCATTTATCCTTACCTAGATTTTTATTGGTTTTGTGACGGAGTAAAATGGAAAATGTGTGGCCTCCAGAAGGCCGACAGGCTGAGCGCGGGGTCTTCTGGCGTCAATCTATCTGCCTAAGGTGTTTTCGCTTACCCCCGCACAAGGGGCGGGAAAGTGTATGAGTGTGGGAGGAAGGATGGGTGGAGGAGGAAGATTCTCCAGCCAAGCGCAAGGGAAGAGACTCCGCCGCCTGGCGCAGTTGCCAGGACAGCGCGGCCACACCAGCAACGGCAGAAGCCGCACCGCGTCCCGGCGGCGGCTGCGAGCCCGAGTGACGCATTGCAGGTACGAACCAGCCAATCAGAGGCCGGTTCAACGATCATCGGGTGCGAGTCGCCACAGTGATTCTCCTCCGCGCCGCAAAGTAGCGCCCCCTCAGGCGCGACTCCCGGGCCTTTAAACGGGCTCGCTGGGGAGTGAAACCCACTTACGTCATTCGTTCGCCTACTTTCCTTTATCTCTTGCCCCGTCGAGTAAATAACAGTGGATAAAGGAGTCCCGAGAAGAGTTAGAGAGGAGGGGGTTGGCCGGGACTCGTTTGCGATGTTCCGTTATCTGGCGTGCGGCGGAGGGATCTGGCGGAGGGAGGTGTTTATGAGGCGCTGGGGGCGGAGGAGGAGAATTAGTCCGAGTGGGGCGAGCGAGCTGAGTGGTTGTGTGGTCGCTTCTTGGAAACCGGTAGCACTTGCAGCATGGTGAGTGCGTCGCTAAGCTGCCGGCGCTTGGCCTGAGGGGGGACGAAGCTGAAGCAAATTTGTTAAAGAAAGGGAACGCTGCTCCCCCACATCCTTTAGGAGTGGTCTTCGCCAGAGGGATGGTGCGAAAGAGACTGGGGGCACCGCGGCGGTTGCGTCGCAGGTGCTCCCCCATCCTCATTCTCCTCAGGGAGGAGTTCCCCAATGTTTCGGGAGCCGGAGCATTGCCTACGAGGCGCTGAAGCTCCTCAGGGGCTTGGCTGGGTGAGGTTGATGGGTCCGGGGTGGGGGGCAGCCCAGCACATGGTGGAGACGAGAGAGTGGAAGGGCGGGGGAGAGCGGGAGGGCAAAAGCCACGGGTCGGGCATCTCGAAAGGTCAGTCCCGGGGCCGGATTCAAAAGCCCAACGGACGATTAGTGCTGGCGCCAGGAAGCGCCTTTGTCCGCTTGCGGCCGCCATGCGCCGAGGGGGCGGGAGGGAGCGCGAGGCCCGGGGCGAGCGCCAGTGCCGCCGTTAGCCCGCATCCCCCGCGTGCCGGGTGCGGGGGGGGGCGGGGGGCGCGCGAGCAGGCGCGGTGCGCTGTGTGGGCCGAGCCCGCGCGGCGCGGGGAGCGGCCGGGGGGGCGGGGGGCGGGGCCGCGGCCGCCGCCCGCTCGGCTAGGCTCGCGCTCCAGCTGCTGCGCTGGCACCTGCAGGGCTGCGGAGGTCTCGGCGGCCCGCCAAGCTGCGGGGCTGGCCGGTTGGGAATGGGTGGGGGAGGACGACTTCGGCAGTTTCCCATCCCCTTCCGGTGGCGAGAAGGAAGCTCGGTGGATCCTGATCTTTCCACTCCATTTGGGGCCCTGGGTCCACCCAGGCTGGACATTAAAAAAAAAAAAAAAAAATTAAGTGGCTTTGTCTTTGGAACTTTGGCGCACCCTCAGAGTGCGCATCTTGTTTGAGAAAGTCGTCAGCTCCAGCTTGGGTCTGAAAGGCTTTTTCTAGTCACCTATTGAAAGCAAGCTTTGGGGTGACTGACGTTCTGTTGTGGAAGTCGCTTTTATCCTGCCGTAACATTTGAAAAGGGCCAGTGTCTATATCCTATTCTTAAGTACTCACGTGCACTCCTAATGTTAAAAGAACCATCATCACAGCATTGCCCCTGCTCCAACTCCCTTGAAAATGAGTCGTATTTCCGTACAGAAAATGCCAGACCATGGTAACGTACAGTTCAATTCTTTTATATAGTAATGGCTGTCAAGTACTGTAGTGATAGAAAAGTATACCGGGAACAGGGAATTTTAAAAAGCATTTCCCTGTCACTTGAGACCGGAACCCCTGTTTTTTTCCTGTTTAAAAAAAAACTAATGAGGGCGGTAATTTGCAATACCTACTTTGTGTTTTCGTCTGCCAAGTGGTTACAGCGATGGGTGTGTCCAGAAGGCAAGGTGACATCTTAAACAGGAGTTGGGAATCCTTGCCAACTGAAACCTGCAGCCTCTATGGGTGTGGGGAGAGGAGTTCACCTTGGATAAAACTAGTGTTCACTTAAGTTTGATGCACTCCTTCTATTTTGATATTTTAAATTATTTTATTCTGAATTTGCCATACTAGTTGAATTTACTTTTAGATGAAACAAGGTGTACATTATATGCATGTAATCAAGGTTCTAAATTGCGCAGTAAATTTTTAAAAAATGAATGGTACAGTTTTTACCTAATCAGTCTGATACTTGAGTCAGGAACTTGGATAGATTTTCTTAGTGATGCATACAGTTTGTATCTACACTTTCATGGTCCTGTGCCAGTGATAAGCTTTTGTAGTTACTGTTTGCATCATTGGTGCTTTGGGGGTTGGGGGTTTTCAGTTAGTTTGTTCAATTTGACAGTCATTGTTACGTAAAATTAACTTGGACATGGACGTTGTCTTAAGGTAAACTTCATAGTTACAAGACCTGGAGATTTAAAATTAGGACTTATCAGGTTTAAAGAGTTAAGAGTTTGTGTGGAAGGGGATTAAGATTGCTCACATAGCTCTTGGGTTTACATGTAGTGTTTATGCGCGCATTGAAAGAGCCAGGGATTGCTTTAAGAAGACTTGGGGCCCAGGTGATAAGAGATATGAAGAGGTAGGAAGTTTTGTGCTTGTCTGAATAATCATTATTGTATCAAATTGCAAGTAGATCAGTGTGTGTTACACTGAGGAACTTCGCTATGGCCCTATTAAAAATACATAGAAAGTTCTAGATTTAGGTACAGTGATCATAGTAGGCCTTTAGTGATAGTCCTAATTTCTGTGAAGTAATTTGTCCATTATAATGGTTTCTCTTTTGGTCAGAGATGCTATATAATAAGTGCTGTTCTGTAGAATTAAGGTAACTGTTAATTCTGAAATAATCTAAAGACTGCTTTTAATATAGGTGAAACAAATATCCTGACTTCTGAAACTGTGAAAAAATTTTACTTAATGCTTTGTAGTATCTAAATAGAACTTGGAATGAAGAGGAATGAATGAAAGCTAGAAGTTTGTGTTCCATTTTAAACCTGTGGATTCATACATTTATTCAGATAAGAATTTTGGATTATTTTTAAACTGCCATTCACTAGATAAAGTCCAGGAGTATCCATATCTACTTTTGAATGCCGTTTAGGAAGTGTTTGATAGGTACGTAATGCATTCACTTTTCAGGTCACACATTAGTCTAGATTAATGTTTCTCAGTGTTTACAAATCTTTAAAATGCAGATTCTAGTTCAGTAGGTCTGGTGTGAAATTTGGGAGTATACTAATGCCCGGAAGCTTTCTCTGAAGTGATGAACAGGAGGAGGAATTCTATCAATTGTTGTAGAAATAAAGGAGTAAGAACAGTCATCTCTCTAGTGGATTATTCTTTACTGAGATAAACACACATGTTAATGAGCTTGAGTTTTCCCAAAAGTATAATTCTTCTAGTTCTAAGAAAATGGCACTCTCCATAGAAAGAAGAACCAAATTTATTTGCATGTAGTTGGAAAAGGCTTACAAATTAGAGTGCTAGGGAGTGGTGTGTTTTTGTTTTTGTAGGCCTTAATCTGAATGCTGCTGGTAAAGTTTATTTTAAAACCTTGAACTTTGGATTAGTAGTAAATACAAAAACTTCTTTAAGTTTCTTGAAACGTAACAAAATCGAGGAGCATTTTTAAGGCTATGTGAGTAACTTAGCATTCTGTTTGATAGTTCGTTCCTTGAAGCTCTTTTGTGAATTTTATTTTTGGGGAGGTGGGGGAGGGGCAGAGGGCGAGGGGAGAGATTCTTAAGCAGTCTCCAGGCCCAGCGGGTAGGTGGGGCTTGATCACAACCCTGAGATCATGACCTGAGCTGAAATCAAGAGTCATCACTTAACCGACTGGGCTACCCAGGCACCCCTCCTTTGTGAATTTTTCTAAGACTGTCTGCCTAGAGTTGGGAGAGCTGGACGAGATGGTGTGGGGCCATTAAATTTTGACTTTCCAAGCAAAATTGGATAATTTTAAAGTTTTGCTTTATAGCTAACATCCTTTTCTTCCTTCCTTCTTCTTAGCTTTAGTATAAATGCACCTTCCCAAAATCCACCCCTGCCCCTCCCTGTTGAGAGAACAACACTGTTTCCCTTCCTGGTCAAAGCAATCATTCCTTCAGCTTTCACAATACTGTGCCTTCCATACATTCAGCTTAACTAAGTCTTTAGTCCTAAACTGATTTTCACCTGCCACATCTGTCCCTGGGCTGCACCTCGTGCTTGCAGTTTATGGAAATGTATTTTCTCAGCTTAAATCAAAGATAACATGGAACAATCGTAGGTTTGCTGTTTGTTTTTTTTTTAAGATGGTTAATACTTATTCGTGATGTTTAATTTTCTTTTCTGTATCTAGGAAAGACTAGACGATGTTATGCAATGCTTCGTTGTAAATGAATGGGAAGGGTAAATTAAGAAATTTCCATGTAGCAGTAATACATTTTAAACTTAATAACTTCCAAAAAGGATAAGTTTAAAATAGGCATCTCCATGGGGCGCCTGGGTGGCTCAGTCGCTAAGCGTCTGCCTTGGGCTCAGGTCATGATCCCCGGGTCCTGGGATCGAGCCCCGCATCGGGCTCTCTGTTCAGCGGGAAGCCTGCTTCTCCCTCTTCCACTCCCTCTGCTTGTGTTCCCTCTCTCACTGTCTCTCTGTCAAATAAATAAAATCTTTAAAACAATAAAATAAAATAGGCATCTCCATATTATATGACAAGAAAAGCACACATGTGCATATGTATATTTTGGTCCCCTTAAGTATTTCATAAGAAGTGATCTGGTATACAGATGACTAGGATAAAAGACAAAGTATAGCAGGAAGAAAATAAACTTCAAAATGCCTGCCTATAATAACAGTCTCTTTGAGGGCTTTAATGTGGCCCTGCTACTCTCTGAAGCAAGAGGTGGTGATGCCATGCATATTTGCTCTGTGGAAGTTGAACTAGTCAGGTTCATATTTAACATTACAGGGTCTTTGATGAGTTAATATATATAAAATAATTATCACTGAACTCTTTGGGTTGGCCCTTTACATAGCTTCTCGCTCTGTGCAATAACCTTGTAAGGTAGGTATTAATATTGTATGGATGAAATGGACTATGAACGGTTGAGTAACATGTCCAAGGTCACATGGCTCTTTAAGTGACAGAGCTAGGATACTAGTATGTCCAGCAATGACTCAAAACACTGTGCTTTTTCCCCCACTCTGCCGTGTTGCCCTTTTTTCAGAAATGATGGAAGTCCTGCAAAATGGAATCAGAGTGGAAGTAAATCCTTTATAGCCTCTAACAAAGTATTATCAAGTCAATGGATTTACCGTGTTTTGAATCTTACTCCTTAGGGAAAACAGAGGATGACTGATTTTATATCAGATGGAGGATTGGGGTGTGGAAGGATAAAAGTTGATCTTTTTTTTTTTTTTTAACTCCTGCATTGGAACTTAATTATTGCCTCTTCAATTTTAAGTTACCAGGCCTTTTGCTTTTTTTTTTTTCCCTAAAATAGAAGCAAGTTGAGTTTGCATCAAGGTCAAGTCAAAATTGTTGAGCAGAGAAAGAAACTTATGCTTTCTGGGTTCCTTCCCAAATTTTCTCATGCTGTCCCCTAGAGAAATATTATGCTATTATTTTTCATTAAGGTATTCTTTAAAAAGAATGAAACCAGTGTTTATTCTTTCATACTGATAAATGAATGGATTAATCACAGAATGCTTGATTCCATATAGGTAAGAATATTAGAGGGCTGGGTCTGATTAGTGCTAGTACCACATAAGCAGTTGCTTCATGGGTTTATGTACTGGTAAGTGGTGAAATGTCCAAAGATGAAGGCCACATGAAGAAAAAGTCTCGGTATTTTGCAGATGTGTTTATTGTATATTATGGTACTCTGCATTTAAAACTTAACAGGCAGTGAATACATCTAACACCTTTGTGTTTAATTCTGACTCCACTAGTTACGAATTTTGTACTCCTCCCTGAAATTCAACCTGAACCTCTTTCCCTATGTGTAAGATAAGGGATAATAATATCATTAGAGGGTCAGTGTGAAGACTGAATAAAACAATATCTATAAAGGCCTTTAGCAAATGCCTGGCCTTTTTTTTTTTTTTTTTTTAGCAAAAATAGTGACTCTCTTTGTATGCTAAAAACATCAAAAACCTTAGGTGCACATTGGGATTTCAAAAGTGAAGAGAAAATGAATGGCTTGACTTAACAATAAATAATGTAGTTCAAATGTTGAGAATCTGGATTCTTTGCATTTGCCTGAGGAGTAGTAAAAACTGGTAGCTTTCATGTTGCCCCAACCGGGACAGCTTGGATTTTTATCTTTATAATAGATGGGATTTTTGCTTAGTGTTGTGGGGTTTTTTTGTTTGTTTTAGGTTTGGAAAATCATTTTCATGTCCAAATGATGTGTTTAACCATTTATAGAAGTAATTTTGAATCTAGTCTTTGGACATTATTTTAGTTCAGTGGAGATTTCTGATAATAGTATTGGTTTTTATTTATCAGAAGAGGTGAGCTTAAGTTTAGGTATCTTAACTTTGAGAAAGGAAACAATGTTTTTGTTGGATTCCCTCTGCTTTAGAAGAATAACAACTTCCTTTAAATTTTTTAGTATGCCAAATTGCTTTTTTTTTTTCAATTTGTGTGAAATTGAGACTTTCATATGTATTCTGAAATAATACTTGGGGTTTAAGTATTAATCTTGGTCAAGACTGCTTAGCTTTGAAGATAAACCTACCTACTTAATATGCATTTTGTACCTTAAAACGTATTCATTTTCTACCTATGTTTGTTGCTCATACTAAGGAGTGTTCACTACATGTAGTTTATGGTACAAGGTGAACCCTGAAAGTTTTTAAACTTGGTTCTTTAGTTTAACTGCTGCTCTACATACTCTGAAGTCACTTACCTATCTCTGATCTGTTTATAGGCTGACCAACTGACTGAAGAGCAGATTGCAGGTAAGAAATACTTTGCTAAACGATACCCATTGGATTTTATTATAAATTGAGTAGCCAACCTCATACTAAGATACCTATATGAAAGAATTGACTTTGATCTATGTAGTAGATAGTAACAGATGGTGTAATGTAATACAGTAATTGAACCTGCTTGGCAAATGAGAAGGTACGCTTGCCTGTGAGAGATGTATGGGGCTAACTGTAATGAAAGGCAAGTTTTTAGGCTATGTGGGGGTGTACTTTGGAACTTGGTGGTGGTGGTCTTTGTTTTTCTTGAAGATTATCTTTAAAACATGAATTCTGGGCAGTTTTTAACACTGCAACTTCAGATTACTCTTCACAAGAAAAAAGAGCCAGGTGGTAATTAATAGGTAACTGGAAATGTTAAATCAGAAAGGAACACTGAATTTGCCCCAGTTTAAAGTAGCTAATATTTTAACCTTAGAATTTCATGTAGAATCAGTCCAGGAATAACTATTATCTCTAGAGAAAAACTTAGATCCAAAAGTTAAAATTCTATTTTCTAAATGTGTAGTAAGTTGAATTTTGTCTTAAGGAACAGTAGTGACAGCTGTTGAAATGAGCTTTTTAAATTTTGTTTTCTTTGGTATGTCATGGAAATATGTGAAATTGTTACGTAAAACTTGATGTCATGTTGTCTTTATGCTATAACATTAAACATCGGTACTTTTGATTTTATTCTAACACTTTGAGATGGCTGGTTAACTTCAAAATGTTGGGGAAACCTGCTAAAGGATTTTTTTTCTTTTTTAGTTCATTGTAGTGTTGAGATGCTTTTCAGACTCTTTACTCTTTTTAGGCTTTTTTTTTTTTTTTTAAAGATTTCATTTATTTGTCAGAGAGAAAGAGCACAAGCAGGAGGAGTGCAGAGGGAGAAGCAGGCTCCCCGCTGAGCAGGGAGCCTGACAACGGGACTTGATCCCAGGACCCTGGGATTATGACCTGAGCAGAAGGCAGCTGCTTAACCAACTGAGCCACCCAGGCGTCCCTCTTTAGGCTTTTATTAACACAAGCATCAAGCAGTTTTAACTACCATAGTTTTCCTGGCAGGCAAGAAGTTTGAAGCGTTCAAAAGCACTAAAGCTTTTTTTTTTTTTTTTTTTAATGCTAGAGAAAACTGAGAAGCCCAGTTGGAACTCAGCTATATATAGCCCATTTAAAGTAAGCCCCCCTCTCCACGTAAATTTGGGGGACCCAGAAATCATTAATCTCAGATACTCATCACAAATAGTACTTGATAGGACTATATAAAGGAGGAAGCTATTAACATGAAGGACCAAATGTAAGCAGGTTTTATTTTTACTTACTGTGTGAATTTGACTTAAATCCGGGATTTGCTTTCTAGGTTTGATAAATTGGATGTACTGAGTGTTGAAGTAATCAAGCAGCGCTTTGGAACTAGTTTCTTTGTTCATTTATACTATTTTAAGTGTATCCATGAAATGTAAATTATTCTAGGAAAGTTTTGTTTTGTTTTTAAATAATGTATTCTTAGGAAGTGACAGGCTAATTCATATATCCAACCTTAAACTCTTAACTTCTCTAATACATTTGGCCTTCCTCTCTACCTTTAATTTCTTGGTATTCCCAGTCAGGTAGTTGTCCCTGCTGTACACAGCACGGCATTTTCACTTTAAGGTAGAAAATGTATTTAAGGTATCTATCACATAGTTGATGCTCATACTGATCCAAACACACATACAACTATTAAAGAAGACAGTGTGTGTCTTTTAAATACAAGAGGATCAATCTTCAAAGACTGATAGGATTTTCATAAAGAATACTACCTAGTAGTTCACTGGAACATTTACTTTAAGATAAATTCAGTCTTTTTGTTGGCTTTCATCATATAATTAAATTTCCAGTGGGGATGGGAGAAAATCTATTCTAGATTCTCTCCCTACCCTGCATTTTCTTAGGCTTTTAAAACCATTCCTTGTACCCCAGGTTTTAGTGAACCTTTAAAGGAGTCAAAGCTTTTATACTGCTAAAGTAAAACCCTGTGAGATCGGGGACCTTTTAGTTGCCTCTTGTATCCCCTGTGACTCCCACATAGTAAGGACTCAAGAATGGATACACTTCTTTTCGGAGTGTGTGACAACAAAAAATGTTCCAGAATGCTACCTACCCTATCCTAAGAATTATTCTGCCTCCTTCCAAAATCCCTTCCTTCTAAATTTGATTATGTTTCAATGTCAACCTTTGAGGTGGAAACAAATTATTTTCTTTATCCTGATAAATTGTAATTGGTGGAAATCAGTAACATCTTAGAGTCTTTACCAAAAAAATGTTTACAAACTCTGTCCGTAAATCAACATTGAATATACTAAGGTTCTTTTTAAGCTATTTTAACTTTATATGATAATCATTACTACTTCAGAATTTGTTTAGAAAGTCTACTAACAGCAAATAAGTTGGTCCAGAAGAAGCATGTTTAGATGAAGTTACTAGAATTGTTTACATTACCTAGGCTTAAAGAGCAATCTAGAAGTGTTCATTGTGACATCACTAACTAGTTAATTTTGTTGATGATTCTGCCATGATGTCATTAGTTGGCATTTGACACTTCAGGTACTAATAGGAAAATCCTACAAGAATTTTTCTTTTTTAAAGGTCAGTGTAGGGGTAAAACTTAATTTGATGAAAGAAAGTAAGCTTACTCAGTTTACATAGTGCCAACAAAAGTCTGATACATGCCCTTTAAGAGATTATTCAGTTAGAATTTTCTAAATAAATGGAAGTTGGTAAACAGGCATTTGATTCAAGTCATTCCTGGGAATTACAGTTTAGAATGGCCTGCTTCTATACATAAAGATTATACTAGTTATAAAGTAAGGTAGTGAGCTGTAAGGGCAGGTGAATTTAAATGGTACTTTTGAGTTTATTTTTATTTCAAGGAGTTTTATAGGTATTTCTGGCTCTAGTGTAAAAATATAAATAAAAATTTGGAATAAATCTTGCCATTTGTTCCTTTCTTGTATCCATAAACTGATAGTTATAGCATAGATATGGTCTTATTTTCTGTTTTTCACTTACTCCAGCAAGTATTTTATTTTATTTTTAAGATTTTACGTATTTTGACAGAGACACAGCGAGAGAAGGAACACAAGCAGGGGGAGTGGGAGAGGGAGAGTAGCAGGCTTCCCGCCAAGCAGGGAGCCCAAAGCGGGACTCGATCCCAGGACCCTGGGCAGACGCTTAATGACTGAGCCACCCAGGTGCCCCTCCAGCAAGCATTTTAAAGTTAATGTACTTTAGGGGCACCTGGGTAGCTCAGTTGGTTAAGCATCCGACTCTTGATTTCAGCTCAGGTCTTGATCTCTCAGGGTTGAGTTCAAGCCCTGTGTTGGGCCCCATGCTGGATGTGGAGCCTATTTTTTTAAAAAAGTTAATATATTTTAAAACTTGAAATTAAGAACACACATATAAACTTACTATACATCTTAATAATTAAGTCATACAGTAAAATGATTATAGTTAGTTACACATTGGAAACCTTTGCACAGAATGCTATTGTTAATACCTGTAGCTAAGTATTATAGCAGCAAATGTAATGTAAACAAAATCATGTTTCTAAGAGCTTTAATTTTCTTGTAGCCTAAGTTATTAGGTGATAAATGCCATGTGTTCAAACCCTAATAGTTTATGCATTTCTAGACAGTATCTCTACATCCTGTTTAAAAAAAAAAAAAAAACAACCCTGAGTAAAATGGAAATGTCTTCATCACATTCTATTTGTGGGGTTTATTGATCTGTTTTTGTCATTGAGTCAATCTAGTTAGTCTACTATAGGCTAATTTCATAAAATCAATCAGTAGTTTGCTACTAAGCTTGTGATACTGGGGGAGTTCTCTGAAAACAATTTTAAATGAAATGGAACTATGTTAATACTGAATGTAGTAAACTACCAACTAGTCAGTGATAACCTGGTCTAAAAGGTAAGTAGCTAATAGATTTTAAAGAGAAGAAAGTAATGTGGTAATCTAAAAAGGTAATATGACCCGGGTAGTTGTGTGGGTAATTTTAAATAAAGAACCCAGTTAGAAGGCTATCGTAATAGTCTAGGCAAAAGATGACGGGGCCATGAAACAAGATACTGCTTGTAGAGATGAAAAAAGAATTAGGCAGTATTGAAATGGGAGAATTCAAAAGGACTTGTTGACAGATTTGATAAGGAAAGAGTTGAAGTGTCTTTTGCTTGCGTTAGGAATCCTAGGGTTGCTGGGGAATATAGAATTGATTTTTCTAAGTCTTGCTTGGGGTCAGCCCAGGGGACATGTCCTGTAGGAAGTCAGAAATAAAGGTACAGTAGCCCCCTCCTTACCTGTGGTGGGAAGGATACATTCTAAGACCCCAGTGGATGCCGGAAATCACTGACAGTACCAAACTCTGGTTTTTCCTATACACACATACATGTGATACAGTTTAATTTATGAGTTAGGTGCAGTAAGAGATGAACAACAATAACATAATAATTGTAACAATATACCGTAATGTAAGTTGTATGAGTGTGATCTTTCATCATACACTGTACTCGCCCTTTTTGTGATGATGTGAGATGGTAAAATGCCTATGTGATGAGATGAAGTGAGGTGAATGATGTAGGCATTGTGATGTAGTGTTAGGCTGCCATTGACCTGATGGTATGCCGGAAGGATCCTCTGCTTTCCGGAAGGATCCTCTGCTTTCCGGACTGCAGTTGACTATGGGTAACTGAAACGGCAGAAAGCGAAACCGTGGATAAGGGTGGGGAACTACTGCATTATGTTGAGAGAAATGAGTAGACTAAAGAAGCCTTCATTATGAGTAGGCATAGATGAAATGGTCAAAAAGAGGAAAGGGGATAAGAAAATTGGTCACATTACATGTGAGAGATAAATAGGAGCAGGAGCCTTTGGCAGTGTAAGGTAGGGAAACTGAGGTACTGTTGTGAAACCCAAAGGAAGTTTAGAGTTTCTCAGTGTAGTTTTGGATGCTGCAGGAAAATGAGATCATCTTTTTCTTGACACTTAACTACTTTCCAGATATAGTTCTAAGTGCTTTATGCTTACTAATTAATGAAGTTCATAAACTTAGGTAGATAGTTATTTCTATTTAACAAAAATGAGGAAGCTGAGGTGGAAAAGGTTTAGTAACTTAACTTGCCTAGGTTGCATTACTAGTAAGTAGCAGAGCTGGGATTATTTAACCCAAGCAGTTGAGTTCCAAAGTCTTTTAGTTTCTATGCTATATGGCCTCACGTACTTAATTACACTTGTTTTATTGGGCAACTAGGTCGTTATTGGTAAATTTGGCATTTTCAACTGATGCGTTGGAGCTGGAAGTAATTTTAATAGTGGATTGGTAGAAGAAAGGGATATGAGTAATGGTGCTTCCCAAGATTTGGGGGGAGATAAGGGCAGGCATGTAAGAGAAAACAGAAGGTTTGAATTTCGTTTTGAGCTAAGAGACATGATATATGTTAATGGCGAATCAGTGGAAGAGTAGTTGAGTCCAGAGAAGAGATTATGATGGATTGAAACTGGGATGTATAAATTGGAGCAAGGATAGAAAGGCAGGGGGGAATAAATAGCCTTGGACTATGTAAGAGGAAGCAAACTTTCTTAAACATGTCAGGTATGTATTTTCAAATGTATAGATATGTTGAGGGAACTTAGCCCTATGAACTTTGGAACTGCTTTTGGATTTGCTTGCGAAGAGAGTCTGATAGCTTTTAAAAAGTACCCTACCAGAAAATACTGCCTTTTTGTTATTAGTTCATTTATATGACATTGCACTACGAAATTTAATCTCTGTTTTAGTTTATGAAATAAATGGGGAAGCCAGGTATTCTAGATGGTTGCTTCAACAGCTTTCCATGTAATCTAGTGGTGAGTTAAAAGGAACATAATTTCACAAGATGATTTTTAAGTTGTTAGGTAATAATATTCTAAAGAAAGGTCTAAATTATCTTCAGTGATAAAATACTTAGCTAAAACTGGCCATTCATATCTTGATCTTCCCATTGTTAATATCATAGATTTTTGGTGATAGTTCCTTATATCTCAGAAAAGGAAACTGGCCTATTGCATATTGTTCTGAAGTTTAGAGGGTTTGTTGTTGTTCTTAAATTAGTAGGTTTTTTTTTTAAAGATTTTATTTGCGAGAGAGTGAACAAGAGAGAGAGCTCGAGCAGAGGGAGTGGGAGAAGCAGACTCCCTGTTGAGTAGGGAGCCCAACATCTGTTGTTATGACCTGAGCTGAAGGCAGACCTGTAACCAACTGAGCCACCCGGGTGCCCCTTAAATTAGTAGGTTTTAAAGAGACTTAATTTTAACTTTCGAGGATTACTCTGAATATAATGCATATAGTTGTTATAGAAACATATGTTGGGTACCAGCAGTCTTATTTTTATATTCTGAGCTTTAATAGAAAATAGAGAAGCCACTCATTTGGGGCTTTGATTCTTTACCTCCTTCAACCTAGAATAATTTTGACTTTTATCTGCTGTAGATATTGGAGTTTTTTGTAAGATTTTAGGTGAAAAAACTTGCTGATAGGTCAATATAAGTATATATTGATATGATTAGCTAAAGATGTTTGAAATATCACAAGATTTCCCCACCTAATTCTTGAGGAATCAAAAGCTGATTTCAGGTGTTACCTCCATATATACCTTTGCTTTAAGAGTTGATTAATACATGTCATTTAGGAGGTTACTTTTTGTTGTTAACCTATATGTTTGGATTGTGGTCTCTCTTTTTTAAAACAGAATTCAAAGAAGCTTTTTCACTATTTGACAAGGATGGTGATGGAACTATAACAACAAAGGAATTGGGAACTGTAATGAGGTCTCTTGGGCAAAATCCCACAGAAGCAGAGTTACAGGACATGATTAATGAAGTAGATGCTGATGGTAAGTTTTTTTAAATTGGGGGTCTGGGGAGGGGGAATTGAAAGGGGGGGCATTTAAATTCTTTAGTACTATTTCAACTAAACAAACTATTTCAGGTAATGGCACAATTGACTTCCCGGAATTTCTGACAATGATGGCAAGAAAAATGAAAGACACAGACAGTGAAGAAGAAATTAGAGAAGCATTCCGTGTGTTTGATAAGGTAGATATTCACGGATTGGATTTGTTAAATTTTGAGGATGAATCTTGGCAAAGGAGGCATCACTGACTTTAGAACTAGGAAACAGATTTTATTTTATTTCTTTAAGATTTTATTTGAGAGAGCATGAGCGTATGAGCAGGGGGGAGGGGCAGTGAGAGAAGCAGACTTCCCGCTGAGCAGGGAGCCAGACCTGGGGCTCCATCCCAGGACCCTGGGATCATGACCTGAGCCGAAGGCAGACGCTTAACTGAGCCACCCAGGCGCCCCAGAAATAGTGATTTTAATGTATGATATCCTGCTTTGTTCTCCGTGACAATTTATTGGTCAACTATAGATTGTTTTTGGTTGGTATATATTTCTAAAGTATATTTTTCTCCCTAATGTGAAGTTTAGTGTAAACTTACTAAACTTTCATTCCAACTCTGAGTCTCTAATTTTACTTAGATACCTTACTAAATTTTTTTCTAGGATGGTAATGGCTATATTAGTGCAGCAGAGCTTCGCCATGTGATGACAAACCTGGGAGAGAAGTTAACAGATGAAGAGGTTGATGAAATGATCAGGGAAGCAGATATTGATGGTGATGGTCAAGTAAACTATGAAGGTAAATCTTTCAGTACATCATTCTGTGCTTTGATTTTAAGTTATAGGTATTTGTTGTATATCTCATAGGTCAAAATTAGTGACTCCTCCCCCCCACCCCCCTCCCCGCGCCAAATGAAGATGCTAAAACAGTTTTTATATTTACAAACCTTTTCCTATTCAGAGTATTTTCTACAGACTAGGCAAAATCACAATCACCTGAGAACTTTTTAGAACTGTTTACTGTCAGATCCTTCCATATACGTAGAATCTCTTCATTTTAACAAGATTGCTGGACAATTTCATATACACATTAAAGTTTGAGAAGCACTGTACTCGAGACTGTGCTAAAACAGTCTTTTTATAATGATTGTGGAACAATTTGAAAAGCTTTAAACTTATTTCAGGATCCTCAGAGTGAAAGTAAGGTGATTTTCCTTCCTTCATTGGATGTATTATTCCTCTAATTAGCTTTAGTCTGAAACTGTTTGCTTATGCTTCAATTCAAAATTATCATGTAGGGGGTATAGCTCAGTGGTAGAGCATTTGACTGCAAAATTACCATGTTATACTAAAGAGCAAAAATGCTTCTATTTATAATAGCTTGTCTAAAGCATTAATTTGGTTTATTGATTAATAATCCTCAATAATTTTGGTTTATGAAGTTCCAGCCTTGACAAAACTTGACAACTCTAGCCTAAACTAGCATTCCTTTGTACTGTGAATTTTTGAGGAAAGAAAAGGGAATTGGAGACTGCTCAGAGATTGAGTAATGTGATTGGTTTTGTCAGTCTTTTGCCATTGACACAACTTTTTGTGTACTTCTTCTTTTTCAGAGTTTGTACAAATGATGACAGCAAAGTGAAGACATTGTACAGAATGTGTTAAATTTCTTGTACAAAATTGTTTATTTGCCTTTTCTTTGTTTGTAACTTATCTGTAAAAGGTTCCCCCCTGCTGTCAAAAAATATGCATGTATAGTAATTAGGACTTCATTCCTCCATGTTTTCTTCCCTTATCTTACTGTCATTGTCCTGAAACCTTATTTTAGAAAATTGATCAAGTAACATGTTGCATGTGGCTTACTCTGGATATATCTAAGCCCTTCTGCACATCCAAACTTAGATGGAGTTGGTCAAATGAGGGAACATCTGGGTTATGCCTTTTTTTTAAGTAGTTTTCTTTAGGAACTGTCAGCATGTTGTTGTTGAAGTGTGGAGTTGTAACTCTGCGTGGACTATGGACAGTCAACAATATGTACTTAAAAGTTGCACTATTGCAAAACGGGTGTATTATCCAGGTACTCGTACACTATTTTTTTGTACTGCTGGTCCTATACCAGAAACATTTTCTTTTATTGTTACTTGCTTTTTAAACTTTGTTTAGCCACTTAAAGAAAATCTGCTTATGGCACAATTTGCCTCAAATCCATTCCAAGTTGTATATTTGTTTTCCAATAAAAAAATTACAATTTACCCAACTGTTGCTCTGAATCTGAGTCCTTTAATTAACTTGAGGTCGAACAATTCAATTCTGAGAATCAAATACGGGGGTGGTTTTTACTTGGTGTAATTTAGATAAGTTTTTGTTACTGTTTTACTACCTAGATTGTGTTTAGTTTTTAAATTATACTTCCTTCAAAAGGTTTAAGTGAAAGATTAAACCTTTTATAATGTTCTTAGCTAGCATGGGAGGTGACATAATGTAGGTGTTTATTGTTTCCAGTCTTTTTTACATATTTTTCAACTTTGGCATGTCCATTTGTCCATATTAACTTTAGCCAGGCAATGATTTTTAGAAATATTTCTGTTACAAACAATCCAAAGGCAGGGGGTGTCGTTATGTTTTTTCTTCTATTTGCTAATGTTTTATTCATAATGCTTTTTCCTTTTTCATAAAGCGAGGGAGAATTTTCAGTTCTGCGTATCCAGGGCATGCTTTATAAAAAAAAGGTATCTTTAGGATTGGATTGGCAGTAACTAAACCTTGTTTTAGTTTTTCCTTGCTTCTAAACCATTGCTTTCTCTATAATTTTAAGCTACTCAAAAAGTGGTTATCTGATTTTTTTGTTTTGTAGCTACCTTTTAAATACTTAATGAAAGATTCCATAGCAAACGAGAGCCAAGATTAAAACATTAAGTGTAATTGTTACCTGATTATTGTAGCCACAGGGTTTATCTTTCCATGGAGCAATCCATTTGGCAGGTTACTGCCCATCTTGGACTATTTTAATACCATTGTTCTTCTACCAGAAAATAAAAAACTGAATGGTTATTGAAGAACAAGAGAAATAGGTTTTAAAGGGAAGTTACAGGCATTGATAATCCTAGTGGGGTATTATATTAGTACATATTAGGCAGGCAGTCAATTAAATAGGAAGACCTTCATTACATGTAACTGTTTAGTCAAAAGGAAGGCGGCCAGCAAGATATTTGGTGGGAGAAGATAAATGTGTCTGGCTATTGAGGCACAATAGTCTGCAGTGTATTAAACATGGGCTTTGGAGTTTTATTTCAGCAGTGCTCAGATCACTGCTGTGGATAAACTTAAAGAGGTCAATACTACCTTAAGCTTCAGTTATGTTACCTGCAAAATGGGTATGATTTACCAGCTTGGCTTTTAAAATAGTGAAGGTAAAGCACTTAGCATAGTCCTTGGCATTTGCAATAAGTGTTCAGTTGATGTTACTATGCTGTTAAGCCAGTTATGACTCTGTAATATAAGGGAATTAGTCTGTCTTCACCACTTTGGTAGTTCTTCCGATTCCTACATTTTCAAGTTTGAGTTAAGGTGAAAGGGGGCACACTATTTTGGGGGTGCTTTTGTATCTCACATTAATTGCTGATTTTTATATTCACAAAAGTCACAAAGTTGGCATTATTTTGATTTTATAGGAAATTGAAGGATACAGGTTTTTTTTTTTAATATTTATTTTTTAGAGAGTGGGGCAGTTGGGGGAGGAGGGGCAGAAGAAGATGGAAAGAGAAACTCAAGCAGAGTCCTTGCTGAGCATGGAGCCAGACTTGGCTCCATCTCATGACCCTGAGATCACAACCTGAGCTGAAACCAAGAGTCAGATGCTTAACCGACTGCACCACACACAGGCACCCCTGAAGTGTATAGAGGAGTTTTATATAATTTAACTGGTCATATTGGGCATATACTGAGCTGGATTCTTACCTCAATTCTACTTACAACAGTCTTAACTGGAACTCAGGACTAGTCCTATCTTCACATCTTAACCATATTGCCTGTTTTGTTTTAGCAGGATTGTGGTAATTGATAATTCTTACCTCAGTACTGTCTGTAGCATGTTTGCTCTCATAATTCTAACAAAAATTATCACTGCAGTTAAAAATAATCCATATTTTAGGATGTATTTTACAGATTTTTATTAAAGATCTGATGCCTAGAAAGGCACTGTTGGCCTCTACTTAGTGTAGTGCGAGAGAGAAATGCCTATCCCCCCCTTTTACCCCGCCTTTTAAAACTGCTGTTAATGATAACCTGAAAATAAATCTTAAATTTTTCTCAGTGAGACTGTACAAGACTGTGTTTTCTTAAGAGGACATTTTGTTTATCCTACATGCTTTGTCTTACTGGTAAAGTCCTTGAAGTCATTGACCTGTGCTGTTTCTATTTTTGAGATACTCAAAAAACTATTTTCTCATCTAGATGTTCTTTCTATTTCACACCTTGTATGGGTTTCTAGACTTCTCTGTACCTTTCATATTCCTTTAGTCTCTAGAGTACCAGTCCCTAGTCGGCTGAGCCACTTTTACAGGCTCAGCCAAAATAAGAAAGTGAAATGAGGAACAGTGATGGACTTGATTGAATCTCTTACATTTGTGAAAACTCTGGTTATTAGCCTCTTGGCCTTATAATTTCAGTTGTGATTTCAAACTTGGTGTCTGGTTTTTTTTTTCCCCTCCTATTTTTTTTTTTTAAAGCCTATGTTAAATTTAGAATCCCATTAAGAGAAATGGAGTCTTCTAGTCTCTCACTATTCAGAAAATCACCTACAGAATCTTAGGCCCTGCCTCAGAATCCGAATCTGTATTTTCATTAAGATCCCCAAATGTTTTGTATGTACATTAATTTTTTTTTAAGATTTTATTTATTTGAGAGAAAGCACGAGAGGGAAGAGGGTCAGAGGGAGAAGCAGACCCCCCGCTGAGCAGGGAGCCCGATGCGGGACTGGATCCCGGGACTCCAGGATCATGACCTGTGCCTGAGCCGAAGGCAGTCGCTTAACCAACTGAGCCAACCCAGGCGCGCCCTGTACATTAATTTTTGAAAAGCACTGTGCTAGTCCATCGTCTAAACTGGTCATTTATTCGAATATTTTAATCTCTCCCGTGTTCAGAAGACTCAGAATTAAGACAAAAACCTGTGTTTGGGACGTGTTTAAGAATTAGGGCAGAAATGATTTGTCAAAGTGAATCCTCCCATAAAGATAGGCACAGGGTCCTTAGGGCGACAAGAGATTAGGCCAAGGAGGACTTCTCAGAGGAGTTGATTGACTCTTGAGGTTTGCTAGGCTGTCGAAGAAGGGAATAGCATTTTAGCTAGGGAAGCCCACTGTGTCTAGTGCTCACTCCTAAAATCAGAGGCAGAAGAGACACCCCCAAAATTTCCCTCCGGAGGAGCTTAGAAACCATCTTAGAAAGTGGGTGCTAAGGCTGATTTTTGGCGCTAAAGCCAAGTATGCCTACGAAGCAAACTGTCTACCTGCTTGGGGGAGTGGAGTGGGGGCAACTTCGAAAAGGCCGGTGGGGATTATGGTGCGCTCAGCCTCCCACAAACCGTCTTTTGGGAGCCTCCCTTGTGGCAGCTACCCACCCAGGGCTCCGCCGCGCCTCCAGAGCCCTAGATTTCTCACCGCAAGTGTGCGTGATGGCGCCTGACGATTTCCTGTGCGCGAGGCGTGGCGCGGGGCGTCCGCGCGCCCGCCTCCCTGCCCGCACCACCGGACACCAAGTGGGCGTGTTCCCTGCGCACGCTCGGCAGCCCGCGGGCCCCAGGCGCCTCCTGGCAACCAGACGCCATCCCAGGCTGAGGGAGCGAGGAGGCCGCAATGGACCAGCCAGTCATCGCCATCACCTCCAATTCCCTAAGGGAAGACCTGGGACCTGGCAGTTTGGTAGTCACCTCCTCGGTACAAACACCCTCCCCTGGCTCCCACTACCCACTGCTATCCCGCGCCCCGGGCTTCCCTGGCCGAACTCCCACTTCTCTCTAACACTGGGACTTCGTACCCCTTGGTTTGCTCTTCGCACCTCTCCCTGCCCTCCTACCCACCCTGCAGTCCAGTCGTCCTGATCTTTATCTGAGTCTACTTGGTTTTATTTCCTCTTCCTTTGCTCTCCCTCATCCTTCCATTCGTCCTTTATTTTCTGTATTTTCTTTCCTTCTTCCGTACTACCATCTGCGCAGGGCAACTGCTTTGATTTCCCCCTTTGCCGAGAGGATAGGTTTTTCCTTAGTCGAAGGCACATGTTTTTGCCCCTGCCTCTTATTTTAGTATTTATAAAATATCTTAAACTACCTTCGTTTAGTTTTTAAATATATTTGGGCGAAGGATGTTTAGTCTATCTTTCGTAAAGTGATTCACCCCTAAAATGAATTTGAAGTGATAGGTGGGTGGAGTTTAGATCGCCACCTTAAGCGGCTGCCAATCGCCTTCCTTTAGAAGTACAGTGTTTACTTCTCCCTTCTTCCCACTTGGATTTTCCTGGTCCTAGGTAGAGGTGGGAGACTTGCCTTGACCTGCCTGAGAAAGTTTGATTTCTGTGACTATAAATGTGCAACAGAGAAGATTCAACATAAATCTAATAAAGGGAACGTACGGGAAGAAATTCAGACTTAGCAATGTGTATGAAACTGTGTTTTTTTTTTTTTGGAGAAATGCACATTTCATAGTAAAACTAAAGCTCTACTCATAAGTAGAGTGGATAGAAGTTGCTAAGAGGAAGAATGAATTGTATCAGTTTTACTGATTAGTTTATTTCTAATGCACTGTTGCTTGAAATAACCTATATTTTGTAGTAGTAACAAAAGCATTAAAAATGGAAGTACAATTCAATGTTTTAATGACTTCACCTAGTCAAAGTAGCACAAAAGGAAAAAACTAAACAACCGTGTTCTGTTGGTGGTGAGGCTGAAACAAATGTGGGATAATAATAAATGGGTATAGGGTACTCACTGTGGAAACCAAGAGCGTCCGTGGAAACTAAGGAATACCAAAATCATCTGCTTTTTAACTTGGCAGGTGAGGTGTTAAAAATAAGCTACCGTTTATTGGGCCCTGGTTGTGGGTACAAGTCTTTAAATGTATAATGGCTTATTCTCATGCCAGCCTTGTTATGCCTTATTTTTATACTCCTAGGAGGGAGTTCAGGCTCATAAGGATTAAGTAACTTATGTAGTGCTCCTAGTTAGTAAGTGTCAGAGCTGGGGTTCAAGCCCCAGTCCGCCTGGCTCCTCTGTTGTTCTGCCTCTTTAGTGTAACAGCTGGCTGGACAAGCTGAGAGAACTAGCTGTATCATATTTGTATGATACATAATAGTATGGACAAAAACAGGAAAGGGCAGTTTTCAACATTTGCCATATCACTGGGATTTGCATCCCAATATCACATTAATTTGATGACTTCTACCTTGAATTCCCAGCACAGCACCTAAACCATAAATCTATTATAATACAATTTTGGATTGTATTATAATACAATTATTATAATACACTCTGTCCTTCCTAGGAACACCAAATTTTGTGACATCTAATTTTCCTTATGACATCTCTTGTGAAACGAGGATGTTTATTACTCTCATTTTTCCAAAGGGAATTTAGATGGGAATTTAGAAGCACTTCAAGTCATAAAATAGCAATTTAAGGAAATAAGTCAGGCAAAATTTATCATTATGTAGCTTTTATTTTAATTCAGGCTGACCGATTTGATACAGGTATTGATTTCTTCAAGCAAATGTTTTATAAAATATATTTAACTTCCAGGGATCACCTCTCAAATGAATAAGCACATTTTATGTTTGTTAATAGAAACCAACCCGAAAGACATCATCTGTTGAAAGAGAAGGATGGTGGAGAGTAGCATTAACAGTATGTATGTTTTTACTCTTCCTATTCAAGAGATTCATGTTTCCATTGATATTTTAATCACCCTTACCTTTTAAGTCACTAACAATTGTAAGAAAACAGTGGACCTCATTTCCTGTTTATAATTTTAGTATCATTAAATTTTAGATGCAGTACAAACTAAAACAACTCTACGAATCTAGATGCTTTACAGGATATCTAGATAAGGTCAATATAGCTTATGACCTCGGTGAGATTACAGAAGAAAATGCCTCCATTCTATAAAAGGAGTTTGGGTTTCAGTTTGTATCCTAGACGGCATAGAGCTTGTGATAAGTTCTGTTAACATGGTCAATGTAGGAAAGCAAGGTGGTAATGAAGAAAAAATGACCAGAAGATCCCCATTCAAGAGACATCATTTCTATACTGTAGAAATATTTTCTGTCCACACCCTTCAATAATAGAGGGGCCCATGGGCCAAAGCCTTCTTGAAATGGAATTTTAATGGTGGAACCAAGCCGGGTGCTCACTGGAAATTCGGCCACAAAAGCAGCAGTGACTAAACTTTCAGGTCTGGCCATTCAGCCACACTGTGGTTGTGATTTGAAAGAACCAAACCTCCTATTGGGCTGGAGACCACATGCTCTGCCAGTTCATCCTCAGCCTCATGTTCTTATTTTTTAGTTGCTTATTTGAGGGCTAGAGAGAAATGTAGTGTAGTATCTACCCAGCAGAAGTAGGCTAACTTTTTTTTTAGTCAAGAAACTGTCCTGAGTGGTCTCAAGAGAGACCTGACATTTATAGGTCCAACTGCATCTCAAGTTTTAGTATCTCTGAAGTTACCTTTTAAAAAGTCAAAACTTCCAACCATGGCCGCAACCCATTTGCCATAGTTGTCTCAGAAAGGAAATAATCATGATTCTCTTGAAATATTGTTCTGTCAGGAGTGTTTACTATATTTGATAAAATTTTATTTTATTTTTATTTTTTTAAAGATTTTATTTATTTATTTGACAGAGAGAGACACAGCGAGAGAGGGAACACACGCAGGGGGAGTGGGAGAGGGAGAAGCAGGCTCCCCGCCGAGCAGGGAGCCCGATGCGGGGCTCGATCCCAGGACCTGGAATCATGACCTGAGCCGAAGGCAGACGCTCAACAACTGAGCCACCCAGGCACCCCGATAAAATTTTATTAAACCTTAAAACAGAAGGAAATCCTCCTTAAGAGTGACCTTCTAAGAATGATGCTTTAGGAGATGTTACCAGTTTGCACACTGATCTGAAAAATGATGTCAATTTTCCACAGAACACTCCTATCCCTGGCACTTACCACTTGAAAACTTTCATTGAAGAATCCTTATTAAATCCAGTGATACCAACCTACAATTTTAAAAACGAAGGAAGGAAAAAACCACCTCTTGTGCAAAGAAACGATCCGGTACTAAATGACCTTCCCCTATATGCGCCTCCTGACTTCTTAGACTTACTTAAGAAGCAAATGGCCACTTACTCATTTAGAGACAAACCGCGGTCAAGCCCCAGCACGCTGGTTTTCAAAGATCAGGTAAAGTGCTACTAGCAGCTGGGTTTTTGTGGGAATGCTTCCAAGAGCCCCTGAGGAAAATACCCTGTGTACTTTGAGTGCATCTTCCCCAGGAGAAATTGAAAACCTTTCGACGCCTTATTGCCTGTAGCAATCAAACAAAGTCTGCCTGATTTGCAAGTAGGTCCAGCAGGATTTTCCCTTGTGAGACCTCCTTAACCTAAGGAGAGTACCTCTCCAGGCACTCTTGGCAGGATTCCCCAGACTTGGGGAGCTTCTGGAATCTTATCTGTGATTGGGCCATACTTCGGTCCCCTCAAGCAGTTTATACAGTGTACCCTCTTCTTTTAAAGCGAACATTTTTCCAGTCAATAGTGCCCTTTAATTAGAGTGTGAATATAACTGGATACCATAAGGAAAGCTTTTAAAAAACGTCTTGTAGAAGTGAACACGATGGTACCAGGAAGGCCAGATTCTACTCTCTGCTCTGCCGGTTCATTCACAACATTGGTAATAGAGAGAGCAGTGCTGTGCTTACAGTCCCAGTCTAGGTTCTGTGCAAGGAAGATGTTCCTGACTGGGGAGTATTTGAGTAACAATACAAGAGCAAATATATCAAGGGCTAAGATAAATAGCATGGCAGGAAATGCCAGGGGGAGTTCAGTGTGGGCTGGGTTGAAAAGCTGGAAGGCTCCCTGGATTAAGTAGGACCCAAGCCGGACCTTATGGCTTACTGCGAGTTTCCACGTGTATTCTCTTAGTTGTTCTTCCCCAGCATTCTGAAATAGGCCTAACAGATGTTATCCTCATTTTATATGTGAAAACCAAGGTGAGTAGATACTGTCGCTTGTTCAGAGGCATGGAGCTGATAGGTAGGTGAAGCAGCACTTTTAACTGAGGGTTTCTGAGCCCAAATTTGGTACTTTTTCCAGTGTGTCTCTGGCTATGGACGAGGGGCAGAGTTTGGATGTGTGGATCCAGAGTAGGTGTTCCAAGGGAGGGGCATGACCTTCTGGAAGGCCTGCTCCAGGCTGGCAGAGGTAGACTTGGGACTTGGCCTTTGGGCCTTGGGACTTTAGGCCTCCCATTTATTAAAGATTTTATTTATTTATTTATTTGAGAGAGAGGGAGAGAGCATGGGTGGGGGAGGGTCAGAGGGAGAAGCAGGCTTCCCACTGAGCAGGGAGCCTGATGCGGGCCTTGATCCTGGGTCTTTGGGATCATGACCTGAACCGAAGGCAGACACTTAACCAACTGAGTGACCAGGCACCCAAAGATTTCTTTTTTTTTTTTAATTCATGAGAGAGAGAGAGAGAGCACACAAGCAGGGGGGAGGATCAGAGAGAGAGGGGTGCTTGACTCGGGGCTCCATCCCAGGACCCCAGGATCATGACCTGAGCCTAAGGCAGACGCATAACTGACAGCCACTCAGGTACCCCTGGGCCTCCCATTTATAAAGATGCCAGTAACAGTATCAACCTCTACAACTTTATCAGAATATTGTTGTGATAACCTGAGAAGAAATGCATTGTAACTGGAGGTTGAATGAAATGCAAGGGCGTGGTTATGAAGATGGACAAGAAATTTTCAGCAGGATGAGCACGTCATGGTCAACACGTAAACCCTTCCCACTGCTCTGCAAATTATAGCTTTGAAACAGGACAGAGTGATAAATGTTCATTGGGTAAATCTTACCCTGTTTGCTTCAGTGGATGAATACAAACACTAAATTATGCCGAGACTTTTATGGCTTAGTATCGGGTGCTACATGTGAAATCATTCTGGCCACCTCCAGTGCAAAATCATTCTTCCTCATTCTGCACCACCGTTTACTGCCCTTCTACGTCCTCTCTTCCTGCTTTTAGGGGTTGTTGAGGGTAGGCCAAGTAGAAAGTAGAAAGAATTAAATGTTTTCCTAATTTTCTGTTTCAAAGGGTATACGATAATGTTCTCAGGAAGAGAGATATTCAGATGTAACATTGTTTACTCACCAATAAAACTCACAATTCTGGTTTTTAAAAAGCAGAGCTCGGTAAAATAATAATTTGAATCTGAGGTAGATAGAGTATACATTGTTGTTATTTATTAACACAGAATAACATTCTTCAGCTTCACAATTTTTAATAGAATATTCACTTTATACCCCATTAGTGCTGCTTTTTATTTGTAAGAAAGTTTTTGCTATTTTCAACACCTTTATTCTGAAGCATGTAACTCACGGGAGAATCTATATCAAAGACTCCTATCAGATGTGTGTGTGTGTGTGTGTGTGTGTGCGCGTATATTCATCTATGTTTGGTTCTTTCCAAAGACTATTTGAAATGGCCCTACAGTTTTTACAATAATTCTTTTTGTATTTATTTTTGAGGAATAATACCTTTTTATTGTAGAACATGTGTACAGATGTGGGGCCGTGTCTCTCCCCGTCTATAGTGTTATGACCTGCTCTTGGCTTGGTCGCCATCCTGCACTAGCCCCTGGGCTCCTCCCCATCGTTTCTGGATTACTTGAGCTCCTTTGTGCCCCCACTGTCTCTGCCTCGCCTATCATGATTTCAGCGCCCCCGTACGTGATCCTCCAACAATCTGGCTTTTTCAGTTTCTTGAATTCTCCTCTGCCTCAGCCACTCCTTTAGAGTTGTTTTGTTTGGTTGGTTGGGTTTTTTTTTGGTTTTGCTTGGATCACTCCATTGATGGGAATTTGGATTGGAATCCATGAAAGGGAACAGCCTGTGGTTACACTCTCAATAGTGGATTTCTCCCCCCCTTTCCAATTCTGCTTATCACCAAGGCAACTCTATCTACAGACCCTTAGCCTCGGGTGATATGGGAGGGCTTACTTTCAGGAAGTGCTCTTTTAGGGTCTCTAATTCCTTTGGGTAGGACTCTCATTAGATCACCATCATTGATGGTGATGGCCCTGGCTTTGACCTCTGGATCCTTGTAAGACTCTGAAGTTCCCTCAAATGCAGCTCTGTTCTTCTGCTGAGTTTAGTCTGGACCGGCAAACATCCTCTGGGCAAAACTTGGCCACATACCTCTCTGGCTTCTTGCTATGTCTTGCTTTGGGGTTCATATAATTCCTTATTATCTGGTTAGCAATTTCATATCATATAAAAAACTCTTGTTTGTTTGCTTTTAATATTCCTCATTTCTCGTAGTTGTCTGCAGTGGGAAAGTTCATCATCCAAATAACCTAGCTCGCCATTAATACAAACCAGACGTTTTTTCCCCTTAGAAATATACTGTGAATCTTTTCCACACCATTATGTATTTTCTACATCATCTTAAATAGCTGCATAGTATTCTACTAGATGGACATATCCTAGTGTATTCACCATTTTTTGCTGTTAGTCACAGAGTGGAATTTTTGGGGAAAGGAAGGTAGGTGTCTAAGTCTTTGGAGATGCATTGCCAAAATGCTCTTACAGAAAAATTGTACCATCCTGAAATTTTCTCTTGCAGAGTATAATAAAGCCGGTACCGTTTTACATCCACTGTTTATGTTTTCAACTAAAAACATGGATCAAATGACTTAAATGGGAAATTTTAAAGTTGAAATTGAAATTAATATGCTAGGGGAACTTCTGAACAACCCGAAGTCAGCTACGTCTGTGACAGAGTCTCCGGACGATGAACAGGAAAGGGAGAAGATAGTGACTCTGCCCTGTCTGTAGCCACTGAGTCAGTAACTGGGTGGCTTCAACACTTTTGCATCAAAGGGTAAAAATGAGTCATGTTTTCTCTCTTTTTTTAATTTAAATTTCAGATAGTTAACATACAGTACAATATTGGTTCCTGGAATAGAGTCATATTCTCTTATAATCCAACTGAAAGAGATAGTCTAGTTTAAGAAGGAAGAAAGGATATGAATTAGCAATTCACAAAGAGACATACCAGTTACTAAAAAAAAAAAAAACACAAAGTGAGGCTTGGCTCTGACTAATAATTAAATAATTACAAAGGAACAAAAGCATCTAGACAAATTTTTTTTGCCTGTCAGATGATCGACAATTTAAGTTTGATGATACCCATTACTGACAAAGGGGGTACAGAAACAGATATTCTCACACACTGTATAATACAAATTGTCGCAAGTGTCTTGGAGGGCCATTTGTTAATTCCTAGAAGCTTTAAATGCACATAGTAAGGGACGCCTGGGTGGCTCAGTCAGTTAAGCGTCTGCCTTCGGCTCAGGTCATGATCGCAGGGTCCTGGGATCGAGTCCCGCACTGGGCTCCCTGCTCAGCGGGGAGTCGGGCTGTCCCTCTGCCTGCAGCTCCCCCTGCTTGTGCTCACTCTCCCTCTCTCTCTGACGAAGAAATAAATAAAATCTTTAAAAAAAATGCACATAGTAAGTGATTCCACTGTCAGGAATTGACCCTACAAATGGTCTTACAAAAAAAGTACAGTGAGCTATTATATAAAATACTGCAGCTTTGTTTATAATCTTACTTAACCAGAGGACTAATTATATAATGGTACATCCATACAGTGGTATACTGTACAACCATGAAAAATAATGAGGGGAATCTATATGTGTTGATGTGGAAGCATCTCCAAGATATGTATTACTAAATGAAAATGCTCAAGGAACAGACCAGTATTTATAGCATAATCCCATTTGTATGAATGAAAACAAATATACCTATATATGATGTTAAATGCATCCTTTCTTTTCTTGAGAGTTACTTAAGCAATCATTAACAGTGGCTTCCATTTGAGAAGTAAGAGGTAGGTAGGGAGCAAGGAGACTTACCTGTTATTTTTTTCCTTTCTATAGACTTTGAATATAAGTAAGTAATACTCTTTTCAATCATGCTCATTTGTAAAGAAACCAAATTTTTTTCCATTTTCTATTTTATCTCATTACATTTTCCATTTTAAAACTTCTCTTATTTACTTCCTAGGTCGGGAACATTTCAGTGAAAATCAGAAACAAAATTTAAAATTGCTTCGAACTTCTGTCCAGGTTAGCTTTAGCCTTGGAAGATGAAGCTCACGTAAAAGGAAACAAATTTGGTGATTCTGCCTCTCCCCACACCCCGATCAAAAGGAGGTGGTCAGGCTGGAAAGGCACCCCTATTAACTTGATGAGCCAAAGGGAGAGGGGGGAAATGAGCTAAAGGATCCATTTTACTTTATTTTAATTTTTAAAAAGATTTATTTTTATTTTAGAGAGCGAGAGAGAGAGATAGTGGGGGTGGGGAGGGAGAGGGAAAGAGAGAATCCCAAGCAGACTCTGCTGAGTGCAGAGCCCGATGTAGGGCTCGATCTCACAACCCTGAGATCATGACCTGAACTGAAATCAAGAGTCAGATGCTCAACCGACTAAGCCACCCAGCACCCCCAAAAGATCCATTTTAATGTGTTCAAAAGACATCCTGGAACAGCCGATTGGGAGACTGAGGTTGAGAAAATCTGGCCGATTCCCTGATCATTGTTAGCTGTGTTTATAGCTGTGATGATGATGTCTCTGAACACATGTTAATTTGAAAAGCCTTCCATGGTAAAAATAATGGCTGGTGGAATTTTCAACGGAATGGTTTTGCATTGAGCAAAGTATCAACGGAGAGAGACCTTGTGCCCAAAGAGGGACTGGCAAGTAATATTGTAGGGAACTCAAGACTTAAATGTAGGGATAATGAAACACAAAATGTAGGTGGAACAATTAATTGTGCATTTTTTAAAAGATTTATTTATTTATTTTAGAGAGGGCAAGCACATGAGCAGGGGGGAGGGGCAGAGGGAGAGAGAATCTCAAGCTGACTCCTCACTGAGCACGGAGCCTGTGGTCGGGCTCCATCTTACGACCCTGTGATCGCGACCTGAACTGAAATCAAGAGTCGGTCGCTTAACCAGCTGTGCCACCCAGGCCGCCCCATATCATGCGTTTAAATAAAAAACACGGCAGCCCTCAGAGTTGGCTCATTTTGCAAATAGTTTTTGAGGTTGAGCTCTCAAAGAGTACCTGCAAGGGAAAGTAATACTTGTCACGTGCAAATAGGTCAAGAGAATGGCCAGTGAAAATGAATTTTGAAAAATGGATTCACAGAACTTGTCTCAGGGACTCGGACCCACTGATAATTCTTAGTTCATTTGGAGCTGATGAAAAGTACAGGGTATTGGCAAAATTAAGGACCATATCATTGCTAATATGAGGCAGACTTCTTTTTGAGAAAGTCCTGTGTCATCGGTTTCTCAGACCCAAGTGTGAGTAGTGAATCAGTGATACTTTCATATGACATAAGAGACTTTGCTTCTCAGAGAGAAGGTACATTTGATGAAATTTCTACCGATAGTGCCTAAAAATATTGCACCTACCAGCCCATTTGCTGCATTCACCTTGTGATTATTCTGCTAGGGCTTCTAAAGGGATGAAAATCTGTTTCCTTCCATCCCACCTATTTATGGATCCAGGTTTTGAAAATATTGTCATACCCAGGACCTAATAAGGAGAGTTGGATGTTTTCACTTATTCCAGTTTTCTGACATTGAGGGTGCTGGTACAACACAACTGAATTAAGTATCTGCACTGATATCATCCTGCCATATTTTATGATTCCAAGGTATTGCAAGATTTCTGAATGCCTAATCAACTCGGACTGAAACAATTAGCTAGAGTCAGGTATTATTATGGGCACATTGTCTAGATTCTCTGAGCCTTACATTACAAATAAAGAGTTGAGAATCATATATAGGACTTAGGAAGTGTGTGTGTGTGTGTGTGTGTGTGTGTGTGTGCGCGCGCGCACATACGCATATACACATATACACACACATATATACATTCTTTTTCATTCATTCTCATATATATATATTCCATTAAACCCAACCACACAGTTTGCAACAAGTTCAGCAATGTGCAAAGAAATGGTCTCTTATGTGAGTCTCTATTTAAGATTATGGAAAAAAATCAGCCCTCTCTGAGCTATATTAAATAGCAAAGAATGGCCAATGCAAGTAAAGTAGGACAAATAGAAAAGCTTTGGGTAATCAGTATTCCTTTCTAGATTAATGCTAAGAGTTTTTCCATGAGTACTTTATTACATAAATCTTTTGTGATTGCTGAGCATAGAACAAACAGCAGCTTAAGGTTTTTGTTTTTTTTTTCTCACTTTTCACTTCTCTTTCTTATTTCTTCTCCTGTGTACGTATGTTTATGTGCATGAGAGAGGGAGAGCACAGGAACAATGAGCATAAAGCATATGCACAGTTTAAATAGAAAGCAAATATCCATGTAACCATCATCAAAATCAAGAAATAAAATGCTATGGCCCCTAAGAAAGCCGCTTGCTTGAAAAACATTCCTGTGCTGCCATGGTATGATGAAACAAACTCATGTTTCCTTGGTGTTTATTATGTTGAGTGAGCAGTCAACAAGCACAGGTGCATCAGGACAATGTATGTATTTCATCATAAAGTCTGTATTTACTGTTATTATCACTGTATCCACGAAAAGCTGCCTCTGCAATCAAAATTATATTAATATGTGAAGACAGCTGTGAGGTAAAATATAATAGCTGAACTTCCATGCGGTAGATAATGCCAGGATACAGATACCTCATTTTCAGCAAAGGCAGTATTGTATTTTTAAATCTGATTTTAAAATAATAGGGGTTGGGGGAGATTGTTGACTTACGGAAGGCTTCTTCCCAGGATTTTGTAACCCAACTCCACTCTGCCAGCTCCTTCGACATAGGAACTTCTGGAGGTCGGGTCTGTCTTCTTTCCCCTGGCTTCTAGTTCTCCTTCCCTCTCTTCCTCCCCTCTGTCACACATCCCACTCTCTGAGCGTGCCGGTTCCTGGCACTCCCTTACGTCACATACTCCTGGGCTAATACCTGTAGATCCAGAGACAGTGGAGCTTCCCGGGTTCTTTGCAACAAGTTTGGCAGTGGACAGAGAGAGAGAGAGAGAGACTGTCTCTTCTGCAACATTCCTCCTTAAAATATCCTCCATGGCCCCCTCGAGGAAGTCCTGCCTTCCCTAAAACCCCACTCAAATTTCAGTCTTTGCCATCTTTATTTTTTTTTAAAGATTTTATTTATTTTGATAGAAAGAGAGACACAGCGAGAGAGGGAACACAAGCAGGGGGAGTGGGAGAGGGAGAAGCAGGCTTCCCGCGGAGCAGGGAGCCCGATGCGGGGCTCGATCCCAGGACCCTGGGATCATGACCTGAGCCGAAGGCAGACGCTCAACGACTGAGCCACCCAGGCGCCCCTCTTTGCCATCTTTAAACCACTCAGGTGGATTTAGTTATTCAATTATTCCCCCCTGGCTTTATTGAGGTATAATTGACAAGTAAAATTGTATATATTTAAGGTGTACATGATGATTTTATATTTGCATGCATTGTGTGGGGCGCTTGGGTGGCTCAGTCAGTTAAGTGTCAGACTCTTGATTCCAGCTCAGGTCATGATCTCAGGGTCGTGGGATGGAGTCCCGCAGTGGGCTCTCCCTCTCCCTCTGTCCCTCCCTCACTCTCCCCCGCCCCAAAAGAAACTATATGTGTATGTATTGTGAAATGGTTACATCAGGTTAATTAACACATCCATCACTTCTCATAGCTACTATTTTGTGTGTGTGGTGAGAACACATAAGATCTACTCTCAACAGTTTTCAAGCATCCAATACAGTATTAACTATAGTCACCATGCTGTTCATTATATCCCCAGAACTTATTCATATAATAATGGAAAGTTTGTACCCTTTGACAATCATCTCCCCATTTCCCCACCCCCAGCCCCTGGCAACCACCATTCTATTCTGTTTCTATGAATACCCTCTTTTTTCTTTTTCTAAAGATTTTATTTTTAAGCAATCTCTACATCCAGTATGGGGCTCAAACTCACAACCCGAAGATCAAGAGTCACATGCTCCACCAACTGAGACAGCCAGGTGCCCCTATGAGTACCCTTTTAGGTCCCATGTATGAGTGATACAAAACTGTATTTGCCTTTCATGGCTTATTGCACTTAGCATAATGTGCTCCAGGTTCATCCATGTTGTTGCAAGTGGCAGGATTCCCTTTTTCACAGTTGAATAATATTCCTGTGAGATATATATATACACACACACACACACACACACACACACACACATATACATACACACATATGATCAGACACATATATATAGCATTTATATCATATATATATTCATTATTCACTCATCCATCAGTGGACACTTAGGTTGTTTCCATAGCTTGGCTATTTGTGAATACTGCTTCAGTGAACATGGCAGTATAGATATCTCTTCTAGATATTGATTTTGTTTCCTTTGGCTACATACCCAGAAATAGGATTACTAGATCCTATGGTAGTTCTATTTTTTAATTTTTGAGGAACCTCCATACTGTTTTCCATAGTGGCTGCACCACTTCACATTCCTACCAACAGTGCGCGAGGGTTTCCTTTTTTCCATATCCTGACCAACACTTACCTCTTATCTTTTCGATAATAGCCTTCCTAACAGGTGTGAGGTGATAGTTCATTATGGTTTTGATTTGTATTTCCCTGATGATTAGTGGTGTTGAGCACATTTTCATGTACATGTTGGCCTTTGGTATGTCTTCTTTAGAAAAATGTCTATCTAGGTCTTTTGCCCATTTTTAATCAGACTTTATTATTATTATTATTATTATTGTTATTAGCTGCTGGGTTGTATTAGTTCCTTCTATATTTTGGATATTACCAACTTATCAAAAAAATCCCAAAAAATCAATGGCCAAACCAATGTCAAGGAGTTTTCCCCTATGTTGTCTTCTAGGAGTCTTATGGCTTCAGGTCTTACATTTAAGTATTCAGTCCATTTTGAATTAATTTTTGTGACTGGTGTAAGATAAGGGTCTAGTTTCATTCTTTTGCATGTGGATATCCAGTTTCTCCAATACCATTTATTGAAGAGGCTATCCTTTACCCATTGTGTATTCTTGGTGCTCTTGTCAAATATTAGTTGACAACATATGTGTGGGTTTATTTCTGGGCTCTCAACTTTATTCCATTGGTCTATGTGTCTGTTTTTATTCTAGTACCACACTGTTTTGATTACTACAGCTTTGTAATATGGTTTGAAATCAGGAAGTGTGATGCCTCCAGCTTTGTTATTTCTCAAGATTGCTTTGACCATTTGGAGTCTTTTGTGATCCCATATCAATATTAGGATTTTTTTCTCCATGTTTGAAAAATGCAATTGGAATTTTGATAGGGATTGCTTTGGATCTGTGGATTGCCTTGAGTAGTATGGATATTTTAACAATATTAATTCTTCTGATCCATGAACACAGGATAACTTTGCACTTATTTGTGCCTTCTTTAATTTCTTTTATCAATGTCTTATAGCTTTCAGTTTATAGATCTTTCACCTCCCTAGTTAAATTTATTCCTAAGAATATACTGTTTCTCATGCTATTATAAATGAGATTGTTTTCTTAATTTTTTTTCAGATAGTTCATTGTTATTCTGTGGAAACTCAACTGATTGTTGTATTTGTTTTGGTATCCTGTAAATTTACTAATTTTGTTTATTTTAACAGTTTTTTGGTGGAGTCTTTAGGGTATTTTTGTGTATAAGATCATGTCATCTGGGGCGCCTGGGTGGCTCAGTCAGTTAAGCATCTGCCTTCGGCCCGGGTCGTGATCCCAGAGTCCCGGGATCAAGCCCCGCATCAGGCTCCCTGCTCAGCAGGAAGCCTGCTTCTCCCTCTCCCACTCCTCCTGCTTGTGTTCCCTCTCTTGTTCTTTCTATCAAATAAATAAATAAAATCTTAAAAAAAAAACCCAAACAAGATCATGTCATCTGCCAAGTAGGAAAGTTTTGCTTTTTTTTTCTTTAATCTTATTTATTTATTTGTCAGAGAGACAGAGCACAAGCAGGGGGAGCGGCAGACAGAGGGGGAAGCAGGCTCCCCACTAAGCAAAGAGCCTGTTGTGGGACTCAATCCCAGGACCCCGGGATCATGACCAGAGCCGAAGGCAGAGCCACCCAGGCATCCCTCAGTTTTGCTTCTTTCTATACAATTTGGATGCCTTTTATTTCTTCTTCTTGCCTAATTATTCTGGCTGGAGCTTCTAATACTATGTTGAGTAGGAATGGAGAAAGTGGGCACCCTTGTCCTATTCCTGACCATAGGGAAAAAGCTTTTAGCGTTTTACCATTGAGTATGTGAGATTAGCTGTGGGTCACTCAGTTGGATTTAATCTCTCCCGACCCCCAAGTCTCCAATCTGTCTTTTATAATTTTATTTATAGTATTTTACATTAGAATAGTTCATGTATGTGCCTTCTCACTCCTGTGGGCCAGGGGCCATATCTCTCTTACCCTTGGTTTCCCCACCATACCCAGCAGTACTTTACTCACAGAGTAGGCTCACCAAATGGTAGTTGAATGGATTTGTTGAATTTAGTACATTTAGAATATGATCATTTGTACAGCATTTTTCTATGCGTCATCTCAGGCACAGTATCATAAAATTTACCGTGAAAAGGGAATGCTTGTTGAATGTTTTGAAGCTCCATCTTTGAAAATGGAACTTTTCCACTATTAAGATCAAGAAAAATTACATAATGCTGTATGGTCATAAAATAAAGGATTATGAATGACAGATAATAAGATAAAGTGAGCTTAAGACCTGTATTAATCTATTTTTGGTGTCCTTGTCCATTCTATGTAGTCAGTTAAGCTTTCACCAGGGCAATATGATCTACTTCCTACACCGGTTCCCAAGCACGCTTCCAGGTAATTATATACTTATTAAGTTGCTTTTAATAATTTCACTCATGCCTTTTTATTTACATACTTAACCAATACTAATGGCTTTTAAACCTTATTTATGCCCATCATATCTAGAATAGCATTTTTAAATATTTAGTGAGAGAGAGGGAATAAGTTAACAAAGTTCCCACATTAAAAAATAGATTTAGTACATTGTCTTTTTTTTTATATATATATATAGGAGCTTCGTATTTCGTTCTACAGTTCAAAGATTTCCAACAAGCTGCTTCACTCCTGTAAGTATATTGTAGACAATTAACTCATGATGAATTTGATGTTTAAAATATGCAGTGGTTCATTTTGATATGTCAAGATTAACATTTTGATCACTGTAGTAGATAAGCAATGAATGATTAGTGTAATTGATTTAAGATATACTTAAAGTATATCTGAAGATATACCAGGGATTTCAAGGCAAGTAACCCATGTGTGTCAAGTTATAGAAGAAAAGTAAAACGTCCTTTCCTTTCTGTCGGTCTTGACTCATATCACCTTCTCAGTGAAGTCATCCCTAGTCACTCGTTCAGAATTTCCTGTGCCCTCTTCCTTGGTTTATTTTTCTCCATAATACTCATCACTGTCTAATACACTACACTCAGACATTAATCTATCCTGTTTTATCTGTCTCCCCCACTGGAATGTATGCTTCATGAAGGTGGAGACTTTTATCCGGTTTTGTCCTATATACCTAACACCTAGAAAAATGGCTGCCACATGGTATTTATTGATTTAATTAATAAAATCCTCAGAGATATTCGATAGATCATTGTATTAACAACAAAAAGGAAAAGTATCTCTGGTTTCTTTCAAAAATGTGAAAATGCTTCCTGTTTCTACAAATTTCCAAATATATGCCGTGTTTTGATAAAAATGAACTCCTTTAGATAATTTAACTGGTAGGATGCCAAAAAACAAATAAATATATAAACATTTTGAAGGATTAAGACAATATGAAATTATTTTAGGGTGGTTTGATGGACTTGAGTTATCTATTTGTCACTAGAAACCCAGATGGAGAAAGACATGTTCAGTGAACATTTGAAAGAGGAATTTAGATAACAGAGTTCGGAAACAGACCCTAGACTTTATATTCGATAAGGATGGTATGACAAATCAGTAGGGAACGGAAGAGAATACTTTATGCTGGGCAATTGATTAAATAACTTAGAAATTAAGTTAGATTCTTCCTACCACATCTTAAAATAAATTCCATATTGATAAAAGAATTAAATGAAGCATAAAACCAGAAGAAAATATAGTAGCCTGTATCTAATTTTAGGATAAGGCAGATTTTCTGAGATCAGCGCAGTGGGTGAATTGCAAAGGAGTATTTGATTTGACCACACATTTAACATTTCTTGTACATCAGAAGACAAACTGTAAACAAAGCTAACAGGCAAGTGCAAATGCGGAGAAGTATTTTCAACATATGTGGCAGATAAAGGGCTAATGGCCTTATTTAAACTCTTAACAATCTAGAGGAAAAACATCAATAGAAAAGTAAAACAGATGAAGGCTGGGAGTGGACCATTCATGTGACAAGAAGTTCAGATAGCCAACAAAGGTGAAAAAATGTTGATCCCACTAACAAACGTGAGAAACTAAAAGGCTGACTGAAAGCTTTCTGCATGTGGGTGGTGTGCTCGGCTGAGTGATGGCCCCAGAGATGTGGCCATGTCCTAACTGGTAGAACCTGTGAATGTTACCTTGCGTGGCAGGAACCGTCCTGCCCACTTGATTACTTGAAGGATCTTGAGATGGGGTGATTGTTCTGGATTCTCCGTTGGGCCCCAAATGCACTCACAAGTGTCCTTATACGAGGGAGGCAGGGGGAGATTTGAGAAGGGGGAGAAGGCAGTGTGGTCACAGAGGCAGAGGTCGGAGTGACGTGACCATATGCCAAGGAAGGTTGGCTGTCACCAGAATCTGGAAGAGGCAAGGACAGACTCCCCTAGAGCCTCCAGAGGGAGCAGCACCCAGCCGACACCTGGAGTTTCGCCCAGTGACACTGATTTCAGACTTCTGGCCTCCAGAATGGTGAGAGAATAAAATTCTGTTGTTTTAAACCATCAAATTTATGGTGATTTGTCACAGCAGGCACAGGACATTAATATAGGTGGGGATTATGTCCAGGGGTTTTCACAGTTGATCGATGGGAGGAGGACGTGGTTTTGGTTTTTCCCTTGGCTATCCCTAGGGCTTTTCTCTTTTTTTTTTTTTTTTTTTTAAAGATTTTATTTATTTATTTGACAGAGAGAGACACAGCGAGAGAGGGAGCACAAGCGGGGGGAGTGGGAGAGGGAGAAGCAGGCTTCCTGCTGAGCAGGGAGCACGACATGGGGCTCGATCCCAGGACCCTGGGATCATGACCTCAGCCGAAGGCAGACGCTTAACGACTGAGCCACCCGGGAGCCCCCTAGGGCTTTTCTCTTGCACGTGACAGTAGCGTGGGGTACAGGCCAGCGGCCAGTGTTCTGGGAGCTGAGTCAGGGAAGAGGCTGGGGGGGTGGGTCTCACCGTTTGGTGTGTGGAAAAGTTCACTTAAAATTCCTGTTTTTGGTAGAGGCTCCCGTCCTTAGAGTTCCTGGGGGCTCCTGCGCCCAGTTGTCTGGTGCAATCTCCCCAGAAATGCACCCCCTGCCCCTCCTGGGATGCACGAGCTGGGGGAGGTGGAGGGACCTGGGGAGAAGAGAGAGGTCTACCAGTCCTCCTACTTTCAGCCCCCACCTTTCCATTCCCACCTCACAGGGGTCTCACGCCTAAAATTCCTGACCTTCTCTTGGGTTCTGTGGAGCAAATCAGCCTGCTCCCCTGGCAGTTTCAGCTGTCTCCGCCGTGCTACATGGTGCACGCCATTCCTCCAGGGTGCTTCACGTCCTCCCACAGTATGTTCTCTCTATTGGCTCTTGTCTCTTCCCTTGGCTCTGTGTGTGTGTGTGTGTGTGTGTGTGTGTGACTAGAATGGGAGATGAATCGTTATTTGATGGGAAGAAGGGAAATAGATGCCTATGTAGGTTGGCTTTGGCAGCAAGCAGTCAAAACAACTGGGTTTTTTTCCGCTGGGTAGTAACTCTGTCTCCCTTGAACTATATGTTTTAAATGAATGCTGTGAGCTAATAATGATTTGTTTACTATCAGTGAGGAGGGACTCAATCAAAAATAATTGGATTTTAGTTCAGGTTAGGCGTCCTGGACAAGCAGCCCGGGATGTGAAATAGCACAAGCCAGTTGATTCGGACACTTTTTGCTTTTGGTCTCCTTACTTTGATGGAGAGATTTTTCGAGATCTTATTCTGCCATTTTCCTTGAAGTCACCTCATCCCTTCTATTTTATAAATAAAAGTGATTCACTGATTTGGAACATCCTGTCCTTCAACAAAGTGAAAAGAATACTTTCATGGAAAATGTTCTAAGACAAAGAAATAGCCCAGGGC
The DNA here is from genome assembly GCF_003265705.2 of Callorhinus ursinus. NCBI lineage: Eukaryota > Metazoa > Chordata > Mammalia > Carnivora > Otariidae > Callorhinus > Callorhinus ursinus. The sequence continues at coordinate 73,200,697 of NW_027397072.1, forward strand.
TGTGATTCATGTCTGTCCTAAACATGCATTCCCAGAGCAGAATGTGGGCTTGGTTTAGATCCACAAACTTGTAAACTGTAGAAAACAAACTCCATTGATCCCAACAGTGGGAGATTGGTGGTACGTTGTGTGAGTAGGATACAGAAATACTGTTTACCATTCTCAAACCTTTTTGAGATAAATGCAGTAATCTTCGGGCCATTATAATATGGCCACTTAACCTTTATCTGAAAAATCTCATTGGATTGCTTTTATCCTTCAGTCTCCTTGTTCTAGAAATTAACATTATAATCACAGAACTGTTAAGGACTCTTAGAACTGGAAGAACCTATCAATGAGCTATGGTGGACGCTTGAACAACGCGGATTTGAACTGTGGCGGCCCACATATATGTAGGTTTTTTTCAGTAAACACAGTATAGTACTGTAAATGTATTTTCTCTTTTCTTATGATCCTCTTAATGTTTTTTTCTATAGCTTACCTTAGTGTAAGAATACAGTATATAATCCATGCAACATACAAAATACATGCTAATCCACTATATATGTTATGGGTAAGGCTAACTATTAGTAGTTAATTTTGGGGGGAGTGTGAAGTTATACATGGATTTTCCACTGCTTGGGGGCCGGCGCCCCTAACCCCCATGCTGTGCAAGGGTCAACTATACTCTATCAGGGTTGGCTCTGATGATGAGGGCCACCATCATTCATTGAGTATTTTCTGGTGCAGGTGCATTTAATCCTCACAGCAACTCGGCGGGTTAGTATTTCACCTCTACTCAACAGGTCAGGAAATGGAAGTTAGTTTACAGAGGTCACACGGTTATTTAGGAAGTGGAGCCGTGACTTAGACCCTGTCTCTGGTGACCTCAAAACCTGGGCTCTAAGCTGTGCTGCCTAGTGCGTGAGCATGATCAAGTGACTTGCTTAGTGCCTTTGGACATTTAGAGCTGGTCTGGGGTCAAGTCCAAGTGGCAGACATTGTGTTGTCACTGGCGTCACCACTCCTCACTGATGACTAAGGCTTGTTCACGGGCCCAGGTTGGCCTGCTTGACCCTTTTTGCAGTAGGATGAGTTCACGTGCAGGAGGCTTCTCTCTCCTGGGACGGCCATCTACCAGCCTGCCCGTTAGGCCCTGATCGTCTAAGGTCCTTACAGTGGATGGAGGCAGCTTAGGCTCCAGCTAGGAGGCTTGCTACACTGGCTCTTCTTAATTGGCCATATTTTTTCCCTGGGACACCTTTAGGATGTTAGAACTTCCAGCTGTTTCTCAGCAAAGTCTCTTTGTAAAAAGCTGGGCTCAACTCAGTCTAGCTGACTTCAATAGAAGTTCTTTCATCTGCTCTACACATCTTTTTTGGGCGGCTGTGTGTGTGAAGCCCCAAGCCAGGTAGCTATTGTTGAGTATTCAGTGGCAAATGAGACATTTTCCCAGTGCTCTCCCTTCCCTCTCGAAGGGCAAGGACACACTGGGGTCAATAACCCAACCAAGGTGTACCCATACGAGCACACAGAAACTTACTCAAATGAAATGAGAGTCCGGGATTCACAATGCATGTGTCTGACTAGTGTGAGACCAAATGGCTTGGCACACACAACTTGAAACGTGGCACCCAAAATTAGACACTGATGACTCAAGTTTAATATTATCTGTTGGAGAGAAGCACGTGTACCTTCTTCCTTCCGAGAGCCATCTCCAGAACCTTCTGATACATTCACTTGTAAGCTTCTTAGCAATTGCTGACTCCAGGCTGAGGAAGGAGGTAAGGGCAGGAGTGAAGAAAAGGCTTGAATGAGGAAAGGGACACCCATCCTTGTCCCTTCAGAGCCTGTATCCGAAGCCAAACTCAAAGAAATCAAAGGGCTAGTTGTCCTGTCAGGCTTTGGATCCAAAGGCTTTTCCACAAGGCATTTATTAGTTGGTGGGGCCAGAAGGGAAATTTGGATTTATACCTCCCCACCCACTGCAGCAATGCCTGAAACTCCATAGTAGGGATCTTTTTTTAAAAAAAGATTTTATTTTCAAGGAATCTCTAGACCCAGTGTGGGGCTGGAACTCACAACCCCTGAAATCAAGAGTTGCATGCTCTACCAACTGAGCCAGCCAGGGGCCCCCATAGTAAGGATTTTGATATGAGAGCCTAAGATCTGAGACATGAGACATGTGCCACTCTTGACTTAGTTGCAGAAAAATCTTTTGGAGGGATTTCTCCTTTTTACATGTCTTCTTTTAAATGCAAAAGCTCTTAGAAGGAGAAATATATTGATCCAATTCATACCAAGGAATCAATGACTTATTAGATTCTCCCTCCCCTCCACCCCCATCCTCCAGGAATATAGATGAGATGACAAGAATTAGGGCACCTGGGATAAAGGAAAGGAACTGAAGGGGCGCCTGGGTGGCTTAGTCCTTAAGCGTCTGCCTTCGGCTCAGGTCATGATCCCAGGGTCCTGGGGTCGAGCCCCGCATCGGGCTCCTTGCTCAGTGGAGAACCTGCTTCTCCCTCTCCCACTCCCCCTGCTTGTGTTCCCTCTCTCGCTGTGTCTCTCTCTGTCAAATGGATAAAATCTTTAAAAAAAAAAAGGAAAGGAACTGTAAAGAGGGAGAATTATAAGAAGGAGTTCCAGTTTTTAGTTATTTATATCATTAACTGTTTTGTGCACAAAACATGTGTTACACTTTTTGACCTTAACTTCAAGATCAGTCCATAAAAAAATCTACAAAGTAAAGAAAAATAAAATTCACAAAGAGTTGCTATGTTGGGAATTTTTATAGACATTTTCCTTAGATAAGTCTGTTGATTCTTACGAGAGAATCCAACTTTGACATAACTGATGTAGCAAGCCTCAGAACAAATCTACAAGAATTAATCTTAAATAGGGGTGCCTGGGTGGCTCAGTTGGTTAAGCGCCTGCCTTCGGCTCAGGTCGTGATCCCGGGGTCCTGGGATCGAGCCCCACATCATTGGGCTCCCCCTGCTCAGCGGGGAGTCTGCTTCTCCCTCTCCCTCTGCCTGCCGCTCCCCCTGCTTGTGCTCTCTGTCAAATAAATAAATAAATTCTTAAAAAAAAAAAGAATGAATGTTAAATAGATTGAATTCCTGTTTATGTGGAATATTTGAATGTCAATTTGAATATCCTTGTTTTATGTAATTATGGTCATAATAGCTATTTGAATTTAAAGTTTATATTTTCAATTCTAAGCATGATTTCCTGCTCAGTATGGCAAACTGGCCATACATCAATCTCTTCTCACTCTCAAATGCCAATAAAATGGTAGTCAAAGAATAAATAAATCTACATGTTTAAAGAGAAAAGAAGTTTGGAAACATTGGCAGACAAAAGCTTTCAACAATTTTTGGACAAAGTAGAGGAAGCCACGGGCTAAAAAGCAGGCAGGGGGTCGTGCAGAAGAGAAGGGATCCTGTTTGTCTCTTAGAACTGGAGGGAGTCTCTGGCCTTGGGGGGAAGGTGAGGTGAGGCATAGGGAATTAGCTGAACACCAGGGAATTAATTGAAACTGTACATACACAGTAATTTAAGTCTGGGGCTCCCTTTCTTCTCCTAATGTAAAATGCTGGTCTTTGGACATTTGCCCCTCAAGCAAAAAAATAGTAGAATTCCTCCTCTAGAAAAACTCAATGAGCTTAGAGGAAAGAGAACCACATCCGGATATTTAGGAAACCCCAGGAAAAAGACTGGCTCACCATTCAGTTGCCTGATCTCCACATATCCTAGCCGTATACCCAAGCTCCCACCAGGCAAGTGTGAAAAGCCCGTAACATGAATGAGGGATGGAAGTAAACAGACAGAAGGTTGGAAACCTGGTTGAAAAACAGAATGCAGGGAATAGAGGGAAGATTTTTTAAAAATCCAGTTAGCATGCATAGAGAGAGGAAAAAGGGAAAAGTATTTTCAACCTAGAAGTCTGTGTTCAGCCAAACAATCGTGAAGACAAAATAAAGACATTTTCCAACATGCAAGAACTCATAAAAATTGCCTTCTGAATATCCTTTTTAAAGATGCCACTGGTGATAAATTACAGCAAAACAAAGGAATAAATCCAGAAGGAGGGAGGCATGGGATTTAGGACAAAGTGGGTCCACACTGGGAGAGCAGTTAAAAGATGTCCCAGGCGGACCACTGTGCAGCAGGCTGAGAGAGAAGCCAATCCGTATTGAGAAAGAAAAGAACGAACTCCGGAAGGAATGTTTCTAAGGGAAAAAGGATTTAAGAACAGCTGATATGATGGGGAAAATTTAAAAAATATGTGTAGCAAAATGTGCAAGTGAAAAAATAAGGCACATAATTAACTGCCGATAAAACAAAAGGCTAAGGAAAGGAATTCTATTATGTAACCTGGCTCTGCAAGGAATATATTTTTTTAACAAACATTGCTTAGGGATTTAAAATGCTACTTTGGGGGCGCCTGGGTGGCTCAGGTGCTTAAGCATCCGGCTCTCGATTTCGGCTCAGGTCATGATCTCAGGGTCCCGGGATGGAGCCCTGAGTCAGGCTCTGCGCTCAACGGGGAGTCTGCTTGAGGATCCTCTCTCTTCCTCTGCCTCTTCCCCTGCTTGCACTCTCTCTTTCCCGCTCTCTAAAATAAATAAGTAAATCTTTAAAAACAATTAAAATGCTACTTTGAAAAAAAAAGAAAAGAAAATGCTACTTTGGATGAGGAGAGAGGAATAGTGGACAGGGCAAATGCCATATCTTCATTCATTCCAGAAGGCCATCAATAGATAATTTCTAAAATACAAATTAAGAAATAACACTATGAACATACCATTTAGTGATAAGGTAACTGTTTTTTTAAAGATTTTATTTATTTATTTGAGAGAGAGAGAGCATGAGTGGAGGGTAGAGGGAGAGGCAGAGGGAGAAGCAGACTCCCCGCTGAGCAGGGACCCTGACATTGGGCTTAACCCCAGGACCCTGGGATCATGACCTGAGCCGAAGGCACACGCTTAACTGCCTGAGCCACCCAGGCGCCTCAAGGTAACTTCTGTAAGAGCAGTTAAGAGTTAAAAATAATTGTCTTCGGCTCTTTTTCTTTAAAGAAGGTATGGCAGAGAGGGGGCAGAGAGAATCTTAAGCAGGGTCCATGCCCAGCGTGGAGCCCCACACGGGGCTGGATCTCACAGCCCTGAGATCATGACCTGAGCTGAAATCGAGAGTTGGTTGCTTAGGGGCGCCTGGGTGGCTCAGTCGGTTAAGCGTCTGCCTTCGGCTCAGGTCATGATCCCAGGGTCCTGGGCTGGAGCCCCGCATCGCGTTCCCTGCTCAGCCGAGAGCCTGCTTCTCCCTCTCTCTGCCCCTCCCCCTGCTTGTGTGCGCTCTCTGTGTCTGTCTTTCTCTGTCAAATAAATAAATAAATAATCTTAAAAAAAAAAAAAAGTTGGTAGCTTAACCAACTGAGCCACCCAAAGATTTTATTTATTCATTTGACAGAGAGAGAGCAAGAGAGGGAACACAAGCAGGGGGAGTGGGAGAGGGAGGAGCAGGCCTCCCACGGAGCAGGGAGCCCGATGCGGGGCTCGATCCCAGGACCCCGGGATCATGACCCGAGCTGAAGGCAGACGCTTAACCGACTGAGTCACCCAGGCGCCCCAGTTCCAATTGATTTTTAAAACTACATTTCTCTATAAATTTAATAAAATGTCTTGAAATTTAAGTGAAAAATATATAAAAATTTAAAATTAGAGTAAAAATAAATGAATAAATTATAGATAACTTGGAAAATACAGAAAATTATGTTTAAAAATTTTGTTATTGCTCATATGCAGCCATTAATGTTAATTTCCGTTTTTCTCTGCAATCTTAAAAATAGTTGTGATCATGATGCGCAATAATTTATATCCCTTTTTTTTTACTTAGCACGTTTTACTTTCATATTATTACAAATCCCTTTAAAATTTATTTCCACTAGGTAAATAATCAAGTTATCAAATCATAATTTATTCAACCATCCCCCTCTTTTTTTGTTTTTTTAAGTAGGCTCCACTGGACCCAGCATGGAGCCCAATGTGGAGTTTGAACTCACAACCCTGAGATCAAGACCCTGAGATCGATACCCAGAGATCAAAAGTCAGACGTTTAACCGACCCAGGTGCCCCTCAACCATTCCCCTCTTGATGGTTAATCTTGTTTTCAATTATTCCATATACAGGGGTCTTCAGTATCCAAGTATAACCTGATCCACAAAAAAGACCTATTAAAGTGAACCCACTTCAAGTAGAATCAAAATCTCAAAAGTAGTCAACCAGGTTTGATTTGGTCTTTCCTTAAAAAAAAAAAAAAACTGAACTAAAAATTAGGAAAGTATCCTATAATTGCAACTACGTATTAATTCCTAAATTAAAAAGGAGGCTGTGTTGAGTTTAGTTTTTCTGACAATATCTTGTGATAGTATAGTGACATCCTTCACGTCATATTGTTAGCTAATTTAACTTCGCTGGATCCTCACTGGGCAATGAAAGCCTTTTCCTGTGATTTAGGCACTTTTCCATCATTTTCATCAACTTCATGAAATCCTGCATTTTTGGGTAAAATTTTCATTTTCATTTTCCGTTGGATTTGCATTTCATTTGCAATGTATTATTAAATATCATTTAATGATGACAGAGAAAAACTGACTTACAAAGACACTGATCTGTCTGCAATGGTGGATGCCAGTGTTAAGCAGGGAGAGATGCTTGAATAGGATTTAATTTTGTTAAGAGGTCAGTTTATTGGAGAACTCTTCTATAATATGACAACTTTGTTTACATTCACAACTTTGTTATGCAAGGATAATGGTACCAAATACTCAGATCAAGAGATTAATGCTAGCATAAAACTCAATGCATAAAATCTTTTCTAAGTTTTGACATCATTTTTTATGGGTTAGCACAAATGGTATTTACTAGAGATGATATACAGCTTCTTCATCTAGATTGCCAAACCTTTTAAAAAAGTATTACATTCATTTATCTTCCAGTGAGTGACCATTTCATAAAATTTGTATAAATTTTATTTATCTTTAATTTTTAAAAAAATTTGTTAACTTGATAGTAAAAGAATGGTATCTCATTATTCTAATTTAATCTGTAGGATCTGAGACTGTACATTCTAATTATTTGTTAATCAGGGATTTGTGGTTCTCCCTGCATACTTTCTGGTCATAGTCTTTACCGAGTTATCTATTGGGCAGAGTTTTAACATTCTTTTTTGTTGATTTGTACAAACGCTAGAGTGAAAAGATATTAGCACTTGTATTTGCTGAAGCTTTTCGGGGATTTTGCCTTTTACTTTTGTGTGTTTATATAGAGAGAAGTTTAAAGTGTAAAGTGTTTATGTCGTCAAATTAGAGAGTTTGTCATCGCCTTCTGGAATGTAAGTTCCATGAAAGGGGACTGTCTTACTCATCAATGCCCAGAGCCTAGTACAGTGCTCAGAAACTGTGTTGAATGAATGAATGAAATCTATCTTTTCTACCACTTAAAAAATTCCCTCCAGAGATATGTTCACTTTAATTTTCTTTCATGTATTTGGCATTTTGATTTTTAAAAAAACTTATAATTCTTTGGTTCTTCTGAAATGTGGTTTGTGTACAGCTGCATGGTAAGGTTGTGGTGTCATTTGAGCCCTACTGGCTCAGGACACGTTGCCTCATTGTTGGTATACCTGAAACCTACAATCACCTGAAATCTGACCTGCAGATCTGGTGCAATATAGTACGACCTATGGACATCCACTGAGTCACTCTAAGCCTTTTGAGAATGAGGCAAGTAATAAGAGATGGTCCCATATAGGTGTGCATCTCCTCCTCCTTGCTTTCCGTCATCTGTGAAAAGTAGCCTGTGGAAATGTGTTAATCATTCACACATAAAATCTCCAGGAGCAGCCAATTAAAAGACAAGTAAATGACCATGTGAATGCATAGCAGATCACTACATGATTTTTTAGTTCTAAAAAGTACATTAACTTTGGATTTGAAGATCCTCTAGGATTGTGTCCGAAGGCCTCTCAGTGTGGAGCAGCTGTTCTCCCTTGTTAAAAAAAACACAGCCTCTTGGGTGCTCGGTAGGTGGCTCGGTGGGCTAAGCATCTGACTCTTGATTTCCGCTCAGGTCATGATCTCAGGGTCATGATCTCCGGCTTGTGAGATCAAGCCCTGTATCGGGCTCCACGCTCAGCAGGGAGTCTGCTTGGGATTCTCTCTCTCTCTCTCCCCCTCTCTCCTTCTGCCCCTCCCCCTACCATGTGCATGCTCTCTCTCTCAAATAAAGAAATAAATCTTAAAAAAATAAACAAAAACCCAAACCAAACCAAACCAACAACAATGGTAAAAACCCACAGTCTTCTTGTTTGTGTCAGGGACTCAGTTGGTGAATTACATTTTGTCCCCAAAGTGTAGGTAGCTCTCAAGAGAAGCTGTTGGTAAGGGATTTGTTGGTTTGGAAAATGGTTTATAATCTTCACATTACCAATGTAAGATTGCATACTCATTGGCTATTTCAGTTATTGTTGAAGTAATAATAATTGGTTATGGATTGGCACAATTGTTTTGTGCATAGTAAAGACTGTGAGGAGGATATTTATGTGAGCATTTTGGGATTGATGCCAGGAGATGTGGTCTACCATTAATAAAAAGGACCTTTCTGGGGGCGCCTGGGTGGCTCAGTCAGTTAAGCGTCTGTCTTCGGCTCAGGTCATGATCCTGGGGTCCTGGGATCGAGCCCCGCATCGGGCTCCCTGCTCAGCGGGGAGCCTGCTTCTCCCTCTGCCTGCCTCTCTGCCTACTAGTGCTTCTATCTCTCTGTCAAATAAATAAATAAAAAATCTTTAAAAAAAAAAGGACCTTTCTGCACCCATAAAAAGAATTGCATTGGCAACTTCTGCCACCTTTTAGCATCTTGGTAATAATGACCAAGCCCCACAAATCCTAAGCCCTAAAGGTACAGTTGCTTCATAGTGGGATTGTTTTAAAGAGGAGAAAACTGCAACAAATCCTGGTCATTCTTAGTCAAGGGAATTGGACAAAGTAAAACTTGTCATTTGTGGTTTCTCCTCCCCTTTAATTGATTTAATTGCTCCCATAAATGACCCAAATAAATCTCTTGACCTACCAAAAAACTGCATGGATTTTGTTCCCTCTTGAATGTGTTTCTAAGTGTGGGCATTAAGGATATCAGAGATTCTGCACAACTTTCTTGAACATACTGGGGACACGGATGACTTCATTTAATACTCCCATTAGGGTAGGGGCGCCTGGGTGGCTCAGTCGTTAGGCGTCTGCCTTCGGCTCAGCTCATGATCTCAAGGTCCTGGGATCAAGCCCCGCATCGGGCTCCCTGCTCCTGGGGAAGCCTGCTTCTCCCTCTCCCACTCCCCCTGCTTGTGTTCCCTCTCTTGCTGTGTCCCTCTCTCTCTCTGTCAAATGAGTAAAACCTTTAAAAAAAAAAAAAACTTCCCATTTTTCCAGGTCTTTTTCCCCCAGTCTCTACTTGGCATGTGATCCGTACAGACCCAGTGCTTCTCTTGTCTGTTGCTGGTGGCAGCACATACCAATACAAGCCCTTGAAAGGCAGTTGGGCAGTGCATTATCTCATGGCCTGCTGATTCCATTTTGAGAAAACCCTCCTAAAGTAATAATCTTGTGTACAGAAATATTCATCTATACAAAGATATCATGAAGGGATTACTTATAACAAGATGACAACAGCAGTAATGTAGGAAAAATTATGTGTATAAAAACCAGGAAATGCACCAAAATCCATTTAGTGGTAGTGGCTATGCTGAGGTGTTGTGATTAAGGGTGGTTGTTTCCTTCCTTTCTTTTCCATTGCTTTTATCGTTTTTCAAAATATAAGTTCTAGAAGTCAAAAGAGGCAGGGTACTTGGATGGCTCAGTTGGTTGAGCGATGGATTTTTGATTTTGGCTCAGGTCATAATCTCAGGGTGGTGAGATCGAGCCTGGCGTCGGGCTGGCGCTCAGCGTGGAGCCTCCTTGGGATTCTCTCTCTCTCTCTCTCTCTCTCCCTCTCCCTCTCCCTCTCCCTCTGC